>NW_020455294.1:906027-997933 GCF_003342845.1 Nothoprocta perdicaria | reverse complement strand
TATATATATATATATATATATTTCAGCACTATTTTAAAAATATGAATTTGTATTTCTACATAAAGTTAAGCTTCTCAGTTGTTTTTACCAAGCAAGGAGAAAACAAGAGTTTATTTTCTTTTTTTGGAAATTTTAGGAAGTTTTGCCTTCAAACATTGTGAAAGTGAAGTGCTCATTTTTCAAATGCACGCAGTCTCATAATGAAGAATTTTAATGCTTTGATTTTTTCTAAATCATCAAAATTAATTTGCTATGTAGGAATTAAACTGTGAATATTGTTGGTCAATCAAAAATTATTTTTAATCTCTGAACTGTTGTTATGGACAAAAATTCATTCAGATTTTTAAGTCCATTCTATGGATTTCATTCTTCTGTATCTGGCATAAGAATAACCTCATACTCACATAAGGAAAAAGTGGATCATTGCTGCAGAGCCTCATCCACAAGGCTCACCCATGGTATTTTGGCCARGCTTTGAGATCTGTGAGTAATAAATCCACTGCTAATCTGCAGACAGACACTCCTGAGGACTGGATTGGGTTTGATCTGCTGCTCATCTAAGTAAGAGGGTTTCAAGTGCTCTGGCCCTTCTCCTGCTGGAAGTTACGATGTCCTAAACTTGAGAAGTTTAACTCTTCATGCAACTGCTGCTTCTGAGCATTGTAGAGTAATCCAGGATTAAAATACCCAAGTAGGAAAACGTTCATCTTAATTGGATCAGCAGCAGCAAGAACATTTCTCTAACCTCAGCCTTTAAAAGTATTTTACCTTTCTACGTGTACCGCAGTTTGGCACATATCTGTTAGGTCTTATCTACACGAGGAAGTTGCACCTGTTTAAACATAACCTGTTGATGTAAATKGATTTCTCTATCTCAGTTTGAATATCTGTGAAAATACTTATTTCAGTTTAAAGATTTGTTTTCCTATTGATCTGCTAAAGATTTTTCTTTCCTATTGATACGCTTTAAACACAAAATAACCTTGGTTTTATTCCAATTGCAAGAGGGCTCCTGTGGTTCTACACATCAGCTATCTTAATTGGCTTTAAAACCACACTTTTAATTATACAGTTGTAATTATTTTGTATGGGGCAGGCATTTCTTAGGAACTAAGTCTCTGGGAGTACATGAGCTGCTCACAGAAAGCAGGACAAGGAGGATCCTGCAGGCCTGGACCATGTCCCGGCCATCCTGTCTGCCTGTCATCACCCTCCACCTCTGTTTTGGGCCACTCCAGCCAGTTTTCCCCAAGATATTGCAGGGTATTTTGGGACAAGCGGCTTCAGGAACTGTTCCCAAGGCAGGTTTAAGATAAGACCACATGGGGTTTGTCTCCCTCTGCCTTGCCTCTCAGATATGTGGTGAGCATCTTTGTGCCCCCAGGCATCCCTACAAGCGACAGGTTCTACACACGCAGAGCATCCTCTCCAGTTCATGTTGTAAAAGTCCCACTCTGGTCAGTGTGATGCATCCCTTGCCCTGTTCCAAGGAAATGAACTGAGCAGGACATGCAGGAAGATGGGCAGTGGTCATTAGGGCCACCTAGGGGCCTAGGGGACATTCAAGGACAAGCATATGTGGGTGCAAGTGAATGCTGTACTGAGGCTGCACAGCTCGTGCCACAGGCTGGTAACTTAACTGTTCTGTGGCCTTGGTCTTGGAGCAGCACAGGTTGAGTCCCTGCAGAGAGCAGTTATTTTAGAAATGCAAAGAGATCTCAAAAGTCCTTTGAGAACAAGGGACCTTTCATTAACCTTATAGCACTTCCCATTAAGCTGCTTTATGTTGCCTGTGGTGGTGTGAGTCTTTGAGAAACTGGTGGCATTTGCTTTTCCCACTTGTGTATAGCATAGAAGCTGTAATAGAAGATTTTGCTGCTAGTAACTCTGCTGCCGGTGATTGCCACATTCGCATTTCAGCTGAAGTGCAGCTCATGTTCATATTCAAACTCCAGGAAAATCATGTGAGTGATATCATTATCAAAACCTACCACGTAAAGCTAAAGAAACAAGTGGCTAAGGATACCAGAAATCTTATACCACAATATAAACAAATATTGTATTTTTCAAGGACAGAGAAAGTATGCTCAATGATTTGATCTGTGACACCTGCTTTTTGTGGCTGGATTTTCTTTGTCTGAATTTAAGCATCAGTATATATTCACTTACGAGCTCGGATTAGGTTGGAAATACTATTAGAGATTATATTTGTGAGCCAATAGCTAATAATTTGGGGACATATTTAAAATGCTGCTTTTTTTTCCATACTTTAAAATGAAAAGCAGTGTGTTTTGATTTTCCTTAATAATGTTTTTTGCAGCAAAAGACAGAGGGAAGAAAATGCAAAGAATGGTGCACAGTGTCCACTGAAATCAGCATGAAGTTCCCCTTTGGCTACAGTGAGCCTGTAATGTCCCTCTTTAGTCGGCACTTTTAGCTAATGTTTCTTATTCATGGTCTCAGGCTGTCCACATGCCCACATATGCACCACGTTCAGCTGTGCACAGTGACTTGTTCAGCTGCAGTAATTCACCCGCAGGCGTATGCCCACATCTTTGCTTAGCATCACTGGTTGCACTCTTTATGCCGAGATTCCTTCCAAATGTTTACATAGCACGAACCACAAGACCTTAGGCCATATGGAAATACTTGCAGAGTGAGCAGTTTCACCCGGGGTTATTTAGATGAATTACATATGAATTAGTCAAAAAGCTTCAAGGCGCATCTATGTACAAAATTTGCTGCAAGTGTTTCATAGCACTGCTAAATGTTTTCCGGGAACTGGTAGACAACCTGTGGGTGTATAATACACTGCTCTCTTGCAGGGAAGGCACGTTTAATATCTGCTGCTGTGGCTGCCTACTGCATCTAGCAGTATGGTCAAACACCTCCTGCATTGCTCAGCGTCTATGTGCAAGGAGAGGGGTGAGGAAGATGGAGCAGAAGGTATTTTTCTTCCCGTGTGCTTTGGGATACCTAGCAGCAGATAATGCAATCTGGAGCCCAGATCAGAGATGTGGAGGGAATTCTGGCAATTTCTGTAATTGTCTCGTTAAAATATATATAGATAGGTTGTTGATATAAGCAGCCTGTTGTGAACTTAGAGTCCGGTGGTGAGTAAAGAATCAGGGAAGCACAGATGCATAAGAAGGAGAAAAGAAAGAGGGCTGTCACAGAAGAGACCCTGTATGTGTTCTTCCAGACACTATTCCTTGGAAGAGTCCTGCTCCAGCTGAAGGTCCTGCTAAAGCTATGGAATGCTGACAGCAGGAGCAGGATAGAGGAATTGCACAAGACAGTTTCCTGGAAATCTATGCAAGGCTTCCCTGCAGACACTAATTTCTTTCCATCTGATAGGTGACGTCTCCTGGGAGTCTGCCATCCTGCTTTGCAAGTGACTGCTGACTAACTGAACATGTCAGCAAGGCGCCAAGGGTGTCCTGCTAGTGCTGTGCACAGCCAGGGAGCAGGTTTCAAATCCAAGGACTGTTTTGGTAACCAGGAGGAATTTAGGGATCGSTTACGAAGGACACAGGACTGTGCTGGAGCCACCGAGACACTGAGACTCCCACACCCCTGGAAGTCCTTAGCAGAAAGGGGTGTTTCATCACACAGGGTGCACATGGCTGGGCAATCAGGAAGGATGGACCTTCACCCCTGTAGCCTGAGTGGTGAGGAAAGCTCTGTGACCCAGGATATTTTCTGCAACGACAATTAGAGGTTTGGTCCTCAGCRCTCTGCAGTGCCACATCCTACCATACCAGAGCTCCAGGTGCTCCAAGAAGGTCAATTTACCTGTTGCCCTATGAAGATTTTCACTAGAAGCTTGAATAGAAGAAAGGACCTGTGCAGCTAAGCTGCTGCAAGACAAAACTGAACGTGCAAGAGAAGAGAAATGTGGACCAAGGGCTCTTATACTAAAGATCAATAAGAAATATTTACCTCATATAAAAGGTGCTTGTTCATAATTCTACATTTAATGACAACAAAGCAAAGAAYCTGGTAGAAGAGGTGGGAAAAAAGTGAACTGACTCACACAACCCTTTTGACTGAACAGAGGAAGATGTGATGGTAACACCATAGCAATCTCAGTGTGCTTTCTTCAAACTGAGGACAATGTGCCTGCTTTTATGTGTGATACTAATCAAGCTATTTTATTCTTCCTTGTGCATGTGCAGCTGTGAAGTGCTTTTATCATGCCATAGGTATGCATCTGATCCTACTTACTCTGTGAAATGCAAAGACATTTTCCTCTCCTCTTAAATAAATTATTGCTACGAAGCCAGTTCAAACCCTGGGAGCAGCAGAAAAATTTGTAGCCTATTTCTGTTGTAGTCAGGAGTTTTGAAGGGCAGGTGCCTTGAAAGTCTTCGGGTTTTTTTTGCATCTTTGCGTCATCAATATTCTACAGCACCATCCATCAGTGCTCATCTCTCTATCCTTGATGTCACACTATTCTATAGTAATAATCATCATCATAAATTACATAGTCTTAAAAATCAGAAAAAGACTAGATAGAGTGTCTTGTCCTTTGTGTTAGGAATGTGTCTTAAGAAAGAGCTTAGAGGCTCTTATCTTCTTTGAGTGAGATGGGTAATGAAAAAGCATTTCACATTCTTTCCTATGCCTGTGAAACCCGCAGGCCTAAATGGAAAGACAAACAGAGCCCAAATCTGGATGCAGGTTTTTATGGTAGCCCAGAAAAACCTTCATGCAAGAGAAGTGGGTACATAACAACTGCTCTGACATATGCATCCTTTTTCAAGATATCAGAGTGGCAAAAAGTGACTGAGGCACTGCTGGGAAGTAGCAGGAAGCAGAGTTAAATTTGAACAGAGTCAGATTTGAGCAGAGTCTTGAATATGTCTTCGGTATATTCTGCTTTAAATGATCCTGAGCAAGCCAGGAAGAAAGCCCATGCCACCTGTTCAGCAGTGTTTTCCCCAAAGCTGAAGTGCAGAAGTAAGAGGGAAACATATGTTCTATGGGCATGAGAAGAGCAACTGCACAGCTATATGATTTCCGTGCCAAGTCCGAGCTTTAATTGGCAGGAAAGTTATCATTACTAACACCTGCAAGTGAGTACATAGTACACTGTAAAATTAATAGTCAGAGGGAGAAGGAATTCTTCGAGCACGTTTTAAAAGTCCTTTTCTCTCGTAAATTATGATTTTCCAAGGTATCTCAGGTCACTTGGAAACCAAGGACATTAATGAAACCAAGAGGCAGAACTATGCACTCTGCTTCATTCAGCCTCTGAGCCTCTTCAGCACTTGCCTCCAAGCAGAAAACCCTGGATTGAGTTATACAAACATGGCCRGTGGAGCAGGGCGGGAGCAATATCCAAGCATGACTAGAGAAAAGTATAGACTAGATCAAGACAGTGGAAAAGAGAGTGAGTTTGGTCTTTGATGAGGTGTTTCTACTGAGTCATGGGTGRAAAGAGGTACTAAAAGCCCAAGCAGCAGCGAGAGACTTCCCTAACCCAACAGCCCTCTAGAACAAACTAGCGTCCAGCAGAACAGATCTCCTGAGCTAGCTGAAGCATGGTACACATGGCCTGACATGGAGCTGGGGCCATCCATGCTGTAGYTATTTTGGCTATCCTTTGTTCAAGGCCTGGAAAGATGAGGGAGTGGTAGTTTCCACAGYTATGTCTGCCTTGAAGCTAACATGTTTTGGGGCTCTTGAATGTTTGTGTCAATATTGCATCAGATATTCCCCAAAACAGAATGTTTGAGGACTAGGCCTGTCAGGAGATACATGATTGAGCTCTTGACTGCAATGGATGACTCTAATAACTAAACTGGAGCTTGATTTTTCAGTTCAGCCCTCTCCACCATTGCCCCCCCTGTCCTGATGTGATGGAGTTCACAAATTCTGCACCACACAAGGCAGAATTAAAGAGCCGAGCTGCCCCAGATCTGCAAAGTGTACCAGAGCTGAGGAGAAATTTCACTTTGAGTGCAGTAGAAGACACCATAAGTGCAGCTGCACTTGCTAGGGTTCTGGTCTACAGACCGTTTAGGTGAAATATTTGGTCCATGACTCCAGAAGAAAAAAAAAGACCAGTAACTTGTTTGAGATGTTCTCCTTTTACCTTCTACCTGCTTGTGCCCTTCTGTCTCCCCACACTCGGGGCAAAGGAATAGCCCAGGCACAGACAGTAGATGGTGCCTTTGGCATCAGAGTTGGTCTTTGCTCCAGTATGGCTAACTAGCACTTGAGTGGTTTTGTGAACTGCACCAGCAGGCAGTGAGGCCTTTCAAATGTGAACAWAGCTTAGGTGTTAACAGGTCCGGGTACAAAGGCAAAAAGGATAGCAGGAKAAACCCCCAGGAGTCCCGTTCACTCTAAACTGGGCTTATCAAATAAATTCTAGAAAGAAATGTCTGGTATTTAAGGTCAGAAGCAGTCAGTTAGTAAAACATTCACCAAGAAGAATTCTCAGCCCTTGAGAAACTGTCTCAATAAACTATTGGGAAGCGCATATAGGCTTTACTTCTTTTTCATGGAGCATATGTGAAATTACAGCTTTCCAGCAGTAAAAACTACTGGGAGTGCTCCTAGGAAAAGCCTTCATTTCATATTTCTTTCTTTTTATTGTCACTTCATCCAGAGGAATAAAATCACCAGCCAGAGCACCTGCGCTCTGATGTATGAACCTGATGGCATTTGTGTTCGTAAATGAGGGGCCTTCACAAAGCTGYCCCCAGCACGCAGGGGTACCAGGCAGGGCAGGATACCCAGGGCTGCTGCTTGGAGCCCTTGGGTCTGCCCGGCTCCGTATGGCTCAGGATCTGATTGCCTGGGATCTGATTGCAACAGCCTGAAGACAGCTCAGGGAGAGGACCCGCTTATTGAATGGGATGGTCTGGATGCCATTCGGGAAGTTCTTGAATTGCTATTGCTGTGATTTTGTGATAAGCGGTGAACGCATACCAAGAGAAAGACTGCTCTGCAAGCGCTCTCTTTTGTGAGTTCTTCTATGAGCATCTGGTGTTGGTTTCTGCCAAAGACAGGATATTGGATCCTTACTCTGGCTCAGTGTAGTCAGTCTTCTGTTTTTATGGCTAGATCTGTAACAGCAGCTAAAAGAAAAAAAAAAATTGAAAATATTTGGGTAGAACAACCCTTTAATAGCATTCAGGTCTTKTCTTTTTTTTGTGCTCCCAGAGCAGTAAGCAGTGTGAAGGATGTGGCTCAGTGTGTGTATATATATTTATTTTATATATAAAATATATAAAATATATATGTATTTATATAAAATACACATTATATATACACACGCACACATATAGATGACATATATATATGTTAGTATGTTCCCTCTAGAAGTTATTTGCTTTTCACTTGCATTGCAGTATAACACTAAGCATAATTTACAAATATTTATTTATTGTATAAACTAGAAGAAAATACTTTACAAGTACTGTTACCTGTCTGCAGTGAATAGTAGCTCCCACACTGCGTGGTAGGTGGTGGAAACACTACTTGCTTTTTTGTTATGATTAGACAGAATAAAGAATGGGTCAACCTAGTTTAAATGTGACTGCTCTAAAAACAAAGCAAATGGCCTAAAAGATTTGCATAATACACAGACTTTTCAAGAGGTCTGTTTAGGGATGGGTCATATAAAGGAGAAACATATTCCTCTTATGTTTTCTTCATCCCCTTTAGAAAGATTTAGAAGCCATTTGAAACAATGCTGGTTTGGTTATCTAGGGGCATGAGTGGCTGATTGCTGGCCGGATAGAAGAGCTTCTCCTACAGTTTCACCAAGCTCTGAAGGTATCACATGTTGCCTCTCTATCCATTAGACATAGCATCTCTCGCCTGGCCATCACTCACACAAGTGGACACACACTTATCCTTCCCAAACATTATTGTACCTAGTGTGTCCTAGAGGTTATCAGGGCACATTCAGGTCCCTGGKGGTCTAATGCTGGCTCCTGCTTTAATGTCCAAAGCTGCTGGCTTTTGAGCTATTCACTGGTAGTCTGTTCTTGGATATGCACAGTAGTCACCCATTTGTTGATTGCATTCTCCTGGGTATTAGATGGGTTTTAGATTCCTAGAAGTATGGGCATAAGCTGAAACATAGGCAGTTCCATCTCCATGTGAGGAGGAAGTTCATTCCTGTGAGGGTGCCAGAGCCCTGGCACAGGCTGCCCAGGGAGGCTGTGGAGTCTCCTTCTCTGGAGATCTTCCCAACCYGCCTGGATGCCGCCCTGTGCCCCGTGCTCTAGGTGTGCCTGCTTGAGCGAGAAGGTTGGACTAGATGATCTCTAGAGGTCCCTTCCAACCTTGAATATTCTGTGATTCTGTGATTCTGTGATTCTGTGATTCTGTGAAGTAGGTTAGTTTGTGATCTCAGTAACCATATCTCCAGAATTTCTCCAGCCAGAGTTTCTGCAGTAGTAGCAAACTTCAGCTAGTTATGTTTTCATGTGCTACTGTAACAAGTGATTAAAAATGACCTACCATTTTTTTTAGTTGCTACTCTTTTTCTGTGAATTTCTATTAGGCATAATAGAAAAAATAACAATGCAACATAAATATTTATTTTCACTTTACCATGCATTTTTCTACTGATATGGGGCATAGCACAAAATGTAAACATGAAGACAGTATTAATTATCAATCATGAAAAGCCTGTCCACCTATTCTTTTGTTGAGGTGTATGACAAAAAAAAAGAAAAAGAAAAAGCAGTCACACCATTTTTTAAAGTAGACATCCTCATTTTCTGGCTTTCAGTCTTGGAAATTCTCCTCTCCAATAATGGTTCTTTAAGTCTATATTTATGTGGAATCCACACAGGGGCAATGCTTTGCATTTGATGGCTTCAGCTAAGCTCAGATCTCCTCGGTGCTTTAAAAATATCCAGAAAAAAAAAAAAAAAAAAAAGACAACCTTTGCTTGAAAGAATTTAAAGTCCCAGTCTTGCAGAGAAAATCCTGTGGCCAGTATTGGCACAGAGCCCCTTGACTCCATCAGGAGCTGAGTACCTCTGTAAATCCTGTTCTGTGAACATGCCCACTGCTTGGTGCATAGCTGCCATGGACCTGTGCATTCAGGAACATGTTTGCCAAGGTCACCTCCATCAGTTAGGCAGCCCTTCAGATCCCATGACCCAAAACCAAAATCCCCAGCAACATCCACACTCTGCTCACAGGTACCAGACACTAAGATTTCTATAGCTGTATCCCAGGGCTCTCAATACCTCATGGCCTGAGACTTCCCTAGGGAGTAAAAGACTATGTGAAAATTTGTTTTTTCAAAGCTTTTTAGTAGAAGTGCTTTTGCCCTGCCAAATATGCTTTCCAGGTCCAYAGGCTCCTTGCTCCTGCCTGTTCCAACAAAACACTCACTTTTGGCTGAAATGTTATTAAAATTGGCTCTCTGTGAAGCATTATGCTTCAGCCATGGATCCTGAACTATGGAAGGTAGAAAGACTAGGATAAGAGTGCCTTTACAGTTGCCTGAAGATATTTGTCTGTGACTATGCAGCAGCTGTGGATTACCCCTATGCAAAGTAGGGTTTGTGGTGTTAAACCGAACACAGCACTGGGTGGTGAGATGACTTATCAGACTTGCCACTATTGAGTGGCACACTTATCCAGCAGTCTCCTAATTCAAACATCTCTGCAGCTCTAGGTAGAGCTAGGGCTCTACCTCAGTCTGTACTCAATTCTCTATACTTCTCTCCCATATATGGAAATATCTGAAGTCTTTGATGTGGCCCCATGTTCAGAAAAAGCTCAGCTTGGACTCCAATATGTCTCAAAAGCAGCCTGATACCATTTTGCTTTYCACATTGCCTTGTATTTAGTTACCACCCATGGACCAACCTCACCATGGGGATCCCACATCAGGATCTTCATCGGGATCCCATGTGACAGTATGACTGTCGTGCAAATCTGGGAACTCTATGGCATGCAAAATACACAAAACCAACATGGTTCATCTTGTAGGATATCCCTCAATGACATATAGCAACTTTAAACATGACAGCTTAATCAGCTCCTGAACTCCAGATTACCTTGTACCTGTGCATAAAATGCCTTGTGTGTTTAAAACTAGCATGCAGCTTAAATGGTCACTTCCTCAAAGATGAAGTTCTGACAACTCATGACCTGCCATAAGAACCTAAAATGGCAGGAGCCACCCTTCAGAAGGCACATCTCCTAATTTAGCCATATGCACTTAAGTAAAACTATCAGTCTGTCTTGCCCAARCTGATAATTGACCTGTATATGAAAATCTGTCTCCAGAGCTCTACCCATTGTTCTTTGTCTAGCTTCACATCTCTTTTCATCTCTATTCACATCTATATTCATCTCCTCTACATTTTAAAAGCAGATCTTAAAAGTGTAAAGGTTACGCATTTGCAAAACCTCCTGTCCCTGGGCAGTCTTCTAAGGTCCCTGACTATCCACAGCAGTTTGCTGTTCATTTGCATTATGCTGACATGCAAGTTTGCTCAAAGTCCTCTGAAGAACTGGAGGCTTGTTACACATAAATTTCCCATGATGTCTGCCAGGGGCGTAACACACTTCCAACTGTCTGAAAGTCATCAATGAGCTCTGAGAAGACAGTGTTTAAAAACAAAAGTGATGCTTGCAGTTTATATAGTTTTTTTGTAAAAAAAAAAAAAAATGTCATTTGGAAAACTGACAATGTGAAAGCTATGGAGACAGTTTTCTGTTTGCCCTCACAGAGTATTGAGCTTTAGCATAGGTACAAAACTGTTAAAGAGTGTCTATTTCTTGAATAGTTCAATAGAGGCGACACTGGGTGCTATGAGTAGAAATCCGGGGCACCTAAAACTGTAGGTAAATCCTGGAGGTGCATGTCCATGGAGTGATCTCCAAGCTTATGCAGCCTTGCAAGGAACACTAGCAGCTCCAGAACTTCTCTAGGCACTACCATAACTAATTGAGAGTTTGAATTCTTACACTAGATTTTGGGATACCTAGACAAGCTAYCCCTAGAGTAACAGACCAGAGCCTATTATTTTCAACATTATCTGTGCAAGGGAAGTTTTGGATAAATTAATTTAACCACACATCACAAAATGGAAGAAAATATTCCACTAGAAGCCTAGAAAGCATGTTTTGATAATAGTTTTTTTATCCACTGATAACTGATGAGCATATTAAGATAAGGTAACAGTCCTCTATGTGAATCTTGCTGACCCTTTTGAGGTTCTCCTAGATGAAAACTTCTCAAGCAGCCCTGTTCAGAAGGAGATATAGCAATGGGATGGCAGTTGTGCTCTGAGATGGAGCCTTGTTGGTGGCAATCTTAGTTCTCACTGCCTCCTAAGAGCACCATAAAAGAACAAAACTAGGCCAAAGATCAAACATCCACAAACTATTTTTTCATTTCACAAAGTCGCCAAGAACTATCGCAGAGGATATCTAGGGTGAAGCTTTGAAAATGGCAAAGCTTAGCTTGCTACGTTAAGTTCTCTTGCTTATAATCTGAGGCAATAATCTTATGTTCCTTTCTAATAAGGTTAGTATATCTGGATCTCCTGGTGAAGATGCAAGCTTCTTTTGGGAAGCGTCCTTCGTTGGGAAAGGGAAATTCATCTCCCTTTCTCAAGTGAAACTAAATGCATCCCACTGCATTTCCCACAATATCCTGTATAATAGTAGATTTACTGGTTTTCTTCCAGAAATCTTTCCCACTGTTCCTAGTTTTCCACACCAGCTGAGAGTCTGGCTGCCAGACTGCTCTCTCCCCAATCTATTTCCCCCAGCCTTGAAGAATTCCTTGAAAAATAGATTTAGAATTCCTGCAGTTCCGTCTAGCTACTGGGGCTTCCTACGAGACCACTAGTGCTGCAGTCTGTGAAATAGCTGTTATTTAGACTAATGAATACTGCTAGTGCAAGAGTCAGGGTATAAAGTGGCCATGAATATTTTTAGAATGGAAACTAGAGAAATGTTTCTAAGCCTCAGAGGAGGAAGTTTCTAGAAAAGCCTTTTTACATTTTTAGCAGTGGTAGCTAAATCCTAAACCACTTCAGTTAGGAAAGGAAAGTGCAAACTCTTTACGTGCTGCCTGCAAAACAAGAGCCCCAACTTGTCTTTTGAGCCCTGGTGTTTCTCAGCGTGAGTATTTTTAACACAGGCACATCAGGCATTTCCCCGCTACTCTGTGGTGAGTACAAAAACATTGCAAGTAATTCCCATTTTACGCCTTGCTGCTGCCGGGCATGTGAACACAAGTGTGACAAGCACATAACGCACACCTGAATTTTCAGGTAAGTGATAGGGGCTAAGTCAGGTCAACCATGTCAAACAAGAGTGGCAGAGATGGCTCTCTGGAAAATACAATTCCCTTGGGCAGAAATGCTTTACATGCTGCTTGGGAAACCTGCARCCGAGCTGGTGTTGACTCTGCCCAACATTTAGGTCATAGACTGATCRGCAAGACAAGCCCATCATGAGGTGTGGGCCATTAAACCTTTATGAGACTGGTTCTGCAAGAGTTTTCTGAAATTTACCAGCATTCAGGAACAGTTTTAAAATGCCAAGCACTGGATTTTGCCGCTGGTAGTGCTGATATTGATCCTGAATATTTAATTCACTCATTGCTCATTAATTACACATCATGAATAAACAGCTTTAAATAGACAACTTTGATCTCAGCTTGATTTAAGCTGCACAAGCTGGGCTGGTTTTCCCCATGACAGTGCTCTACAAGCACAATTAGAAAAAATGGTCCCTACCTAAATGAGTTTGCAAGCAAAGGGCAGATAGCCCTGAGATACCCAAGGGACCAGCAAACTGAGATGATGCTGCTGGTCACTGAGCTGGCAAAGGTCTCTGCTCAGCCACAGTCTGATCATCAAGGGTTTTTTTTGCCATCTCGGCAGAGGAAAATTTTAGGGAGGGATAAAGCACTTCTGCTTCCTCTCATGCAGTTGTGGTTTCTCTGTGGCCCTGGAGCAGCAGGCAAGCAGCCGGTGCTGGTGTCAGAAGGGCTTTTTTTACTGTTGCTGATCATCTGCAGTAATACAATGAAACTGAGCGGAGCCTTGGAGAGTAAAGCTCCAAAGAAAGAAAAATAAGAAAATCAATGTTTGCTAACAGAAAAAAAAAAAAAAAAAAAAAAAAACAGAAAAAAAAAAAAAGAAAGAAAAAAAAAAGAGAAAATCACCAGCACTGAATGGAATTGACTGATGGAATGGGGTTTCTGGTTCTCCCAGTCCTGCCTTGCCTCCCTTAAGCAATCACCTCAACTTAAAGACAGAAGGAAGGAAAGAAAAAGAGCCCGGAGTGGTAAAATGTTGCTCCATAAATTATGGCAAGCAGTCTTYCCATTCTTGGGCATTTCAGGTTTGCATGCCTGTGGTCAGAATACTTTGTGGGATGGTTGTCCAAATAGCTGTCTGTTACCTTCTGGGTCTCTCATGTGCTGCTAGCTAGTTGTTTTTAAAGGAGCACCAGGAGAAATAAAGAAAACATAATTTTCACTGATAGAAAGAGCTTTTTTTTTTTTTTTTTTTTTTAAAGTGATTCATAGATTGGGATTGAATGGGCCCAGAATGGGATACTTGGTTCTTTTTCAAAAGTGTGCACTCGATGGGGTATTGATTTCTTCTCTGCTTGGAGATAAAACAAAAAAATAAGCAGGAGACCATTTTCACACATGGCCTCATGCATGTTCAGCACTGAAKTGTTTCCTGGCAGGTTCTCATGAATCGTTTTTTAACCCTTAGATGCTGCTGTCTTCATGCACTTGGCAAGGGCACTTTGCTCAACGCTATCTCCTCCCAGCCATCATACAACTGGTCACTGCAAAATGTACTTCATTCATTCCCAAATTATTAAATCAAGAGAGTTTTTTCAAATAAATCATTAATCATTTTACCGCAGCTCATATACTTGATTTTCTCTGGCTTTCCACCACCTCCATCCCAAATTATTATAATAAAGCTTTAAACTAAGTAATAGCTTTAAATTAAACCTATATTTCTACCTTCTGTTATTAAAATAGGAGCAGTGATGGTGCACAAGTATGGATAGAGAGGAAACTGATGTAGAGCATACAACACCAGTTGCTTTTCCTCACTGAAGTGTAGCAGTAAAGGTATCAGCAGCTCTAGAAATAACAGTCTATTAAATAAATATCACTAAGTGGACTCTTTTATTGACAAATACACTTTAGTTTGTAATACACTTATATTATGAAAATTTTATTTTTTTCCTTGCAATTTCAAAATCTATTGTTTTATTRAAAGTATTTTTTTCTCATCTACATAGTTGATATGCTGTGTTGTATAATGTAGAAAATGACATGGAATTATTCTTCCAAATGGGATATTTGCTTCATATGTGCCAKTTTTTTGCCATTGCCCATTGCCATTTGCAGAAACATGATTTTAAATATTGAGATGGAAATGCAAAAGTTTTCAACTGTGACAAAAGAGCAAAAATTATCACTAATATACTTTACAACACATAAGGACATCAGCTGTTTGAATTAATGCATAACATTTTGTGTCAAAGCTTAGTTTGTATGCCAAGATAAACCAAAAAAAAATAAGGAAAAATGACGGTATTTTCTGGAAACTTCTTTTTGGCTTTGTACTGCTTTTAATTAATTTATTTTTTTTTTTTCTGCCTAGGTTGGTGCTTCTACTCCCTGATCCTTTTAATCCAGCTGGCCCTATCACCTAGCAGATATTTATAGAGCAAACATGGATTAGCTGCAGCTAAAAAAAGGCTGGCAAATTATTTCATCTAATTCCTATTGGTTTTCTAGTGGTGTCATATTTCAATAAACAACAGGACATTTTTAAACATAAAGCAACGGAATTGTCACAGTATGGGTGGTATTTTAGTCAGGCACCACTCTGACACTGGACCAGAAGATAAAAGGTTGAAATATTGAGGGACATGGACCCATCCATGCTTCATCTGTTAACATCCCAGCATGGCACCAGAAATGTGGCTCTGCTAAAGACACATTAAAATGCCATCCCCGGGGCTATTAACCCTTGTGTCACCGCTTTCTGCCTAAAACTCACTCATTCCTATTGCCTCCTTGAAAAGGAGTGGTTGTGCTACTATAGAGGCAAACGTCAGGCTGGGTTTTAGACCACTTTGGTGTAAGTGCATAGAAAAGTGTGGGTCAGCTACTGATGATCCCTACGTCTTGGCGAGGCATGATGAGCAATGCTCCTGCTGCATCAGGTGGATCTCCTCCCTGATGTATGGAGTTCTGGGGTGTGAGAGGTGCAGATCCAGCATGGTCGCACCAGGCACTCACCCCACTGATAATGTGCTCTGGTAATGTGCTCTGAAACCTTCTCTCAACATTTTTCAACATTATATGGTTCTCATCTCATCTGCAAGCTTTYGGCTTCACCTTTTCTTAACTTTTTTCGCCTGTGAACTTTGGAATTTTGGCAGCTGAAACTCTGGGTGCCCTCTGCAACCTCTCTCCAGCTTCACTCCATGGGCTTTTATCTAGCTGTGACAGTGCACCCCCTCACTAACCTAATTTTTTTTTTTTCTGAAAATTCCCTTGGCTGAGATGCCTGAACTGTGACTTTATACCAAGTGATATTTAAAACTTGCTTAAGACATTTAGTTAAGATGAATGTGAATGTTTGCC
Organism: Nothoprocta perdicaria; assembly: GCF_003342845.1. Classification (NCBI taxonomy): domain Eukaryota; kingdom Metazoa; phylum Chordata; class Aves; order Tinamiformes; family Tinamidae; genus Nothoprocta; species Nothoprocta perdicaria. The sequence goes on along the minus strand of NW_020455294.1, from coordinate 982,296 downwards.
RGTTTGCTTGGGAGAATGCAAGCCCTAGAGCCATCATTTGGAGCTGAAGCTGGTACCCTATGTCTGGTTTAGTGTGGTCTAAAAGCATGCCAGAGGCTGTTGTGACAGCTTCCTGGTAGGGTAACTGCRTCCCATTGCCTAGGCTCATGCCCTGACAATTTTAATTTTCCCAGAGTCACAGCCCAGATTAATTATTTAGTCACTGACTGCCTGTMTCTCCATCCCTATATGGATATAATGTTGTCTCTGACAAGGTCCTGTTTGCCTTCTATTAGAAAAAGTAGTCTTTTCTCTGAAGCTAAAGTAAAGCCTATCTGGTTTCTAATTGTTTCAAGTCTGAGGAGGAATAAGGAAATTACACRAGACAGAAGTGTAATGTGAACAGTAAGCTTTCAGCTGCTTGGGAATCTTAAGTGAAATGTAAAATGCTTCTTGAAAAGGTCATGTAGTAGAAACCATCAATTTTAATAAGACATTCATCTCTGCTGTTGAGGCAAACATGTCAACATGCAACAATATCCTAGCAAAAGCGCTCGTGAAGCAAAAGCCTCTGGGAGTGAGAACTGTTGGGAATGCTGAGAAAATATACTCTTCCAGAGTGTGCAATTTATAGCTTAAATAGAAGCATATATATGGAAGGTCACACAGAGATTCAGTAAGTTTGAATGAAGATAATGGAGAAGAAGCAGATATTTGCACACCTGATTTTCAGAGTAGTGCCTGGGCAACTGCTTGCTTACTTTTGTACAAGCATATGCCTTAYGTCCAGAGAGGAAATATGTCTCAGCTGCTCACACTGAAGAACTTGCAGCAGTCTGAAGTTCTGGATTTCTATTTACCATGCTGATCAGGTGTCTGCACAAAATTCAGCATYGGTCCAGTGGTCCCTAGAGAGTTGTGTTAACTACAATAGCTTGATCTCATGTTGGGTGGTAATAGGACAGGTCACATCTCCCATATAGACTGCCTCAGTCTTTCTGTGGTTTAAYTGATGGGTTTACACAGGAAAAACTGGTTTTAGCCCGTATCATTTAACTTGCTTTTCCTTCTTCCAGTCAGTCTATTTGTTAACAGGTCATTGTGCAGGAAATACAGCTCAGCTTTCCTCATTATACAAGCTTGCAACTAGGCCTCTAGGTGCTACAAGTATAGATTGAAGATGTAACTGGTCTTGTGTAAATAGTTCTTATGAGCTTATGCAAAGATATCTTTTATAAATAAAATGATACCCCATCACCTTAATGAACAAGCAATTTATCCACTGTATTTCTGTTACTTATTGACATATCTGAAAAARGTATTAAATATGAAAAAGGAAGTGAGCATATGGATTAATCAGGTCTTTTTGGCTATTCAAACATGGCTATTCAGCTGTGACACACTCTGAAGTATACATGTCGCCAGTATGCAACTGTTATCAGTGCCAATAATAAAGCTAATACTGAGCTTATTGTGTTTTTTGAGCTTCTGGTACCTACTGCTACGGATACGGTGAAGAAAACAGAAAAATGACATGTTTTTGCAGGAAAATAGCAAGGAAGAAGGGATATGTGATTAGACATATCCCTTATCCTGGACACAGAAGAAAGTACAGATTTGGGGGCAGTTTTTGAATTTTTTTGCAATAGAGAAGTCAAGTCTTCTACACATTTCCATGAATCCAGTTTCACTTTAGAAATGGAAACATTGCAAAGGGAAGAAAGGACAGCTCATGAGACGATTTTAAATTGTGGATGTCTTGGAGAATATAAGAGCAGACACCAAAGAATAGTAAGAGCAGACACCAAAAGGCAATTGCTTCCATGTTTTTTTTTTTGAAGAGAGATTCAACTTGGGTCCTTGTCACACAGAGACTCAAGTTGCATTGCAGGGCTGTGGTTCGTGTTTCGAASTGATTACTTCATCACTTACAAAAGAAGGCATTATGGCCATTTTAGTATTTATGTGCAATTTGTAAAGAGCTTGTTTTACAGAAGTTGTGTGGGATTCCTGCAGGCTTAATGAATAAAACTCATTCTCAAAACTCAAAGATTACATAGTATTGCCATAATTCGTCATCTTGTTATCTATTTTGTTTGTTCAGTCACTATTTTCTTTCTCTACTTCCTGGGATGGGGCATTTTTCAAAGTACAAGATGAGCGAAAACATCAGATTTCCCTCTGACTAATGGGCAGCAACACCAGCAAGGCACAGCAAGCATCTGATTTTGAAGAACAGAAAATATCCTACGTCTTGTCAATTGTGCTTTTATGGTACCCTGGTTAAAAGTGGACATAAAAGTAGCAACAAGGCTGAAAAAGGGTGAATAATGCTTACTGCAACTGTCTTCTTCCAAATACTTCAAAAATAATAAAGAGAGAAATAAAGACAGTGATAGGACCTTGTTCAGTGTTTACAGTCCATACTTCTGTCTTTTGGAGGCCTTGTGGCAGCTGCACCATAAGAGCTTTCTGCAACTATGATACTGTCCCCTGGAAATCACAATGCTTGCTCTGAAAAGTCACATGAMATGGACATGATCCAGACTTGCACAGATTTATCTATGTCATCAGCTCTCTAGAATAGTTAATTCTAAGTTAAAAAAAATACAATGAAAATCCAGCTCTGTTGAAATGACRATTTAGAAAATAATGCTTGTCTGTTATGAGATTTTGGTTTCCCTATGACTATTTTTGATGGCTTACACTGCTATAATATGTTTAATCAAATTAATCATTTTTTTCCACAATAAGCCTATTGTTGAGTTGTGTATTTGTGGGTGGACAGCTATTCACATAATTCTGCTCAGGACAGTCTCAGGATTGCAGCAGAAAGAAAGAGTGAAATTCATACATCATTCACCTCTCACCTGGGGCATAATTAGTAAGAGTGCTTGCGAGGGGCCATTGTCTCCTACATAGAAAAAAAAAAGTAGGTAACAGCCTTGCAATTCTGTTGTTCAGCTAAAATATAGCGGAAATTTTTGTCAGCCCCCAGAGCAAATGCTGGAGTCCTATTCTTCTCTGAGCTAATGATGACCTATACAATTGAATTCTTGGCATTAATTTTTACTGTCCTTTGTGATAGTTTTTTAAGGTTGACTGACTTCATCTTGAAAGTAGCCCTTCATCTCTCTCATTTTTTTTTCACAAGCACACTCAACTCATGGGATTCCTGTTTAGTTAGGGGAGCTCTCTGTTTTATACTTTTAAGACAGAGAGAAAACTCAGTATGCAAGTGAAAAAGGCTAGACTAAGACTTTACTTACATGGAATATAATGACYTTTCGAGCCATGCTTCAGGTCCTATAAAACCTGCTCTTTCTGTAGCACTAGGAAAACTGAAAGTTGACTAAATGCAGCATCTCAGGATTCTCTGGAGCAGAATTCATAGCATAAGCAGATATTCAGACAGTATGAGAAAGACACCAGACATCTGGTTTCGGAGGAGAAACAGCAAAGCCCAGCCAAATATGTACTAATGGCTTTAGCAAATGAAAAATCTCAAAGCCTTCAGCTGATAGGTTCAGTTGCCYGTAGATGAACATCCCCTGCTGTTTCCCATACCTGTGTTTATCAAAGACATCTTCATGGGGCTAAAGAAGACCTACCAAAACCTGAGAGTATTCCAAGGATTATTCAAATGCCACTAGAGCTTATGGTTGAGCAGCTGTACTGAGCTGTGACCACCAMCAAGCATTAGCCTACCTGGAGCAGCAGCAGAGCAGAAAGGCAGCACTTGCCTCGGGACGTCTCCTGCTGCTGCTGCTTCGAAGTGTCTCTTTCAGCTGGTAACATTACGCAGAGCAAGGGCTGAGAATTTTCCTCCTGTTTTAGTACTGATTTTCTCAAAAGGGAGTTCAGAAGTTCACAATATTTGTTCCCAGAAAATGAAGATGTGGACAATGATCTGCAGTGATAAAAAGCAACCTGCCTACACTCCTTGAAAGTAGAGACTTTCTTCCCTGAATTTTCAATTTTCTTTCTAATCTACGATCTCTGGATTTTGCGGTTTATCCATCTCTTKCTTACCTGTGACTAATCCACTGACTCTTATAGTGGAATCTGATATCGCTATCTAGTACTTTAGAAAATGGCATTAGCATATATCAGCATATATTACCCTTAATAAAGAGCAATAATGTATTTACTGTTTTGTTCCTTCAGACATGAACCACTGGTCTGAAATAATTTTTGAAACTTTTATAGCAAAACCGTAATACAAAAGTCACAGAGTAATGAGCAAATTAGATGCAAGTTCATGTTTTTACATAGCATGTATATGCAAAGAGACAGATATCCATCTTGCAATTGAAAAGCCCAAATTTGATGTGCTCTTCAAATGCATTTGGGAATTTAAAAAAAAAAAAGTATGTAATACAAATTTTAAAATGTATCATCAACCTAAAAAAGATCTACAATTAAATAAGTCATAGGAATAGAAAAAGTAATAATCTGGAAAATGAAACTGAACTACTGAACTACCGTTGTCTGTATTTAGAGTAATTTAAAGGACAGCTCCAGAAGTTGTGTGTGGAGAGACATTCAGCTCACTCTAGCACAGATGCCCTCATGGTGCTGGTAAATCCCTGAGCTCACTGCCCCAGTGAGGGATTCTGTTGCCTCAGTATGGGTGTTTAATACTATTGGAGATGTGTAAAATCTTCCCAGATACCTAAGCACAACAAGCAGGCATGACACAAATATATTGCAGAAGGGTCATTCGGAAACAATTTTTGGAGACCAAGTGGGCTCCCCCATAACCTAAAATGACTCTGTACTCCTACATTTACCCAAGTGAGTCCCTCTGTAAATTGCTGTCATCTGTAACAGAGCTTTGACACCCAGCTCACATACAGACACATAGGTGCAGAGGCCTATATTTAGGTGTCTGTATTTAAAGAAGTGACTGCCACATCTACCTAAAAGAAAGTAAAATAATTACAGGACATGTTAAATAATTAGGATTATTTTGTGAGTATTTCTTTTTGATATCTTGGATTCTACCACATTTTCCTATATAAAGCCAGCAACTGCACTCACAGGCTTGACATGCCTGCCTGTCCTGCCATTTTTTATTGAAATGCTGCCAAGCAAGGAGAAACTCATAATCTTTCTTTTCAATGAGAAAAAAGCTCAGACTTTCCCACTGTCTTCTTAAGAGTTGGAAGACACACAAAATGGGATAGGACGCATCCTTACCCAAGGCTTCTTCTTAACTGTAAAGGCAAGGAAAACCCAGGCAAATGTGTAGACCTATCTTTCACAGAGGAAGCCTTGTGATACTCATCTGCATTTCATGACTCATAAAACAAACAAAATAAAAAAGCTTATTATTATTTACACTTTTTTCACTTAAAATCTCCCAAAATRTGGCTTATGGGAGTGTGATTTATGAAATTTGAACATTTGGGGTCATCTGTGCTAAAACACATATGGATCAAGAGTAATAGAGGATGATCAGAACAGTATAATATGCCTTCAGGTTTTACATCTGATGAATTTCACTCAAAGACAAAAGCATTAGAGGGAACAMTGGTGGTAGTAAAAGCTGAGCACTTGGATGCCTGCCATTCCCAATTCCCCACTGACACCAAAGTGCCTGAGACAAAGCTGAACAGTACCTTGCAAGACTCGCTTTAGTTCTCCTTTGCTCCATGTAAATGTTTCTCTTTTCTTCTATGGCAACCACTTAAAAAGCTGAGTGGTTATGTTACCCAAGTGCTTCAAGTATAAAAACTTAATGCAAGGTTGAGAACTTGCTATAAATATCAGCTGACTATTTGGCTGGCTTAGTGCTGAAAGTGGTTGTACAATTTTAACCTATTCATATGCAAAGTGCAAACTTAAAGATGAATAAATGGAAACCTAATCTAAACTAACACTTCCCCTGTAACCAAAGGGATGGTGAGGTGGAGAGAGATCTTTCTAGTCACTCAGTGTAAAACATCAAAAGGACACTCTCCTACCCTGGGCAGTAATAATGTTCATCCAAAGGCTTGGTGCGCTCTCTTGGGAATGCATGGACAATTGGGTGGACTTTCACTCAGCCAGCAAACAGCAAGAGAAGTAGGATTAGGAATAGGGAAGGATGAAAGAAAGATGTAGCATCAGAGGTCTGTAGCACAAGGTGTCATCCTCCCATTTTTCTTCTTCTTTAGACCACTGACTTGGAGATCAAGAATACAAGAATTTGAAATGATTTTGATTGTAACCAGATTATTCCCAAGTCTTGATCCCATCTCCTCATTGCAGCTGTCGATGCTGCACTTAGCCTGGAGAAGTGTTGCCTGCTCCTTTTTTCTCCCTTGAAGCTGATATCCCAGACATGATGGACTTTTCTTAAAACGTTGGACCCCCCCATAGTGTCTAAATATATCAAATGGGTTTATTTCCTCACAAACCAAGAAATTCTGAACAGATATATTTTCTGTCTTTCTACACTGGAGGGCTGCCCATCCGCAACTGAAGTTATGACCCCTTTTGGGCAAGTAAGTTGTTCAAGTAATTAGGTAGTCCATGTCATTAAATTTTAAGTACCGCTGTGTAAGGTATTCCACATTTTGAAATGGCTTTATAGTGATTGCTCAAAAAAGACATCTACAAATTTGACTGTAAATAGCTGCTGTTTAGAGTAGAAAAATTTGTGCTAGAAAACTATAAATGCCTGTTTCCAGGAGATGCAGTATTTCTACAAATCAGTCACCAGCATGAGATGACCTAAAAATTAGTTGTTGCCTAGGTAGCAATGGTCATGATCTGATTACACGTGTTTTGTACAAACAGACATAGCTTAATGTAAAAGTTTATGCCTTTGAAAACACTTTAGAAAAATTTTTCTAAAGATTAAGGTGTCTGTTGGCATTACAAACTAAATTTAAATGTCAAGAATGACCTAAAAAACAAGTTTCTGTAAATAAAATAGCAAAAAGATATCTTGCTTAAAAAATGGTTAAATGTTAATAAAAATGTGAAACAAATCAATGTATAAAGAATCAATAAAAGGGAATGCTGAAAAATATGGATAGGGATACAATCAATCAATGCTGATAAATTCCAAATATATTCAGAAGAAAATGAACCTTCAGGCAAAGCAGACAAAGATAGCAAAATGGCCAGTAGCAGTATAAAAATACTCAGGAAATTTATCTATTCTGTATTCCAGATCAAGCAGGAAGATTTATCTACCTTGAATGCTGTTGAAAGCAGAAGTTATTACTGACACCAAAAGGGGTGATGCAATAGTATATGGTAAAGTTCATAATTTCTATTGCACATACATAGGTAATTTATATCTGAGTCTTAAAAGGCAGTAGGAAATGAGCTTTCTAAGTTCTAAACACACCATTTAATTTTGAACAAATTTTGGAAAATAGTGACATCTTACAGTTGCTGTGCAGAATATTAAAATGTATGGAAAAAAAAAAAAAAAAAAAAGGTGTACTCCCATCCTGAATAATATTGATATTTCTTCAAGGGTTTGATACAAACTAGTAAAGTCCCAGAGCTCAGCCAGCATAAATCCCAAATCTCTAAAGACCAGCCAGTTTGCCAGATATGAATATTGAATAACATAAGCTACAACCCCAGCTAAATGGTAGACTGAGTAACCTGCACTCTGCCAATAAGCATCTAAAGGCTGAGGGGAGGTCCAAAATAAAAATATTTAGGACATGAGGAAAAACTGAGAAATATTTTAGGTATCTAACTTAGGAATTTGATCCTCCAGTGTTCCTCCTATCACATAAGAATAAGTTTTTTGTTTGATTGATGCTTTTCACATTGCCCACTTGTGCTGCAGAACTGGCTAAATTAAATATAATCTATTGTTTAATACCTTACTAAACCAGTCTCATTCATGGAGATATAGGGGCTAGGTGACAGAAATTAGGGATATAGAAAATTAGGATATGGAGACCAGGTATCTTCAAATCTAGGTCAGAATACCTAGGTGTTCTAGGAGCTGTCTTTACTGGGTAAAGGAGCTGTCTCTGTCTAGGTAGCAGAGACCTCAGCTCAAAACATGCAGGAGCAGTCACCCTTATTTCTTACCTGACAACCATGTGGTTAGGAGACTTCTGTAGGAATCAGGATATCTCATTGGTTTGTAGTCTTGTTCATCCTGCAAAGGGTTGTTCATCCTCACCTCTTGCTTCCAGGATATCAGGAATTCCAGGCCCTGCTAAAGCTGAGCTTCTGCAAATCAAGCAAGCAAAATTCCTGAGTGCAAAAGTGCAGGCAGGTGGAGAAAGCTTTGAAGCTTCGAAGGTGTAGGCTAGAGTGTGCATTTTAGCATATGGCAAACACTGAATGAAAAGCAACTTCCAGGTGACAGCATAYTTATTTGGTTATGAGTTTGCTCTGGTGTTCCCAAACCAAAGTTGGCTACTGTCATTGGTTTTCCTGATAACAGCTTCATGACCCTGATTGTGGATGCAGATCAAGAGGGATAACAACATCTAAAATGGAAATTTTCAAGATAGTGAATGATTCAAGGAATGAAAAGAGACGCATAGAACTTTGGTGAGACAATTTTGAAGTGCTGAATTTGCCTTAATTTTTATCTCTCAGATATAGGTTTAATTTACATGMTAAGTTTGGTTTTAAGGCCCTACCTCTGACCAACTTTTGACTCAAGTTATCCAAAATGTGTAGTTTGCCTAAAAACCGTTCTCAATGAGTGCAAAATCACACTGCAAACCCCACTGTTCCTATCACCACAAATTAAAGACTCCATGAGGAGATCAACAGTTTATCTGTCACAGAAAACTGGTATCTTATTGCTAACGGCAAGCTTGTCAGATCAATGCTGAAAAACTTGTCCTGCTGCCTCCCATACCACACCTGTTTTGTGGATAATGAGAGGACCTCGGGCTTCAGGACTGTCAAACTGTCATCTTTGACAAGCTTTAAATCCTGGGAGGGATTTTTTTTTAAAAACAATCACTTATGGTTACAGTTGACCATCTAGCCCCAGTTATAGTGTACTGTCATTTTTTATAACCTGGTTTTTGACCCCATGGAGTTCACATAGCAAGCCTAGCATTTACCAACAAATGTCCTGGTTGCTTTTCCAGCTTGGTTCCCAGATTCCAATCCCTTGCCTCAGCTCGTGCAAGAGCTTTTGCTCCAGCAGTGACAAATCTGTGCTGTTGACATGCCACCAGTGTATCACCACCAGGATGTCCTTCCTGGGGCTGTGACTTTGCCCTCCTACCTCTTCTCCGCTGTATCACACACATGAAGAGTGCATGTCTTCATCACTGGCAGCCCAGGCCATCCCTCTCTCCCTCCTCCTTCACTCAGTTCTTTGAATTGTCATTGACACAGAGAAGGAAACAAGGTAGTTAAGCAGCCATGTCATTACTTTTGTTTTATTTGTATTACCAAAGAGTTGCATTTTGCAATAATAAGAGCAGGCACCTTAGGAAGTCTCTTCTCTATGGTGGCTGAGATCTTCAGGGCATGAATCCCTAACGCCACAAAAAGCCGTAATCCGTGTTCCTTCTCCAGGCCCATTTTAGTGACCTGGGGATGTTCCCCTCCCCTCCTGTGACTTATTTTCCCCTGCTCAGCTTCAGCTTCGCTTCCCTGCTCAAGCTCTCCCGTGGGTGGGGAGGTGCCACCAGCCATGTCCCCGTGGCATGGGCCACTCGTGCGTGGCACTGCTAACAGCACCGGCTGTGCYGCAGCTATGGGATGTTCTGCCACACTGCACTTCTCAAAATGTGCAACTTCTGCTTTGATCTCGGCAGCCCGAGACACTGATTTAAATGCCTCCTGCCTCTTTCCATAAGCGAACATTTCAGCAGCGCTGTGAAGGAGCCCGGYTGGCTGACGGCTCTACAGGAACCAGTCTCCTGAAATGAGTCCCAGGGAGAGGAAAATGTGGCACAGCGTCTTGCTTTGCAGGTCTGAAATATGCTGGAGCTCAAATCACTAATTCTTGAAACAACTTTTTTTTTAAATGCTCAGCTTTCTAAATAGAGGGGGATTTTTCCCTGACACTTTAAGRAGAAGGATGTCGTTAGTGCTGGGTCTCACCAGACCAACTTTTAGGTATGTTCCACCTTTTTTTTTAAATTTTAATAGACATTTGGGTTCAGACCAAGGCTTGACATGTGCCTTGCACTGCTTTCTGCATTGTTCCCTGGGGCAGCCCTCCATAATGAACCTTGAGAAGTTTCTGCTTTAAATCCAACAGCTCCCCAGAGAAAAAGCTCCCACACTACTAAAGCAAGYACCTAATCATCCACATACATTTATAATTCAGCTCCACACTTTCTTGTAGGACAGCCTATCTTTTCAAATGAACATTTAACATTATTTTTTATGGCTCCTAGCAGAAACTTAAGAAAAAAGCTTCTATGAATCAGCAAATTAATTGACTTTCGTATTGGCTTGGGATGCTTAGTAAGGCTGAATAACTAAGTAAATATTGAGATTAGTGCTCTCAAGGGTACGAACTTTCTGCAGATGTTTTGGCTAGTACTTGAGCATGATATAATGGCAAGGAAGGGAGGCCAAAGAGAAAGCATATTTAATAGAGAGTCTGCAGTTAAGCAGTTATTCTACATAAGAAATGAGCAAGAGGAGCTCAGTAGTCACAAGAATAATTGATGCAAAGCTCTTTTTTTTTTTAAATTGAAGTTTAGAGTAATTTTTGATACTGACTTATGATTTCAATTGGAATCAACCTCTCAAAACTTCTGCAGAGGAGAGCCTATTCATAACAGAACTTTCTTTCATCTGGCTTACACTATTCACCTTGTAATATAGACCAGCCAGTTGTTTCTGATGAGATTTGCAGAATGACTGCAAAACCGCTATAAAATCAGTATGAAAGCTGATGCACAGCTGTAGGCAGCAGCAATACTGACTACTGAGTATGGGCAGCATCTTCTGTAGACTCAGAATATGGAGACACAAAAGACCATCCTTGATCCTTCAGCTGGGAATCTGAGCCCAAATCACCCATTCGTACTGATTGGTATAAAACACTAATGGCAGCCTTGGCCTACTATTTCCACTGTTGTGTGTCACAATGCCTGCAACTGAATCTAATTTAAACCAGGCAAATCAAGTGTAGTTTGCATTTTATACACACACACACACATACACAGGCATATATATACATATATGTGTATAGTTTCCCAGGGGATCTCATATTCAGATACTACCTTTTCAAATCCAGGTAGAATTTAGGCTCTCAGAAACATAGGATTGCCATGCAGGACTGGACCAATATCCTGTCCAGGGCATTGTCTTGTGACTGATGATGGCCAGAGATCAGCACACCCCTGGGAGGTATAAGCCCAGCATAATGTCTTTTATTAAGGCAGCAGGAACCCTTTTTGCACAAGGAGTCATTTAGCACCTGGAGAGGCTTGCTAAATACCTTTCTCAAGATGCCTTCTCTGAATTGCAGCAATTTACCTGACTAGATTTTTCATTGTACAGTTTTCTTAACCAGGCATATGCATGCAGCTTACATTTTTAAAACTGCATATTTTAAAAGCTTTAAAATAACTCCTGTTTGTAATCTGACAAGGCTTGTGGCTTGCTCAAATAAAACCAGTTCCTCATACAACAAGTATAAGTGCTGCTTCTCAGCAAATGCTGTTTTTTCTGCTAAATTCCAMTTATAGCTCCAAGCCTTTTCACTCATCTCATGTCATTCCATACATAGTTGTTTAAAAACCTGTCCCTTTTAAATTTTCCCAAACTCAAAAATGCCTCATCTAATTTTGCCCTGTCTCATGCCATCCCTTAAGGTTGAAAATAAGTATTTGGCTCATTTTTACTTATTTTTTTTAGTGTTTCAAGTGTTAGAATAACCCTTGAAAAAGCCTGGAGCACAGGTCTAATAGTACCTCAACGTGAGTTGCCGGGAATGGAAGCATTTGAAAATTGTCGTTTGCTAAAAAGAGACAAAATGAAAAGTCTTTAGCAACTTTATATTCAGCAACTTTAACAAGATTGGTTAACACATCTCTTTTAAAAGATAAAGGAGTTCAGAGATGTAAATTGGAAGCTAGACAATTCTTCAGTTTGATGTACTGTAGTTGCTTTCCACCCCTTAATAAAGATAAATCAATATATCTTTTGAGAAAAACAAGTACTCGCTCTGGGAGATTCAGCCATTATTACGTACTGCTAGTCTATGGTTCTAATTCTTGCAATTACAAGCCTGATTTGCTCAAAATAAAGGTGTATTGAAAGCCAAGAAAATTGGTCTTAGCTTTGTTCAAGATGTTGAATTAAATTCACTGAAAGAATTATGAAAGCTCTGAAGTGAGGACTGTAGGGAAGGCTTATTCTAATGTGCATAAATCTTATTAATATAACTCCTTGTTGCATTAAAGTCTGATTTTTGAACATCAAAAAAATAAATGATGAGCGGGCCTCTCCCTACCAAACTGGTTTCTTCTATAACTCTATGAAAGAGATATATTACAAACAGAGTGGGACAGTGCCTGTCTGTACTATAGCCACCTACACTTTATCTAAATCATAATCAAGCATGGAGGCCTTTAAGGCATGAGAGCAAGTCAGACTATGGTTTGCAGTCTTTGTTTAAATAAAACATCCAGTCACTGGAACCACAGGTTGTTAAAATGGGATTTGCCAAAAGAATGGCTTACTTGTGCAAATCAATCTCCCAACCATAAGGAAGTTAGAGGGTACTTATAAAATAAACACTTGGGTCATACAATACAAGAAATACTATTCTTATCTGCTCAATAACTACTTATCATCAAGCGGATATTTTGCTCTGCAATCATAAGAGGGTAAACTTTTGGAATTACTCTCTGATTATGCTAACTAAAATGCAAAATGCTAGTATTAGGCCTGATTTGTGGTAAAAAAATATCTCCTTAGAGGTAAGAAAGAAGTAATATTGTGTTCCCTTGCTAAACTTCACTAAACTGGTCTTTCGGTTTATGATGAAGATTTATCAGTAGAACAGAAGAGGAAAACCTTTGAACTGATGTCCAACTTCTGTCTCCTGTGACTGCAGGCTCAGTTATACAATTTAAATTCAATTGCCAGCTAGAGCAAACACCTAAGTGCAGGCATGCCATTGCAGACACCTTGCTTTCTTGTCTCAATTCAAAGGACTATTCCACTCACCACAATGTCCTTGCAAAGATAGAAGCTGAGTGAAAAGCAAGCAGAAGTTTGCTATCACTAAGCCTGCCTTGAAGGTACTGAGATACCTTGAAAYTGAAAATTAGGCAGTGTGAGGTACAAAGTGTATTCTTTATAGCAGACTTCCTGGTCAAGTACAGCTATCTGGCAGGAAAAGAAAATCAGTGGGGACCTTCGATCAGAGAAGCTGAATGTGCATTGAGGAAACAAAGCCTTGCAGTCAAATGTCAGAGAGTCATATCTGACCCTCACCGCTGTGTTGCATATCCAGCAGCACAAATTAAACTACTGCTCTCTGAAGACTGCAGGCTTTTGTTCTTTCTTTTTGTTAACTAATAAAAGCACCTTTTCACCACTGGGTTGCTAATCCCAGCAAATTCTCTGCAAGGAGCTGTCAAAAGATCATCTGAATTTCAGCATCAAAAAGGAAGATGTTGAGGCATGGAAAAGATGTTACTCACTGCATGCTTTATGCACATAGCAGGAGTAAATGCCAAAACTGGCTGCTCTTTCTGTTAGGACAAATTATTAATGCTGTATTTAAAAGCAGAATGCTATGAAAGTCTGGGCTGATCTAGATAAAAGAAGCCAAATATATCAAGTTTCTGAGTTTGTCTTTTATCTTGTTTTGTATTTCATTGCATGTTTTTAATTGCCTAGTAGTGATTTGAACATACAAACTCCTTATTTGATTATATATATACAATAAGTGAAGTTCAAAAATGCATTTTGGGGCATTTTTTTCAAAATCTAAATCACTTTTCTGCATCCAATTTACAGYACAAACATACAGATATCTGAGTGAGACCTTAGAAACTGATTTGCCCCTGGAGTTTTAATGTGTAACTGGTACAGAGGAGGTAGGAACTTCTTACATCAGCTTTACTAACAAAGAAATCATAGCATCCAACCACTCCTTAGTGTTAAAGCTTTTATTTAATGTGATTAGACTGACTTTGCCTCTAAGTGGACTTGTCACCAGAGCAGAATAAAGACAAAGCAATGCAATGAAGAAAATAATGGAGCTGCTTCTCTTTAAACTGCTGTTTTGTTCCCAGAAAGGAACTGAGAAATGGATGCATATTAATAACTATGCTGGAAGGACTGAACAAAAGAGAACCTGCCTTTTTAATTATAACACATTTCGACCAACCATGATTTGCTGTTAGTCACGGATAAATTTGGTTGTGCCTTGTCAGAAGCATGACAAATGCAGCCTTCTCTTATTCATTTCTGTTAGAAGAGGTGACATGACATCCCTGGTCATTTGACATCTCTCAGATTGGTGAAACTGAAACTAAGGTTATTGTTGTGGCTGAGTCTGTTGAGCTATGAAAAACATGTCAGAAGGTTATTTYGACTTTGGTTTCAAAATGTTTTTAGAGCAATTGAACAGTTTGTTTAGGGCACAAATGTATGTTGTATATGTACTGCTATCACATCTCTTGCTACTAGGATAATGCTGCAGGTAATTAAGTCCCAGAATCACTTATTGTACATGCTGCTCGATAGCATCCTTTTCACTAAGGCCTTCATGCCTTAACTTCATGCCTGCTGAAATTAAGACCACCCATTGAAGTCCTCAGAGGTATATTCTCATTTCAAAGTAAGCACGCTTTCTGCTAGAGTTAACCCAAGGCTTTATTTTAAATGACTGTTTAGACAAATACAGAAAGAAGCAATTATTTGAAATCTCTGAACCTTGTWAGCCTGTTTTTCTATGGAAGCAGGGTTGCACGACTACTATGGTTAGGATTCACCCTAATTGACTTTAGATATCTACATTGCAGATATTTATCTCCARGCACTCCTAGATAGAGATCTGTCTTAGAATTTCTTACAAGTTCTGTGAAATTAGGCAGCATAGCAAAGGAGAAAGATCCGCATGTATCTAGACTAACAGAGCTCTATAGTCTACGTATCTTTATAATGCATGSTTGTCTTCATCTGAACTAATCTTTTGAGGCTCATTTTTCTTGAAGAAAAAAAATACATTAAGGGTCCTATGCATACAACCCAWTTAAATATCTACATGAAGGTGAAAATTGCACTCTCAGTGCATTTACTTAGGTCCACAGATGATAAAGGATTTTAGGATGGCTAGTACAGATGCTTTCCTGGTATGATGAATTTCGTCCTAATCTCCTCAGATTAATGCCTGTCTTCTCTGTATAATTAGTGGAGAGTGGAAGATGTCTTTGAAAAGTCACAGAGGGGAATAACATCCACCTAAATGTCACTGATTATGTGGCCATTCTCTTAGAAGCACTGCCTAAATTTTAAGAACCACTTTGTTCTCTAAATTAGGCAAATTAACTCTAACCACTCACTTCATTTGTTCTTTTTCATACAAAAGAAGGAATGAAGTTTTGTTCTTTAAACTTCCCTCAGGTGTTTGGCTGTGACATTGTGGAGTATGTAGGAAACTATTTATTCATATTTCTTAATGTAAATTGCTAAATATCTTTACATTTGTAGTCACCTTGGTTTGCTCTCTTGTAGATGAAGATTCTGAAACTAATGGAAATGCTGCTAGTGAGTAAAGTATATGCAAAAAAAATTCAACTAGAGAGACCTCAAATTACCTCGATTATCTTATCCAAAGACAACTCAGTAGTTGTCAATACTCAGTCTTTATATTTGGAAACAAATGCTGGATAAAATAAAATAATATATATATAAAAAAAAAAAAACAGGTAATCATCCCTGTGTGTGTGTGTGCAGATGAGCTTTCAATCATGTCCCCTGGCCTCTCTTCCCTAGCCCATATCCTAGCTAAGTACCCACTGCTGCCAATGCTGATCAGTACTGAGTCAAGCCAGCCTGATAACCTCTTCTGCTGGTGGATCAGGGCAGAGCTGCTCCTCCCTGCAGCAATCCTCCCAGACTCCTAGCCACTAGACCCTTTCCCTTTCCCTTTCCCTCTTCCTTCTTTCCCTTTCCTTTTTTCCCTTTCCCTTTCCCTCTTCCTTTTTTCACTTTCCTTTTTTCCCTTTCTCTTTCCTTTTCCCTTTTCATTTCCCTTTCCCTCTTCCTTTTTTCCCTTTCCTTTTTTCCCTTTTCATTTCCCTTTCCCTTTCCCTCTCCTTTTCCTTTTCCCATTCCTTTTCCCTTTCCCATTCCCTCTCCCTTTCCTTTCCCTTTCCCTTTCCTTTTTCATTTCCCTTTCCCTTTCCCTTTCCCTTTCCCTTTCCCTTTCCCTTTCCCTTTCCCTTTCCCTTTCCCTTTCCCTTTCCCTCTTCCTTTTTTCCCTTTCCTTTTTCCCGTTCCCTTTCCCTTTCTTCTACAGGGAGTTGCAGCTCCTTGCTCAGCAGCAGCATTCATAGAGGGTGTGCTGTGAGCTTCAGCTCTTCGGATCATGGGTAACTCCCAGATAACTATCTAATTTTAGGCTTATGGATTGCCCACACACACCAAATCTCAGCAGCAAAACCTATCCTTCCACTCCATTATTTCTTTTTTTTTCATATCAGCACCCTTTAAATCCAAAGTATTCTACAGCTGCTGCTAGCTGCAACTACAGAAGGTTTTCTGTTGCGTTACACTGCAGAACTAATATATCACATTTCTATAAACTTGTGATAAACTATAGTCTGCTGTCAGGAAGGCAAATCAGATMTTATAACAAAGAGCATAAAAATATGTGTACTCTTAAAATACCTGTAGCCCCCTACTAGAGCCTTTGCAATGAATTCTGAACTCACCTATCCATTTCTTAATTCCATCAGCTTAAATTGTTTGTTTCTTGTTCATATAAGCCTAAGTGGAATCTACAGTGTTCTGGCATTCACAGACCAAAATACTATTACAAAAACATATTGGTTGACTGATAAATATAATCAACTTATGCTGAGGAAACCATGAAAATTAATAAAACTAGAAGTCTAAATACTTTGATTGCATTAGAGGAACAATTGGTAAAGGGAATATATGAGCCTTGACTAAAGAATCCAAATCTTCTGGATAAGTTAGAGTTTGTCCCACATGATCCTACATGGTGCCCATGTGGATCAAGCTTCACTGGGGTGTGTGGGTACGTACATGCATGCATCAAGCTACCGAAATTTTGCCAAAACAGAGCCTTTGCAGTATCTGATGCCAATTGTACTTGAGATCTGGGGCTGGGGGGAAAGGAAACTCAGGGAGAACAGTTTGCAAAACCTTAAAATCTCCACTGAAAAAATTTCACTTATGTTTGGTTTGTGTTTTCTGAAAAACATGTTGTTTATCTTTATAGACAAGCTTGACTATTAGTTGCATAGATGCTGGCACCAGATCAAGTAATAAAGCTCTGAAAAAGAGAAAGCAAACTAAAGAAACTGCTTTCAATTTTCTCTTGCAGATAAAAGAAAAGCAGAGACAGATTTAATGCAGAAGAGAAATGAAAAGAGTGAACGCTTTCCTGTAGGACTGCATGTATAGCCCTGCAGAAAATGCTTTTTATAACATTAATGATTACTGGCTGTCTCCCACAGTTTCTGAAGGTTGAGACATTAGTCATTAAAAGAACAATTGCCGTTAGTAATTCATTTGGCCACATTCCAAATAATAATGAGTTCTGGGACRGTTATGGTGTACTATATATGAGAAGACACAAGAATGTTTTCCTAGTTACTGACTAGTTGAGAAAACCTCTGAAGACATGAGAAAAAATGTAGAGGACAAATGTATGGGAAGAAAATTTGCTGAAGAAAGGGCTTTTCCTCACACAGGTCAATACCACTGTTTGCAATAAAGCCTGAATAGATTTCAGAGAGATATTAAATGACAAATCTTCTAAAGTACATGGCATCTTAAGCCAGTACTTTCAAATATGAAGAACTGTGATCAGACTTCTGAAATCAGTGCCAGCCACTCTATGCTGAAACTTTCCCTTTCATCATACATATAGATTCAGAGATTAACGTTTGGACTGAAATCAATGAGACAAACGAAAAGCAGACTGCAAAATGAAATACTTCTTTTTTATGGAATACTGAGATGCAATATAAACCATTGTTTACAAGGATTCAAGTAAAATATGATCTGGATTTCTGTTGTTTTTAAGGGTCAGGTTTTTCCTAACATAGTAAGTATGGTTCAGAAACATATGAAAGAATGTGGAAAGCATGTAAAAAGTCAAGTTATGTTCAGGTAAGGTCTGATCCAAAACACTCTTATGTGCTTTAGAGACTTCAGTTTAGAGACTTGCTTCTCTAAACAGAAGATRTTATATTGTCCTAGCTAAGCTATGTCTCTCACCTCTTGTGGAAGATCTATGCTTATGGAGTTTCTCACTAGCTCTCTAGACTTCAGCAGCTAAGAGTATAAGCCTCAAAAAGTAGCAGGTAAAATTAACCTGATTTTAAAAAATGTAATAATCTTATCAAAAGTTCAAGTATCAAAGCCTGCAGATTTTATAAGTTGATTCAAGGTTCATAAGCTTTCTTTGGCTGATGTAGTGAACCATTRAGCTAGCACAAGTTTGGGTATTTCGACAGTTAATTTATAAGTGACAGGTCAAAACAAACAACTAAGATTTCAGGTCTCTCTGTGCCAAAAAGTAATTAGCTTGAGCCTTCTTGAGTTCGCTAGCAGTTAAAGACAAGCTGAGCTGTTTTATGTACCCTGTAGAACACAGTCTTTTCAGCATGGTGCAAATAAGCTTTCTTTACAGGCTTGGACAAGTCTATTGTAAATTAAGGCCAGATTCTCTCTCAGAAGAATTCTATGAAATCTGGAGACAGAATTTGGCCTAAACTTTTTTAATCACCTGCAAAATTAAAAAATGCAATCTCTTCCAGACATAAATATGTGATGTCCTTCCAAATCAAGCAWCTACAGTAAGCCATTGTGGCACAATAATTTAAAATGAATAGCATTAAAATTTAGCATCAGTTAAACATGTATGTGAATCTTATTACTGAAGAACAGAGAAGTTCAGATCTGTGTAGGCAATGAATATAGAAATTAATGCAAGTTCTACCACCCCGACAGTCTTTTTTAACAATATGTGGGTAGCTGGATAAAATGGCAGGTCAATAAACTAAACACATTTTATTTCACAGCTGAATCAATGCTTAGGAAGTCCCATATCCTATGATGTCCATAGCATGTAATCAACAAGGTATGTGAGATTATTTTTTACTTCAGTCTTTGAATYTGAAGGTGAAAAGGATCATTACTCATATGCACTGTCACAGAATCTCTGAACTGAATCGTAGTCATTCTTGCCAATTAAAACATTATTGAGCTTCACTGAGAAATGGTGCTTTATTTCCCTTTTAAAATGAATAGAGAGTACGAATGACTTGACTAAGGTCTTCCAGCGTATGATTAGCAGAGGTAAGATGAGACTAAATCTTCATTTTTTTGTGTGTGTGGGTTTTTTTGTTTGTTTTTGTTTTTGTTTTTTGTTTTTTGTTTTTTTCCTGAGCAGTGTTCTCATAACTTAGAACGGAAAACCTACAGGGTAAAACTCTGAGCTGCAACTTTCAGTACAGGGTAAATATTTTCACTAAATGTTATGTTTTTAAATTCAGGAGAGAGAATATATGCCATTTTCAAGCAACATAGCTAGCATACATAATTTTCAAGTAATATGAAAGGACAAACGCTAGAAGACAGGCCAGTAGAATAAAAAAATAATTAGGTCATTTCACTTCCCAACAACAACATCCAGCAAAAAAAGAACATTCACTTCCATCAAATATATTGCTGCTAATTGCACTCTAAAGATATTCTCAAGCACTCCAGCATCAATATCATCCCCAGTCCCACGTCATCACATGATGAAACGTAGCAGTGACAAACGGTCAGTCCTGCTTAACTGTAGCCCCATTTCAGTTTCTCATTTTCTCTAATCTTTCTCAGTAGAATAAAACACACATAAAGAGCTGCCCATCAATATTCCCTTAGAAATTTCATTTACACATTATAGAGCGAAAGGGTGAGATTATGGTCAATTAAAAAAATCACTTTCTGTAACTCCCTCAGACTTGGTAAGAGAAAGTACATCCGTTTATAAGCCACAGCCTTCAAACCTTTAGAAAGCAGATCCAAATATTGTTGCCTACATTTGGCTTTAGACTTGCAAGCTTGAGAAGCCTGGTGGAAACGCACAAATATCTTCTCTCTTTTAAGAGAGAGCTCTCTTCTTTATAGCGTTATCTGTTCTTACTGTTTGCATCTACTGCAATCTATTTTTCAGCATAAATCACTTTTGAGCATACCCAGGCAAAGTGAGATTTAATGATTTCCCATCAAATCTTACATCTACCAAGGAGACAAAATATGCTTTTTATCAGAAGCACACATTTTTCTGCTCTTTATCTCATTTGTAATAAATGCTTTCTGGCTTACAGATGGAGACATCTGGTAATCTGTGGCCTGCTGATCTTCCATGATAAAATATTTATTGGCAAAGCAAGAAAATTATTATAAAAATAACTCCAAGAAAAAAAAAAAAAAAAGGCACTGGTTAGTTACCGCTTTATACAGATTTTACAGAAATGTCCAGGTTGAAAATGCTGTAGTCCTAGATAAACACAGTGTAATTTTCTGGCAGAGATGGGATATGAATGTCTATGGTGTAGTCTTCTCTTGGTGCACATTCCAGCCTCTATTACTGTTAATGGAATCGCATACACTTACTGAAAGGCAAGTACACATCTCTTTGGTGTTGTCCAAACAGGGAAATAAGAGCAAATATTTTACAAAAAGAGAGTTTATGCAAACCAAATGTAGCACTGACATATCTGAGGTTGCTGAGACAGCTATCTCATATTACCTTGATAAATAATTACACACTATTTTAGGATTGTTAGGAATGTAAAGGAGAGATATCATTACTTTTGATAGGTTTTTTTTTTTTGCTAAAGATCTAGTGGAAGCCTGTACTTGTCTTTGACACCTTGATCGAAACTTTATTTCACAAATAAAGCAATTGCAAGTGACATTTGTGCATAGCTACGGTTTCAGCTCCACAAAGTCATCATAAACCTGATGTTTTTTTCTGAAGTGTCCAGTCATATACATATATAAATATATATGTGTAAAAGTTCACATGTCTATGAAACTAACACCTGTCATTTAAAAAACACAGGGTGTTTTAACCACTCACAGTGAAAGAAAGCTTGTTGTTTTTAAGTCATTTTGGATGAAATAGTAGCTTGATAATCTCAGGCCAGGCTCAAGATTTATAAATGCTCTGGCATGGTCATACAGCTATAGAGACCAAGAGTGGGATCCAACTCATAGATTAAGCATAGGTGTCTCTGTACAGGTATTCAAATAGGTGTATCAAATGTCTATTCCAGTCAACAGAATCAATTTAATATTGTCAAGGAAATCAAGAGAGAGATTTGTTTGATGAAGAACAAACTGACTCTCTAGATCCCAGTGACATTAGGGAATCAATTTTGCCTGAATAAAGGTATCTACTGCCATCCGAGATGCCACATGGTGTCCTGTCTGCCTATCCAGCACGTGTGCCACTCCAAAGGCCTGT
This sequence comes from Nothoprocta perdicaria, assembly GCF_003342845.1. Classification (NCBI taxonomy): domain Eukaryota; kingdom Metazoa; phylum Chordata; class Aves; order Tinamiformes; family Tinamidae; genus Nothoprocta; species Nothoprocta perdicaria. The sequence continues at coordinate 960,677 of NW_020455294.1, read as the reverse complement.
GTTGTATCTGTTAATATCATGTAGATGTCTCACAGAACACGAAATCTCAGAAATTGCCTTTCTGCAGGTAACTGAATCTAGTTCCCATCAGGTGAAAAAGCTTCAGGAAGTAGATGCTTAAAAGCAGGTGTCTAAATGATGGTGACCAAATGGGAACTGGTTGTTTCAGCTCCCCTCACCTGGTTGTCTCAGTTCTCCCTCTCCCACTGGAGATTTCCACTGACTGCAATGAGAGTGCAGAGACACAGTTCATATGTAGTTGTATAGACCAAAAAAGCTTTTTTTTARCTATAGGCTCAGTCTCATCCCCTAGATGACACATGTTTTCCCAAGGTGATCCACTTCAGAAGCTCCTGCAGTCCTCCTTACAGGACAAGCAGGTAGCAGAGGATACCAGAGGCCATGGTCTTCTCATGGTGCAGGACATCATCCTGCAGGGCCCAAGCACACTGGGCAGAGATGGGGTCACTCACAGCTCTGCTGACAGCCCCAGCAGCAGTGACAATGCAAGGACAGCCAGGGCCCTCAGGGACAGGAGGGCTGGCAGGGCACTGACACTAGATTGCAGAAGGAATGTTTTAATAATGCTGGAAGATCTTCCTAGATCTGCTAGGTAGTCCAATATCTTTAACCCATGACATGTACGAAAAATAACCCCATGAAATCTGTATTTAAGCACAGACATTTTCCCACTGGCATATCTAATGCCAACCTTGCTTTCTTGCTGGATCTCAAAATTCACCTGTAAGATAAAGTTCAGCTGCTCCACCAGAAAATGCAACTGCCTCCAAAAGACTGAACAAAACAAGTAGTTTTAGGGCACACAGACCTTTGCCTTTTCACATTTAGGTCTAGAAAAGCTGACCACCCTTTGTCAGAAACTATTGCCCCATCTGACAGTGAAACTATCACTTAATTCATGTAAGCAAACTCACACTGATCATCTTGGACAGTTTAAATCTTTGATTGAAGCTTTCTTGACTGATTTTGCCTATACTAAATTAGGAAGCACATTCTTGTGTCACTTTGCAGATCTCAAGGCCCAAACATTGCTCTTACTGATATAAATGCCTGCCTTAGCTGTTCAGCTTCTGAGTCTGAAAAAGCCTGCAAATAACTGCATATATATATATATATATAAAAGGAAGAAGTGACTTCGTTTGTCTCTTAGAATGTGAAATTTGGTATTGAATAACAGGCTTTTTTCCTGTTATTTGAGTTTCACATTTAGATTGCCACTGTTTATGCTAAGCTACACATAACAGATGGCTAAGCTACACATAACATATTTTATTCCTGAGTTCTCAGCTATTTGTCACTGTCCTTTGAAGAGTGATGGAGTGAGGTACAACCTTGTTCAAGAAGGGGGAGATTGTGCCATCCTTGGCAAAGCTATTAGGCTTGTCCTTGAGGCTGCAGGAGGTGACAGAGAAGGGAGTCACGGGTAGCAGAAAGCTGAGAGTTTGTGCCTCCTGAAGAGACAGTGAGAGACTTTAGGAACTCAGAAAGGTCTCAGAGGGGACAGGGAAAATTTCCCAGGGAGCACAATGGACCAGGAAAGCTTTGCTACAGCTGAGAAAGTCACAGAGTTAATTGCAAGTAAACCAAGAATTGCAAGAACAGGAATGTGCCTACAAGGACACAGGAGCAGAAAAAAGCTGCTTATAAATCATTTTTATTTTTTATTCTGACCTAGTTGCTTTCAGTTTTATGCATGCCAAAAGCTAACTTTCTAGTTTTTACTCTAATAAAATCTGCCTTTTTTTTCATCCAGAAATTTTTCACACTTTTGGGAGGTGCTCATTACAGGAGAAGGTCGTAGCCAACCTACTTCAAAGTAGATCCTCACTCAGGGCTCCATACATACATTTAACACCCTCCAAAATGACATACACAGATCAGAAAATCCACAGCTAAGGAGGTCTGATGCATACATCCAGCTAGGGATAAAAGTTATAACTGAAGAAGTATAAGCGGAAATCTTAGGCATTGTCTAAAGAAAACCAGGAAAGCACTAGGAAAAAAAAAATGGAACCCCAGAATCCTTGATCACAAAAGAAAGGCCAAAGAAACCACTTGCAGATAGGTTAATCATTTGGATTATTATAGCACTGATTGCTTAGAACTCATATATTTCTATTAAATGAACCTCAGTTTTGACAGGCAGCCCAAAACTTAGGGCTCTGTTGAAGCCAACGGCATAAATCTGAATTTGTAATTGATGATAATGTATCTAGCAACTCAGTAACCTCCAGTAGGATGAAAAAATGAGCATCCAGGAGGAATATTTTGTTACACTGCCTGACCTAAATCTGTATATTTACCTACCTACTATCTTCAGCCCAAAAAAGGCATCCCTACCAAAATAAGAGATCCACAATGTTTTTAAGATTATTTAATTATGTCAGCTTAAATTCACCAATTTCAACATTTCAAGTTGTATAGCATAGAAAAGCTGAAGGCTTAAGAGGGTCATCTGCAGCTTTCTGTATCCTATAGAAAACACAACAGCAATAGCAGATCACAAACTCTCCAGGGCAGGGATCTCTCCATCTCTTCATKGTCTTTGTGTAACTTTTTCATACTCCGAATGAATGTGAACTCATTTTAGAGGTTTTATTCTAGACAAAAAATAATAAAATAAAAAATAAGAGAAGTGTAATCTGCTATTGCCAGGTGCTGCTTGGAAAACAAGTCGCAACACRAGTGCTGTTGACTTTCCTTCAGGTGCACCACAAGGGCTACACTGTACKACATCTGCCTCAATATTTCCCCAAAGCTGACATTGCTATTAGTTCCTCACTTTCATGAATTTTCAATCCATTCATGAAGGTAATGAAAACAAGTGTCATGATCTGTTTTTTTTTGGTTTTTTTTGTAATTAAAAGAGATTTGAAAAATTTTGAAAACAATTATGATTGCGTTTCTTGCTATATCGCTTCTATTCTTCAGCTCTGTAGCTATCCTCCTGAAGCTCTATAATGGCTTTATGTCCCATAAAGTTATCTCAACCAAAACCTGATGCAAAACTTACCCAATTAAGCTCTACCGCTAAATTSAATCCTCTGCATTTTCCATTACTTAAGTAGTTTACATCAGCTGAAATCTTGACTATTGCTGGGTGGCTCCTGTATTCATCTGATCTCCCAGGTAGAATTTGCAAATAATCTCCAAACCATATCTAAAAAGACAACATTTTGCTTGCTRCATGGTAAGTAAGATGTTTTGATGACTGTTAGGACTACTAGAATTTCACATTATTTTCACAGAAGACAGGACCACAGGGACTATTAATGTCCTCCTAATGTGGGAGGTARTGTCCTATCATATTACATATATATCACAGGCTTCTGGATTTCACTGTGCTGCCTTTGCATTTAACCCAGCCAATACTCTCAGACTGAGCAAGGCTATATTCATGGTTTTATACAGCAAGGGCAAGCAACGCCTTCCAAGCCTAAGAACAACACACCTATTTTTGACCCCCAAGGGCCAAAGCAAGCCTTGGGGCCAGACACTTATCAGTCACTTGTATCACTGACGCTAGACACAATGGAGCTTTATGTAATTGGCACATGTTTTAGCATGTCCTCTTCATCCTCTTGACTCAAGCCAGCTTCCTCTTTCTGCCCAGTGGCACAAAATGTCATTCAAGCACACATCTGCATTGTTAGCAATATATCTTGTTATCCAGCGTACTGCAACAACTAACTTTTCACAGTCTGAGTGGCTATGAGTCAGTGGAAGGAATGTTTTTGCATGACATGGTTTCCTTGTATTACCAGACCTGCCACCCTCTAAGGACATTCATGACCAAATACATATTCCTCCTCAAGAGATAGTCATGACCAATACATGTATTGCTACCTGGAATCAAGTTTCTGGCTTTCCCTTTTTGCTCCTGTCCTTTCAAGCTGCTTTCTCTACCATCTTCCCTCTAAGAGAGAATTCAACCAGGCAGTGAAAGAGTTCCCTCTGCTCAAGGTGCTCTCTGCCTTCCTCCCAGTGAAAGTCAAATTGTACTTCCCAACACAGCTTACACTTTACATCATGCCTGATCATTGTTCACGTATGTTCAAGTTCATGAGACTCAATGTCTTGTCTGTCTGCTTTCTGGATTATTTCTGGAGAGTCCCACACAGGTCTCACTGTGTTCCCACCAGAGCTCTTGGTCCTATGGGTTAGATACGTAGGTGGTTCCCAAGGATCTCAGCATTTAACCTTATTGCTGCTTCCTCAGGTATTCTCAGAGTCTCTTTCTTATCCTCCTGGTTTGAGAAAGCTGGTGGTCCAGAGTTACAGTAATCATGTTTAAAGACTCTCAAACCCCACCACATATGCCACACTTGCTGTTTTATTTCCATTGTCACCTTGAGATGTAAACAAGGGTCTGCCTACTAACCCTCTTTGCTGAGTGAGGCAAAACAGTCTCCAAATGGCCAAAATTTGTAATGGGCAGATACAGAATTCTCAGAAAGAAATTACCTCTCCACAAACCAAGGAAGTAGGAGTAGTGAAAAGAGGAGACATAAGTGTCTTCACAGAGTGGCAAGGRAAAGACCTTGTCTTTACAAGCAGAACTTGTTGTCAACAGATGAGTGTTAAAAGCCAAAACAGAAATAACATAGAATTCTTTTCCCCCACAGAACATTCACATATAGATTTCTCTTTTTTTAGAGACATCAACAATTACTTCGAAGCAATTTATGAAAAAAAGAACAAAAACAAAAACAAAAACAAAAACAAAAACAAAAACAAAAACAAAAACAAAAACAAAAACAAAAACAAAAACAGCAGTTCCCTTCTAGGACCACAGGCAGAATATTTAAAAATAGGAACCATAAAGGCAGGCAGGCTACCTCCTGACTTGACTGATTAGAAAATCAATCATTCCGATTTGAATGGGATCTGTAAGACTCTGCTCATGYCAGTAGAAGGGAATAAAAACTCTCTTCCTGCTTGTTCATTTATCTCTTGGTAAACATTTCAGAGATCAAGAACAGAAAACAACTAGCATTGCCCATCCTCTTCAGAAGCTGCTCTTTAATATGTCTAGTCGAAGGCTCAAGATTTGTTTAATACTCTGTAGTTAAATGACAAAAGGCAAGGCAGAGTATCAGAGTGCTTTAAAGAAATTTTAAATACCTAGAAATAATTACTCTAGAAAGAATGTAAATTGAAATGTAGTTTCATATATTTTGCAAAACAAAAGAAGTGAGGGAAACTTTTGGACCTGAAAATGTTGCACAGTGCCTGAGCTGCCTTAGCCTTCAGCATTGCYGAGTGACTGCTGCAGCCAGCACTGCACTGTGAAGACTCTCACCTGTCAAGGCAGCAATTTCCAGAGCCTCCAGAGCAGTAATTTTCCTTAGCTGTTCTTTGTCTGTTGCTCTCCTGCAATTATTTACATGACGTTTCACCTACAAACCCTGAGGGTGAGGTTATGGCAGATTCTCATTTTTGCCACTGGCATGGAGATCATGTCTTCTTTCCCACCTTGCTTTTTGGTAGCTTTTGTGTTACTTTAGGAGAGTCAATAACATAAATGCACAGAGCATAGCAGCCAACAGCACACAGTACATTCTCCTCCTAAAACCTTACCCCCATCAGTGTTAGTAATATCAAAAGTGTGAAAAGCAGGAGAGGGGTTGAGTAGGTCCTGTTGAAAAGTGTATTGTGACCACAGGAAAAGTATCACCAGGGGACCATACTGCACTGTCGAGGACWCCTGGGGAGGATGTTTGCCTGGAGACCTCCATCAATTCTGCAGCAGCAGAAAATCTTTGCAGAAGACTTTGCAGAGGCTGCAGAAAGGTTTTGCAGAAAGTCTTTCCTTTCCTCCTTCCTCCTCCTCTATCTTCTTTTTTTCCTATTCTTCCCCTAGAGTAACTTTCCCAATTACAGTCAATGTATGTCATCAGCTATAGATCCTGCTAATAAATCTGTGTGTGTGTGAACCTGCCCCAATGTCCTTTGTGCAACAATAACAAAGCCAAGGTGCCGGTTCCAATTGGCTTGTGGGATCCCCAAGCAGCACATAATGGGGATTAGAGAAAAAGACAATTGGAATACTCAGACCAGAAGAAAAGCTTCAGATGAGAATTCAAGGCTTGGAAATAGAAACAAGACAATAGTGAAGTCCACTGAACTGAGATCACAAACCATTAAGATGATATATAGCTAGGACAAAACTAGCAGAGAAAAGCCTAAAAAATGCGGTCAGAGTGAGTTTGTATGGAGCAGCATGAAAATTGTTCAAAGGTGGAAGAAACACAGATGATAGAAATGTTCTGTCTTCAGACAGCTTTTGTGTTTTTAAGAAGCAAAATCATTTTATGAATGTCTGGAGATACGGACTGAGATTGCTGAAAAAGAAACAAAGTGAAAATGCTATAATAACCTGTATTATTATCATCAAGGCTTCACCAACAGTCAAGAAGACTTTTTCAAGCAGGGAATCAAGAGGATTTGTTCTGCCAACTGTTTAAGATTGCACAGCTATACCTAATACAATAACATTTTAAATCCAAATGTAATTATTAATGATAAAGGTTTTATAGGATCCAGTGTTTATGTCTGCTGAAAATTAACAGTTGTAGTCACTGTGTCACAGTTATTGGTTAGTGGTATTTTACTAGCTAATTTTGGTTTAAATGTTCTGGAAAAAAATTAATGATTTAAAGCACCTTTCTTTTTTCCAATCCTGTACAGCAACAATCTCCTCTGTCTGTTGGACTGGTGTCAAAACTGTCTCAAAGTTATTTTGTGAGGATGAGGAAGCAAATTCAAAAAGCTTTAGATTTGCCACTGCTGACTTACAAGGTAGCCTATGGAAGCAGGGGCTGCYTCCTGATATAACATGATTTAACATAAAGCTTAGAATTTCCTCTGGCTACCACTGAAGATAGAAGCAGGGAGCCTGTGGATTCCTATACACTTCGTGGAAAAGCAGAGTGGATTATGACCCCAGATTGCACCATTTTTGGCTCCGCTACAAAAGACAACGGAGCTTTGAGTCTTCCTTCATGCAGCTCTTCAGCAGGATGGCCAATCCCACTAAAAATAGCTATAAAAAGCACTAAAAAATAGTCATTTTTTAGAGCAAGCTGAGTCTGTCAGGCTGGCGGGGAAACATAAATGTCTCTCATACAACATTTTCCACTTATTTATCCACTAGCAGACATCCCTCTGCTCTTGAAACATGGTACTCTTGCACCATGAGCACATGAGACCCAATGTGGGTGACCAGGATGCTTCTCAGTCTCCAGGCAGGCTCTAACCACAGCCTTCGCCATCCAGCCTTGGACTGCAATTAATTTTCCAAGGTCATCAGGCAAAGGCCATAGACCAGTGCATCAATCCACTCAACTTTTATCTTCCATCAAGTTTTCAACTTGGGAACACAGCAGAAATTGCTGCAGYCATACTTGTTATTCATCCTTAAATACATGTAGCTACAATTGGCAGCTATGAAATTGCATCACACCTTCAACTTGTCAGTCTGCTCTGTCATCCAGTCACACATAATACTTTTTTTCTTTATACATCCAGGTTTATGGCAACAGCACTACAAAATCCATTTGCAAAACACCAAACTCAGATACTTTTTCACATTTCACATGCATTTTGCTAATTCCTGCTAGAAATCAAGATCACTATCATTTCTGAACCTTATCATTATTGAAACCATGATATTTTAACATTCTGTGTTTCTTCAGCACATGTTGAGATTAAAAAATGAAACCTGCAAAGGTTTTTCTGCATTAATTTATTGCATGCTATATATAGAAAATATGTATATTGCTCTTCTCTGAACACATCAGGACAAATATTCTCACTTGCTCTGCACTTTCCCTTCCACCAAAATGATACAAAAGGCAAGGGCAGCCACAAAGAGAAGCAGTTCCAGACATGTGCTGTCAGTCCTGCAACAGCCCAAACCTGGAAACTGCTTTTGCTAATGATGTAAATACTGTGCCTCATCTCTCTCAAGCACTAATTGTGGCAGCCTATATCTCCCACAYTAAGTTAGATAATTAGCAAGCAGTGTTACTCACTGAAACTCATAATTCCCTTTTGCTTTTCTCTTTTAATTAAAACAACTCCCTAACATATTTTCTTGATTTGTCTGAGGTGATAGTCACAGTCCTACCTGTCAGCAAACAGCAGTAATTCCACAGCTATGCCTGGGAACCAAAGGACACCAGCATAGGAATAAATCGCCAATGTCAGGGGCTGTTGTTTGCTTCACTCTACAGAGACCAGCAGTCAGTCTGATACCATCTCTGAGGTCAGAGTACATAAATAGCAGCTTAGGCTGTTTTTCCCATCTCCAGCCCCTATCTTGTACAGATTCATTTCCTGAAAATGGGATTGTAAAATGACTTTGGGGAAAGGCTAGAGATGAGCAGCGTAACAGGGATTACTGTTTGGCTGTTTCTGAGCTGCTCTGCTTTCACCACAGCACCTGGTCTCTTTGGTAGCATGGAAATAGACCATTAGTAAATAATTTCACTGCCCTTAGAAGGCTTTCACATTTCTGGATGGATGTCCCTCATGGTGCTCCATATAAAATAATTGAAAAAAAAATATGAGCAAAGAGGTTCTACGAGGCTGGGAGGTGTTTGGGGAAATATCAGCAGGGAGTGAGGGATGCATTTTGAAAGTGTATTTTTAATGCTTAAACATATTTATCACAATTCATCTGCTCAAACCTCTTCATCATTACCATAGAATGAACAGAAGGCCATGGACACAGACACATATCTTTCCATGTTTTCCAGGGCATCTGACTAAGACCAATAGTCTTGGTCATCTGCAGATGGGTCTCAGCCTATGTTCAACACACCCCTAGACCTGAGAGAAGTTCTCATTTTGCTATCAACAAATCTAAAGTTATTCAAAAAATGTAGGCAAGCATGGAATGAGAYTGTGGATTTGGATTCCTCAGAGGAGGGCTAGATTTCTGTTTATGAGCCCATGTGGAGGGCCTGATCAATAGGAAGTATAAAATTGCTCCATTAATTTTTCAGCAGAGAACTTAGCTGGAAGATACTGCATGTTATTTTTCCTTCTAGTTCAAAAATGTATGAGGAATGTAACCAAGACATACTGCAGGAGGAATTATTAATTAAGTGTTGTAGAAAGTTAATACACTATAGTCAAAACATATTTTAAGGGAAAATATGGGAAGAAATGCTCACCTTCAGGTTAAAGAAATACAATAGGAGTCACGAGATAAAGGTTCATTTCCTGGTCTGATACATTATAGCTGTGTGACCTTGAGCTGTTCATATATGGCTCAGTATTGATAACATGAAATCCAGTGAAAAACTTCTCAAAACCTTCAATGGGAAAACAGTTAATATAGTAAAATGAGAGGTCTAAAGCACTGTAAGTTCATGATTCAAGGCAGATGTATGAAAGGACCTCACAAAACTGGTCATGGTCCATGACTCCATTACAGTCCAAAGTGGGCTTCATATATCTGGTAAATAACTGGCTTTATTCTTTCCATATGGCTATTTAGTTTACAATAAATAAATAAATATATGTAATATAATTATATTATATTGTATATAATATGCTTATATGAGTTCTAAAAGCTAGTACACAACCTCAAATACATTTATACTATAGGAAATGTGATGGTTATCAGTAATGTGGAGCAGATACAGAAGACATCTATCCGAGCTGAGCTGTGGCACACATTGCCTCGCTATGGTGTAGTTACTAAAAGCATAAATATAGAGCAAACTAGACAAATTCATGGATTGGATTACCGTTGACGTTTAGTGCATTCATAGTAGTCATAGCCCACTGAAAAGCGCCCCTGAACTGCTAAAATTTCAAGACTGGTAGAATATTCAGAAGTATCATATGCTTTGCCTGCTGCTATGCTCCCCCTAGAAATAGGCTTTTAGCCGCAGTCAGAGACAAGATATACATTGACACAGACTTTTGTCCTATGTCATCCCCATATTCTTCAGAGTGAGTCTGTAACTCCTGTGTGTCATGCAAAATCACTCCAGGAGGGTGGATGCTGTAGACAATTTAGCATATGATAATTTTAATCTTGTGAACGATCCTGCTGGAATTAGGTCTTAAATCAAAACCATATTCATTGCAGTACAGAAAGCTCCAAGAATGAGCATGGAAAGAACAAACATTCCCTGAGCTGCAAAGGGACTGGCACAAATGGCTGCAAAGCCCTGGCAAGGCACGAAGGGACCGGCAGGAGGTGTGAGGGAATCCATGTMCAAGGAGGAAGGGCAAATGAAATGAGAGATGGCCAGGAGTTTGTGGCCATCGGTCCAAACGACTGATGAAGCTCCAGTGTCCTGAGCAGCCACCCCTGCCTAAGCACCAAGATTGTGCCTGTGCATAATGGCCGAGGGGAAACCAGCCACCAGGAATGAGGTGCTCCGGCTTATACAGAGGAAAATCTTGTAAAGGTGATGCGACTTACTGAGACTGACATAACTAAGCAAATAGGCAGTGTCAGCTTTATACCAAGGACAGTTATTTTTACTGCCGGGGGATTTTATTCAATGTCTTTGCCTGAAAGCTACCATTTTAGTCATCTTGTCTGCAGAATGCAGTCAGGGAAAATGGGAGAAAGCTGAACTGTCTCTATAATGCAAAAGCTGGCACAGAGGGTTCTCCTCTTTACTAGATTTCCTATTTACTAATTATGGTCAGAATATTCAAGATTCATTAAAAAAAATGAGTCAAGGTCCAACATTCAAAAATCTGATAGTGCTAGACTGAGTTTCTTTATAGACTGAGAAAATATTATTCCTATTTTTCTTAAAAGTAGAAACATACAATGGAATCATACAAGTGCTGGCCAAGTTCAGCTGTAAGATATATATATGTATTATAAATCATATAAATGTACATAGGTACAGCACTGCACAGTCTGCCCTCAGGTCTGTTTTTGTCATTTGCTCTCAATTGACCATAAATAAAAACTATGTCTGTGAATTGTCAGAGGGCATTAGGGAGATGTAATCATCTAAGACATTATTTGAAAAGAAAAATCTCTGCGATGATTTCTGTCAAAGTATCTTGTAATAACATAAAAGCCATAATTAATATTTAAGGTGTGATTTTCTCTCTTGTGTAATCTCTTGAACAATTACTGCTGGGGACTTGATAGCTCTGTAATGATGACCAAATGCTAGATATAGATGCTAGCCYGCTGGAAGCCAAAGTAGGAATAATGTTTTGGTCTCACTGAAAAAGTAAGCAAGCTGTTTATTCCAGTGAAATGGGGTTTCATTTCAAAAGGGTTAAAGATTCCTGAACCATATTTCACAAGGAAATGTTTTTCATTTACAAAAACTATAAAAATAATAGGTGGGGTATATATGCAAATCTAACACACCTATTTCTGAATGAATAAAAAAGAAGACAGTTCTATCCCTGCAGAAAGGTATGTGTGTTTRTCTCCAGCATTTAAAATCAAGACCTAGCAATACTGCTAGTCTGGCTTCCCCAAATGGATTAATAAAGTTTTTCATCTCTTTGATTCAAAATAATATACAGATTTTTAAATATAATATGCAGATTTTTAAAAGWAAATCCTTTTCTGCACAACTCTTCACCTTTGTCATAGCCATTCCCTTAAAAAAAAGCTCTTCCCCATGCAAAGGATATAGATTTTAGGCAGAGCTGGCTTGATATAAGTTGAATTTTTCCACCTCAGCCTTAGTTTTCTAGCTGGTGGAGTAAGTATATTTGTTCACGACCATAAACAGCATTTGAAATAAGCCTACATGAATTTTGTGTAATAATGTTTATAAAATATTAAATGAATAAATCACAAACCATGTTCTCTCTCCAAGTACCTAAAGTAAATATCCAGGATTTTAGAATATGTCGCTTGTAGTCTATGAATTTTAAACGAGATTTCAGTAAAGGCATTGTTAACAAATGTAAAAGATCCATGAGGCATCTGTAGTGACTATCAAATACAAGAAATTATTATTTCACATTCATCTTACCTCAGAGGATTGTAGAGACGACTGRACCATGAGTACTTTTATAACTACCTATCCTCTGTCAAATACAACTGGTTTTAACATGAAGAAAATTTGATTTTTTTTATTATTATTAATGCTTTGACATTTTTACTGCATAATCATGTAATTCTCTCTAAATGTCTAAGAAGTTTTCTGCCTCGATTCAAGTGTCTTAAATTCGTACTAAAATCTTTATTAAAATTCATGAAAAATGATGTCATGATCAATAGGCTAGTGTCTACTATGAAACTTAATCTTGAAGTCTATATTGATTTGGGGGGAATGGCTACATATCACATTGGTGCCTGCGAGTACAGAGTAAGCCTCTGGGAATAAACCATGCTTGCAATGGTCAAAAAGGGTCTTGAGTTATTTGCATCAGTCTGAATAACAGCCTGTGGTGTAAGCACAGATCTCTTCTGGTCTGACAAAGAATTATGGGCATGTCTTCCAAAACAAAAGGCAAGGCAACCACTTTTTTGTTGCTGCAAAAAGCTATCATAGGGCACTTACTTTATATTCACCTGTCTTCAGGATCTCTGTCTCCTGACTGTATATATATATATATATATATATATATATATATATATATTTACAAGATTTATGTCAGCCTATCCATGTTTTCACTTGTTCGGTAACTGGCTACTAATACAACAGGCCTTACAAAGAAAGGATTCTGAGATATTTCCTCTTCATCTTCAGTTAAGCTGGTAATACTGCCATTGTGGAGACAGTCTGACAGCAGTGAAGATAAAACCCTTTTCCAAGGAGATTTCCTATGATGGAATCACTCTCTGATTTTTTTTTTCTTTTCTTTTTTTTTTCCCCCTTTCTGGAAAAGTTAACCTAAAATGGCACAAGTGTTTCCTTACAAACTCACCGAGCTGAGGACAGAAAGAGATAAATCTCCAGGGCAACTCGTCTTGCCTACCTGACACTTAAGTGAGAACAAGACTACTCAGCCTCTTTCTCTTTATAGACTACTTAGGAACGTAGAGGACTAGTTTCAATGAGAGGCCTGAATTCCGAACAACTGAAGGGAGACAACAGGAATCTCATCTAGACTCTTCCAGTCTGGTTTCTCCCTTGAAGGAAGAAAAACTGACTTAATGATTTTGTCTTCATACATTGGATAGCTATATCCTCATTATATCCAACATTATCAAGAGTAGGAGTTGGTGCTATGGAGACGCCCTTAGTTACGTTAACTAAATCAAGAAACAGAGCGGCAAAACCCTGTGGACTGGCAATTTATTTCATTTTGAGCAGAGATAGAGTATGTTTACTGCTGGAAAAAAAAATCACTGTAAAAAGTTGTTTAGTGTACATCCCTATTAGTATTTGACCTGAAATGCAGGGCCAAGGAGTCGTGTGCTGCAAAATGCCCAGAAACGAACTTCAAAGAAAAGACTGGGGGGTGTATTTTGTGTATACAAAAGATTAAACATTAAATAATTCTTTTCATGTATCAGTTATTTTTTCTTCCTTTTGTAAAGGGAAAAGTGTAAAAAGGGAAACAAAGTTGAAATATTCTCTGTATTTTCATGGCAGGACAGGTAGTTTTGGGCCAATAATAAGCGTAAAATACAGGACCCTAATGCATGTTGATTTTCACTGTAGGGACACTTTGTGTCCCATATCAGTTCAATAGGGAAAGCGCAGGCAGCTGTTTTTGTGCTGTAATGATGCTTATCATCACTATTTTGTAGCTTTGTATTTTGATGTTTATTGGTTTGTTTTTTAAACATCAACTTCTAGAACAGAGACAAGAATGATCTAGGATAATGCTCTAGTCAGTACTACCCTTACAATCTCTTTATTATTATAAGAAGAAGGAGAATCAAGGAACTAATCTTGATTKTGAATCCCTGGAATGTGACCTGCAGAAGCGGGGAAGGGAAAGTCATGCACTGTTGTATGAAAATACTCCTGGAACATTAGACAAAAATCAAAGAAACCTTAACTAATCCACGAGATAGAAGATGATGATGATGGAGAAAGTGCAATGCAATTATCAAGAGACATACTAGAAAGTGAGTTTGAAGCTCAATATTTTTTGCAGGGTGGTAAGGGGTGAAAAACAGGAAAACAAAATCTCATTTTGGACAGCAGGTATATTCCTGTTCTCACCAAGCTCTCAGTACTCATAAAAAGTGTGGCATCTGGATATGATGGTTGTAACGTTCTCAGAACTAGCAACACTCAACCTCAACCATGACAGATGTCTACTGCCGAAACCCAGAAACTTTGCTAAGAAACGATATTTTATTTCTCCTCCTGTTACTTAAGTCCTATCACTTTGAAAGTGATCACTTCCTATCCTATCACTTTAAATATCCTATCACTTTAAATATTCAAGTTTTACTGATGATATAGATTTAACTGCAATATTCCCAAGAACTCAGCCAATCTGTTGTACTCTATCGGTTTTAGCAGGTTTAAAACATGCTCCATATCTTTCTCACAAGTTTGGGATTTTTTAGTTTGAATACTCCAAGTTTCATGTCACCTATATAAGTATTCTTTTCCTTCACCACTGAAAAAGATACAGTCATGATTGGTTTATTCCCTCTATGATTGATGCAATTTTAAGTTTGATAAGTATCAGCTTAAATCTCTAAATATCTACTCAGTCTTAATACTTGCAGGTAGCCTCTGTGGAACTGATAGGATTCATAGGATATCTAGTGATGTCACGAAAATCTTCCTAATGACCTTAGAAAAATTCAGATTATCCATCATAAGTAACTGAGAATAGAGAGTACCTAAATTAATCCTAAACCATGCATGAAGCACAGTTGCAGAGAGGGGAAGTATGTCTGTAAATGTATCTATTGTTGTTGTTAAAGGTATTATTCATCAGAAATTCTGTATCATGTTGCATTGCACAGCAATGTGCATGGTCTGGCATGGTCTGTGACCATTTAAAAGCTTTTGTTGCTGTTACAATTGCTGATAGCATGACTTGACATTCATATTTTCCTGCATCACCTGCCTTCTTCTCAGTGGTGATTTATAATGAAACAACACTGCACTGAGGAAGACACGTAACCAAACAACTGTGCATTTTCCCTTGGCTGCTGGAAGAGAGCTGCAACCTGCCTGGGTCATTTCGGACCAAAACACCTAGGCTCAAAGGCATCTATCTTTTACTTTAACATGTCCTATTGTCTGATGAAACTTGAAGAAGTTTGCATTGATTTGACCTCCTGTCAAGCTGACATCCAACTTTGTCTTCCTAAGCAAGCAGAAGCAGAAACCAGCCAAAGGCTAACTACACTCAGTGTAACTTATAGCCTGCAAGCAGTCAGTGATGGATGRGGGCTACAAGATGCAATGGAAACATAGCACTGCCTGTGACTGATTGTCTGCTGTCAATAGATACTGCCTCCATCTGCCTTGATCACTCTGCAGCATTTGGTAGTCTCAGTCAGGCAAGGGCTACGGTGGTATCAACTGAAAGAAGGTCCCAGGAAATTCATTAAAATAGCTCAAATCTATCCTGAAGAATAGGAAAAGGAGATWACACCGCTGTTTGTGATGTCTCCCATTATTTTGTTTTCACTCTTTTCATGTTTGGCTTCTAATTATAATTAAACCAGTATAATGATAGAAAAGCAAAGGAAAACATTTTGAAGAGTTTTCAGGTAAGGAGATTCACATCCCCACTCTTTTCTTTACTGATGCTAAGCTTTCTAATACTGGGACTCCAAATTAACATATTCAAGTATGTCTTTGTGGTTAGGGGACTGTAACCTGTCTTCTAGGTATTAATCTTTCCTTACCTATAAATGCCTTCTTCATTTTCTTATGGACAAAAGTAATGAATCAACCTAGGTATTAAACAGTACAGAATATTCAATATGAATCTTCAACAAAACAGGGTCTTTGGAGCACATACACACTTCTGCTTTCTGCACTGGCTTTCCAGAAAATACTAAGCGAGACTCAAAGTTTTGCACTTCCTCTTTAAGGCTGTCTGTGCCTTCAGCCTGGAGTAATTAAAGATGTTGTAAAGCTGCAGGCTGACTACATAGCTGACAACTCTGTTCCGGGGGCATATTGCATTTTTCTGTTATAAGTGTACAGCCTTCCTGTTTCTGACAGGGAGCTCTCTCAAGGGACTGGATGCTGTAGGACTACAGAATGAACTCACACGGAAACTAAGGCCCATCACCAAACTCAGCATTTTCTGCTACTTGGACTTCTCACTCTCTAACATAAACAGAGGCTGACTTGCACTGCAGAAAAAAAGAAAAAACCTCTCCCAGATCTCTGCCCAACCTTAGCACATCACTGCACACGTAATCCTCTCCCAGGAGAGAAAATGCAAGAGAAAACAGTCTCAGTATGACAGATGTTAAGCATGCTGTTTAATGCACTTGTGAAAAGTGCTGAACATTTTTTGGTAGCGAGGCGTGTATAAACAGTAGCGAAGATCAGATCACCCTCTTGCCATGGCACTTGTTCGTTAAGACAGTTTAGACCTTCATTTCCATGGATTTGCTTTAATATCAGTGCAGACATTGATCCTTACTTTCTTGGGCTTTGCCATGAAAATGAGAGCACATACAGTTCCCAGAAGAATTTTAATTCTGATCTGCTTTACACTCATGAATGCAAAGTGAATATGGATGTCGTGGTAACACTGATTTTTTTAACAGCCTGTGAACTCTCTTTGCTAAAATGGAATTGATTGCACAAAGTGAAAGGTGATGAAGATCCAGATTGCAGCAGAACTGGGAGAAACATTTTTGTCATTTTTGTGATGTAAATCACTAGAAAGTTTGCTTTTGCCTGTCCATTCAGCTAGGTTTCACAACTCAGTCATTTCACTAGAAGAGTAAAAAAGAATACGGGCTAGTCTTCAATCATTTGTACGGGTGAAAAATAATGTTTTTAAAGGCATATAACTAAATAGTTGTATCACAACAAATTGCTATTTAAATGAAAGATGAGAACATGGTGCTGGTTTCAACCTATGTCCCTGTAACTCTTACATAGATGCTCTAAAAATGTAACCCTACCACTTGTAGGGTTTTCGTGCTACAGGACAGAAAATCTGTGACAGCTTAGAGTTCTCCTTTCTTTTTTTTTTTTTTTTTCTATTTTTTTTGTTGTTGTTGTTGTTCTTGTCATTGTTGTTAACTGAATTTCAGTTTAAAATATTAGATCAAGTTATATTCATTGAACAAAGAAAACATCTGAACAATTATATTACTTTGACCTTTTAAAATTTTTCACAGAACTAGAGTAAGTATCCTTCACATAACTCAAATTTCACAAAAAAAAATGGTAAATGTTGAAGTTAGGCATGGTAAAAACGTGTTGCATTATGTTCTTCCAGACATTTGCTTTGTTTCTTACATTAGCAGGCCATGAATCGGAATACAGAAGGTCAATACATGGTTGAGCAGAGAAGCTTCTGTGTTACAATACCAGTATTAATAGCAGGTATCCTTACACAGAAAGAGAGCATGTAATTACATGGCTGAGTTAAGATACATGTCCCTTACATGTGTGTAAGAAACGAGCTAAAGAGAGCATCATTTGACTCCAGCTAAGCACTGGGACATGGGAGCATTTGCACACTCTAATGACAATGCATTTGGTATCAGCTGGAGTTTTCATAGTGCTAATGGCTTCCAACTACGTCTCAAGATTAAACATGATTCACTCCCTTGCAACATCCTGTTTCCAATGAGAAGGTAGTTTTCAGCATTTAGGCAAGGATGGAGCCGCTCTGTAACCTGATAGACCTCCCAGTCTGGCAATGAGGGCACATGGGACTTAGGGTATGCTTCACAGCCCATCTACCCGCAACTCACATAATTATAATGTTTGACAAGTGTTATAAAAAGTTCAATTCACCTTTAAGTATCATTACTGTTAACCATCCACAGCCACTGACTTCTTTAAGCAAGAGGAGGAAAGTCTCCGCCGTTGCCTTTTGTGAGCCTGGCCCTGCTGTCAGGAACAGCCAAATTGCCTGTTCGTGCTCTAAAGCACCATGCTGCATAACTCCAAAGCAATATGCATTAGGCTAGATAAATTTTACCTAGCTTATGTTAAATTTGTCATTACAGAAAATGAGTAACAGAATTTTGAGATACAAAAGCTCTTCTAAGAGGACAATTTTGAAAAGAGTGATTTTGCCTCTTACCAACATCTCTTGAAATACTAATCAACATATCACAATTAGATGCTGGCAATGCTGTTCAGATTTTGAGTGCTGTAAAGAAAAAAAAAAGAAAACTAACGAAAGCCTGTAGAGACGTAAACACTCTCTTATTCATTGGGCTCCTTAGTCATTTGGCAGTCTGATAATGCTAAAATTCATGAGTTTATTAAAAAGAAATACAACCGCATGTATGCTGTGCAGCCTGGCAGAACTTTACTCATATCATGGTTTAAAGGAACATGACAGAAAAYATTGTAAGGAAAATGTCCATCATATTTAGTTGTGGGGTACATTTATTCCCCATTGAGCACAGAGCTTACTGGACACCATCATGTTTTAGAGTTCAGACAATCACACTATGAAATGTTTCCAAACCCAACCTTAGCCCTAGCTGAATGTTCCTTTTTTTATCATTCCCTTTTTATTTATGATTCACCACATTTATTAAGATAAAAGCTTGCACTGCAGAAACAGTCTAAAGTATACCCCCTGCATAYAAACTGATCTCCAGATTACTAGCAAAATTGCTGCCTTTGTGTACTTATGGACTGACGTGATAACTGAAAATAACTTCCATTAGCACTATGAAAACTCCAGCTGATACCAAATGAATTTCATTTGATACCAGCAGAGAAAAATATTGGCTACTGAGATATTCTTTGTTCATGGTTATTTACAGTTAGCTACAATCCATGTACTGCTCAGGAAGTCAGAAGTCTCCAGATGCTTTTCTTTACATTAGGTCCTTAAATGCAAGATTTCCCATCTAAGGCTACCTTACATTCATATATCTSTGTGAAGTTCTTCTTTCTTAATAGATATGGCTTCCATGTCTTGGTTTATTGCAAAGAAACATTTCTTGCAGCATTGCTGAAAATATGGCTCTTCATCCTGATGAAAGCCTGTGGTAGCCAGTATCACAGGCTGTATTTCCACATATTTTTCCACAATATTTTTTCTGCTATTGTGCTAAACCATAGTGCCCATGTAGAAACAACGTAAATTTATASCAAGACGTGACCAAGGTGTCATACAACTCAGCACAACACTGCAGTGAAAGATCTTGCATGCAATCTCCTGAAGGGCAAGGCAAGGATATTATGCTAAAGCATTTCAAGTGATCAAGAAAAGTGCATTGCCATGATGCTTAGCTTCAGTGTTCTGAAGTTGATGGATGGTTCTGTTCACTTTCTTCAAAAAGCACAAGACTGAGTTTTTAGTTCAGTTATCAAAATAACTATGAAACAATGTGAAACACTGGTGCTTAGACCCAGCTGCAAATTGCTTCGAACTCCAATTTGTCTTTGCTGCACAATTACTGACTTGGAGACAACAAAAAGAAAAGAGACCAAAGCCACAGCCCAGAATGTGTTGGATATGTATTTCTTTAAGGATGAGTTAACAAAGGAAAGATCAATGTACTCCTTAGATGTAACAGTCTTTCTTGCCAAATGGATTTTCTTACAAATAGTTCTTCTTTTCCAGGAATTCAGTTAGTGCTTCTTGATTTTATTCTTAAATTTAAGCCCAAGCAAGAACTGGATTCCCACAAAAATTCAGTACATATGATCCATTTTGCCTATTTGACTGCCTTGTCTTTCTATACTTGTTTTTATTTTCTGTGTGTTTACATGTTTTATAAGTTTCTCATTTTCTAGTTTACCTTGTCTGCTTAAAAAAGAAGGCTTCAAAGGTAACCAAATAATTCAGTCTTCCTTAGAGTCAAAGAAGACAGATACTTTCAGGCAGAAGGTTATCTCATATAAACATAGGTATCTAAACCATTTGGGATAAGTAATTCTCCAGAAGGCCCTTTTGCACTACAGTGTGAGTCTAAATAATTAGTTCTTAGTAGACTTTTAACTTTTCTATGGCTCCCACTGGATGAAATAAATTCCACTTGCGATATAATTTGTTTCATATTTTTTAAGGCCTCCATGATGTTTAAAATTACACTTTTTAAGTTTAGTTGTCCAAATGTCCTAGGAGTGTTTTGGTGTTTTGGAGTGTTTGGCTGTGAGGTAGTTCTTTACATGTTAGCTTTTCTATTTAGAGTTCACATAGATTCTGAATTGATTATTTGTTTCATTTTTAATGTCTTTCTAGTTAGATTTGGTCAAAGAGAATATTGGACACAAAAAAAGCATCTATATCACATTTAATCTCAACTATGTGGAGTTCCATTTTCAGAATATCTTCTCAACTGCTGTCTCCTCTGAAGTCAGTAAAGCTCAAAGGTATTCTAATTCCCTGAAAATCAAGTCAGAATATGTGTTTAGAGAATTCCATGGATATATTTTCGAATCTTCATAACTACATTGAGGCCTCCACTTCTGAAAAAGACTGCTTTGGCTTCTGAGTGACCTACATGACAGCCTAGCACCAATATAACTTCAATTTCAAGAAGAACATGCAACCAGCTCTATGGATATATTTGAAGTAAGGAAAGGCACTGTGATGAACCACTCATCAGTACCGCAGCCCATGGAGCTAGCTCAGTCTCAGAGAGCTAAGGGATTTCTTCACCACACCACAGTGAGCTGTGCTAGTATGGTCTTAGACATTTAAACACATATGTGGTTGTAARCCTATTTCATCTATTTGCAACTTGGATGTATTAGGTGTTACTGGGTACAATTTGGAAAGGACACTACTAGCAAGGATGGAAGGAATAAGCTCAATATCTAGAAAAGATCACTTCACTGTAAGAATRTGCTGAAGTATAAGCTAATTTAATATGTGCAGGTCCCATATTCCTTACTATTTTAGGAAAATATATTTAAGCTAAAATCATAGATACACACAACTGTAAGGAACATTTTTACTCAACATTCATAAATGCTACTTAGGGTACATTAGATGTTAGGCAAGTTCCCATTGACTTTGTTTAAATTGCTTTTGAAGAAATTTTCCAAATATCTTAAATTGTCTCCTTCACTGAAATTCTGTTCCAAAAGAGATTTTTCCAGCAGCTCTCACTATAAATTCTTCATAGATGTTTGAATATTTGTGGTTTGGCTTTCTTTTGCTATTATAGGATAATCTTTCCATTATAAGCCTCCTGCCCACCCAGAAATAACAAATGGATTGTTTATCCACTCTCCCAAACTCTTTGCTTTTAAAAATATTGCTAAGATATACATTTTGCCAGTCTCCAGTCTTTCCACTTAAATCTAACAAGGCTCTATGCCTTTCTGCTGAAGCATCCAATGCATGCAATTTTAATCCCCAAAAACAACTGGAATTTTTTTTTTCTGCCTCCTGGAGGGAGAAAAAAGAAAAAGACTAAAAATACTGGGCAAAAATAAAGGCAGCTTGAATATTTGCTTTTTTTTTAGAATTGATTCAATTAGCATAATTTTAGAAATTAGATTTTGTTAAAGTCAGTAAGCAACTTGTTACAGTTTGCTGCCTGCTGGAGCTCCACCTATGAAAGATTATAGATGTGTTCCTACTAATGACACTTTAGACCTGGCAATATCTATTATTGCTACTAATTTTGCTCCTACAGTTTTCTGGGAAGTGTATCTAGTGAATTTTATTTTGAGATTTTTTATGGCAAACTGTGATTGCAATAAAAGAAAGAATTGATCATCAATGTCACCATCACTAATGAAGAAAAGAAAGGCTTTGAGAACAAGATGACAATGTTCAAAAAGGAAAACATATCACAGCTGTGTTGCCCTGGTAAATAAAGTAAGAAAACTTACATTTATCCATTTGCTTTAATATTAAAAATAGAGCTGGTAAAGAGGCATAAGACATATATGGTTTAAAGATGCATAAGGTTTGGTTTWCCCAGAGCCACATATTTACTCCAGAGACTCTGAATACCTTGTTGGCAAATCCTCTGTAAGGAGACTCATAATGACTTTCATGGCACCTGGTATCAAGGCCCATTCAGCTGGGTGATTTTCAGAGGTAATGAGGGTGGAGAAGTAGGGACACATAGTGTCTGAAAAGCAGCTTAAACTGTACTTATTCTAGCATAAGTGTTTTGTTTCTATGGAAAAAAAAACAGAATGTGAGGCTGTTAAGCTCAGATCAGATTGACAGACTGGAAACATAATGCTAAAAGATTGCTATAACCTGCAGCTAAGCCTGTATTTTTTAAAATGAGGTTATACTCTGAAAAGTGACTGAATAAATGGTCCAATTTTTATTTTATTATTTATCTGGATTTATGAGTGTATAAAAAGTGGGTAAACTATGTTTTGACATTTTAAAACCCCCACAAATCAAACTACAAAGAGGAAACCAGCAGCAAATATCATTATGTACCAGAGAGTGATAAGGAGGCAATTCTTATAAAAGATTACCGGCGTATCTCATTCTCTCACTTCTCCAGCCAAAAGCTCACTTGAAACCTAAAGTAAAATCACTAGCTCTGTGGCACACTGTGAAGGCAAGAGCACAAAGCATGGGCTTGGAGCACAAGTGCATTCACATCTCCTCCCATTCCTGCCTTTGCATCTTTGCTGATGGCAGCTCTGGCAATAGTTTCCAGGTACCTAATACCATTTTTGCTCAATATGGAAAGTCCATCCAGATTTTGCCAGACTCTTTCTAACTGTTGCAGACCCAGGCAATTGAACATAACCCAGCACAGCAGGTGAGACTCAAAATTAATTAAAAATCTGGTTGATGAAGCCCATGCCTCAGGAGACACCTGCTCCAGCTCGCACATTTTCTTTGATTCCACAGTGCTAACGGGAGCAATGCACCCGGGGTTAAMATGAAAAAGAAGCAGGCATGGACATGCTGAAAAAGCCACATTCCTGACCATACCTGCATGCCAGAGAATTACCTTCTCCACAAGAAAACCTCCTCAGTGCTTGAGGATAATTACACAGCTCTCTGACAGAGAACTCAAAGTGAGCAAAATCTTACAGTTTACCAACTTCTGTTCTGAATTCTTCAATTGCTGAGCAAACAGAGAGCTATTAAGCTTATACAGAGTAACATCTCATTTTTAAGGTCAACTTCAACCCAGGTTTCTCTGTACAGGCACAGAGTACCATTGTTATGAGATGAAGAGATGTCATTCACAAAAACAGCCATCTGCCACACAAAAACTATTGCTTAATGAATGTCTAAAGGCCATATTCAGACAGCTTGTTATAGATGCCCAGATTAATTATCCTGACAACTGTGGCATCCAAGTTCAAGAGATCAACGAGCAATTCAGATAGAATAGCATTCAGGGCTACCAAAGCTGCCTCTCCAGATAGCCAGTGGACATAAGTGGTTTTGATGCCTGTTGGATGTTGGAAGTTGTCAGCTTGTGTAACATCATGACTGTTTCTGGTGCCCATATGAGCAAGAGCTAAGGTCTCCCAGCCTTAGGTAATGTGCATCTCATCCACCTCTTTGAGCTTTGCATAACAGCAATGATATCAAGTAGGGCCACCCTGTGCCATGTGCTCTAGGTGTCCCTGCTTGAGCAGGAAGGTTGGACTAGATGATCTCCAGAGGTCCCTTCCAACCTTAACCATTCTGTGATTCTGTGATCCATCCTGGAGATCATTTCATTTGAACTGCCTACCAATGAGACATCCAGATGAGGATCATCACCTTATCAGTGGGTGACAGACAATTTCAAGGCTTCTCACTTGACTTATGCATTTTAGGTTTGGCTTCTCAGATGGACATTAATAAGATTCTTGGAAGTGTCTGTCTCTCTCCATGAAATGTATATGAAGACATAAGTAGTTTTGCCCAGATCTTACCTATTCACAGGTAAAGTGATTTTAGTTTGACCCTGGTCCTSTAAAAATAACCATCCTTCTATAACAGTCATTTTATTTTGTCCAACATCTGGTAGATAAATTTATATTCATGCCAGGATTAAGTGGCTATAATATCAATGCACTGAAACAGGTTTCCTAGCATTTGCTTCTAGGGATATCTTCTTTTAATTTATTAACTTATTGACTGGTGGTATATGGCAAAAATCAATGAAAAGCCAAAASAGCATGCTTGCATCAAGCTTCATGCAGCTGTTCCTCACTATCCGAACACAGTGAAAAGACATATCATCACATATCATCTCAGATTCATCATAATTTTATCCCAGTGTTAGTGAAAACAAAAGATGTTAATCAGTCGGACAAAAAAAAAAAAAAAAAAAAAAGAAATGCTAATATCTATGCTTGCTTTTGGGTGTCTTTCTTGTGAGTAACTTCTATAAAATGCTGAGCTCTATAATAACTGAGTAAACCATACCCTTAGCTCATGACCTTTGCTGTGCAAGAAAAAGAGAAATAATGTGGAAAATAAATATTCAATTGATAGGATGTACCACAGGTTTGGTTGTGTGTGCTCTTGCAACATATTCAGAAATGGAAATATCAGAAGTATTAACTAGTCTTTAAAAATAGTTCAAAAATAAATTTGTTATTTATTTGGTTTCCATCTACTGCTTACAAAATTTTCCTTTACTTTTGCCCATGAAATTTGCCATGAAATGCCATGAAATTTAGACATGCTTGAGGCCCAACAGCACCTCTCCAAGATGATGGTCTCCTTGTGATTTAGCAGCCTCAGTGCATGCACTGAAGTTTGAAAGACAATTTGTAGGGAAGGTGAGTTTTCTAAAATTTCTCCCTMTGTAGGCCTATTTCCCTATAACACAGAAAATTTGGATCTTTGTGGAACAATATGGTCTCTATAAATTACTTGGAAAGCCCCAGRCTTCTGTCACAGAGCGAGAGCACTCACAAAGACAGGCAACATAATGCTCGTGTTTTCCGTTGATGGAAAGAGCAGAAAGACATGTGGGAGCATGAGTTTCCACAGTCTGCTTATTTTTGGTGCCTAGCTTAGATAGCACCTTGCCAGTAGCTGAGGCGGCTCCTGCTCAGTGAAGGGAGACACCCTGCCTGATGCTGCAACATTTGGAAAGCRTCTCCTAGGCCTTCCTCACATGTGTGAGGAAGCTCCTGAAACCTCTTTATGTTCAATATTTAATGCTTGCATTAGGAGCATGMTAAAAGGGCAGGAGCATGAGGTTTCTCTCAGTTGAGGATCGTCCCCACCCATGCTCCTCTCAGGAGTAAACACCTAACACTTGTGTGCTCGGATGACTCAAGCAGGGTTCGGCCATTTCACACCCAGAGGCTCAGAGGACAGGAGCCAGAAGGACCCTGGGGTGCCATTAGCACCCACACCTGGTCACCTCTCTGCCTGCCCTAGTGACAGAGGGCACACAATAGCCCAAATATGGCCATTGGCCCTTGGGTAGGGCCAGGATTACAAGAGCAGGTCCCAGGAGCTGAGTTGTTCCAGCTCTAGATGAGTGCTCCAGTTGTTCAACCTCTGTGCAAAGGATGAAAGCTGTTCAGATGTAGGTTAAGCTAGCCCCAAACCTGAATGTCTCCATGCCTGGGGTTCTCCAGGCATTTAAATAAGTGCCTAAAGAAAAAGTTATAAAGCTTTGAGTAAAAACTGCTTTTTTGGCCCCAGAGAATGCTCTGACCTTGGACTGGTTTTAATCAGAACTGAGCATTTTTTCCTGCGAGGCAGAAAACACCAGGATATAATATGATTCATGCCTCTAGCATCAAACATGAATGTGTCTGCACACCATCTGCAGGAATGCAGGTAGGGTCTGACTCCCTGACTATTTGCTGATTGCTGTGAATCTTTTGTGAAACAAAGTAGAATCTGGCGCTGAGAGAGAAATAGGCCTTTTTTGGAGGAGGAAGGATTACACACTCAGTAAACTGAATACACTGTTTTTCTAAAAACTCTACTCCTCAACCAAGCTCAAGTCTATGGACATATCTGCAGCATACCACAAATGTTTCTTTAACTTTACCAAATTGATGTGAAAACATTGTTTTGAGAAACTGGGAAAAAAATGTTTACTTTGCTATATCAAAATTGTTTACATTGCTACATTAAAATATGGAATCATCCAGTTCTTTTAAGCCCATGTGCACTAGCAGAAAGGGTACTTAAGCCCAGATGTTGCAGAAATACAATATACGGACTAGCAATTGTCTGTGTAGGGTGAGATATCTTAACAAAGCAAATTATTCTTTCTCCATGCAGTTCCTCATTTGTTCTCRTGTTAGCTGCTTTTGTTTCTAGGCTAGAAAAGGGCTAATCTTCACTAATAGAATCCCATTAATACTGTGAGATATACAGCAGTGCAGTACTGCAGCATGTCGCCAAACAAAGCCACTATGGAATTAAGTTTTTCCATATAGAGTGAGACGTGCGTGCTTTGCTCACTGTCCTACTCCCCAGATTCACATAGGGAGAGGAGGCACTTCTCACCATGTGCAAACTGTTAAGAGGATATGAAAACAAATGTTTTTAATTGAAATTGTCATTGCTGAGCCAGACTGCTGTCTGGGGTATCTTGCTGAAAAGTGACAGCAGCAGCAGGGAAACAATATAAGAGATTGTAAAACTGGTTCCAGTTCTGCATTAATTCAGGGACCACATATGGGATGTTTTCATGTTGTTTATTTTAAGAACTAACAGTAAGGGTTGAGTTATGCAAGGCTGAGTTTTGGGGATGAAACCCAGACTTGGTCAAATATTGGCAATCTGCACTCTTTCAGACTTCTGCCACTGACYGGCCGTGTAACCTTGGGCTATTCACTTCTGTTATTCACATTGCCAGTATTTTCTTTCATATTCTGTGACTATTCTGACTCTTGACATCTTTGGTTCACTGGCGAAAAGGACAGTCTTTATGCATTATGCAAAGCATCTTTAAGTGCCGCTGCAATAGCACTGCCATAATGCTGCAATAAACAACATCAATACAAACAAATAACAAAAACAGTTTGCATTATTACATTTACAGTGGAAAGTTCTCTACTTCTCTCTGGTTCAGATCCCCCATATTTCTACTAAATACTGTCCTCTCTGCAAGCATAGCATGCAATTACCAAAGCCCAAGAGACTCATCAAACAYGAAGCTGTCCTTTTTGCAGAGATTAGCATTTCTTTCATTTTTAATTCAGAAAAATCATACTATAAATATGCTCTTTTGTGCTCTGCAAACTCTTTTTTGGTTTGTTGGCTACATGAGTTTTGTCTCTGTAGGCTTGGTCACTGCATGCGCTTGGGGGTGTGTGTATGTGTATTTGTGTGTGTGTGCTATCACCTACTATACACATTAGCAGCATGTATTTCCAGAGGGTCATACCAAGGCACAAAGTTAAGCTCTCCTATTCAGCTTGCCCGAACTAGATTAAATCTCAATTTATACAGCAGTGCTACTTCTAACTCTGGCACAAAATCTATAGACAGATCATGTTCTTTAAGAACAAGTATCTCTAAGAACAGGATCCCGGTATCTGGGTGTTGCTCTCCAGCGCTTTCTTTGCAGTTCCCACATCAGACTTTAAAACACCCATGGAAAAAGAGATGTCATTCAGTTTTCTTTTACTGAGGGAGAAACTTACACGGAAAAGGGTGAAGAAGGCAAATTCCAGCCTTGAATCATTCTCATTTTGCCAGCTTTTCTGAATGAGACAGAAAGATTTTCCCTCTTTCACAGGAGACAGGGAAAATAACTTTTACGCAGCCAAACTGATCTTTCTGAACCCAGAAGATAGGCTACATTGCCAGTTCCGTCAAAATGTTCTCAGTTACATGAATAAACCTGATAAAATATTCAGACAGGCCACAACTATCTGCAGAAAGCTTCTACAGCAGTTCACAGCATGAGCCAGCTGCACGCAAGCCTCTTCTGTTTCAGACAAAGTAGAAATGAAATCAAAGAATTAGTGCAATTTTATATTCAAAGAATTATATAATGCTAATGCTACCACTGAGTCCATAAATAGACTTACTTCTCCTGTGCTCTCTCGGCTCCCTAGTTCTTGAAATATTAAATCTTTTTTTTCATAGCATCCTTTGGATTCTGAGAGTAAACACTGCATGAGCAAATTCAGCTTGTGTATATGTGCAAGGTAAATGTCCGTGTGAGGTGTTTCTTCATTTTATGTGTCTGCAATATGGAAACAGCAATGCCTTGGGCATGCATTTGGGGCCCTTGGTGGGCTCCGTGCACCTATGACACACTTCCCACAGCTGCAGCTACCTCCTGGCCTGGCAAGCACACTTCTGCTCCGTGGTCACCGGGTGCACTCTGGGCATGTTCCAGCAGTTTGCAACCAAAATCTGAGTAAATGCCCTCTCTCCTGTGCCTGGTTTCTATAGGAAGGGATGCTTCTCCCTGAAAATGGAAAAGGACACATGCAGCTTGCTTAGTGTGAATGCCCGGGGCAGCAGGACAGGCTGCAGCTTATGCCTGCACTGCTGATTAGTTAACCCAGGGTCTGACCAGTGTTGCCCTGTCTGTCAGGGACTAGATCTGATTCCCCAAGCAGACTCTCCTGTCTTTGTACCTTAAGCACATATTCCCCCACTCTCTGCAGTTGCTACCAATTCTAATTCAAAAGTCATCTCCCTTTGGCATAGATTTGTGTTTCTACGTTTTTGTGATGGAAAATTATGAGCTGAAATCATGAGCCTGTGGTAGCAGAAAGAATGATGTCCCCTAAAGGAAGGAATCCTCAGCAATTCCATTTTTCTGCATAATTAATTTTTTGTGTCCCTCATTTGGAGTCTCTGTCATACTTTGCAATTCCACACTAGAGCATTGCAGCTATTGCTTTAGGGCACAAGTCATTTAGATTCTCAAAGTCCCGTTTTGACATCCTCAGTCCCACTGAGTAGATATTACACATTCAAAGAATYTCAGTGATACCAAAATGACTAACCATATGAGTGCAACTTACAGCATCGAAAAGCTACGTGACCTACCGGATAAATTAGTGCTGCTTTGCTAATGCATTGCAAAGTAATGCATATGTTGTATAATGCTTTGGAGGAGGAATGGGTTGAATCACCTGAGAAYCTTGCCTTGCAATTGGTGAAGGGTTTCTTTTCTCTGACAGACTTGTATGATTCAGACAGAAAACTTGAATATGTGTGAGAATGATAAACTAGGTTCTGGGTACAAGAAGCAGCTCTGAGTAATCGTAAGATATGCAAAGGTCAAGTAGAGATGATCTTCACATAATATGTGTCATTCCACCAGCTTACATACATATTACAGTTAATACTAATCTCCACAGCACTAGCCATGAAATTCAAGCATACCATGAAAATGGCATTATTATGCATGCTGTTAAAAAATTCGTTCAAAACAGACTAACATTTGAAGACACATCTCAGCTCTTCCCCATTTCCACAAGTGTCTGTAATATCTTAATTATTCATACATTATGCATATTCCATAATAGGAAATGGATAGTGTATAAGCTGACAATTTTTTGTTATTTATATTCATTTCAGAAATATTTTCAGTTATCTTGAATTTTATTTTCTATGACTGAAATTGCTTGATTGTGAGTTCATACATGTAAAATGTCTATTTTTTGCTGTGCCTGTCTCATGAAATCTCCTACCTTTTATATAGCTTCAGTTCCCAATAGACCACAAAAAAGCTGAGATTTTTTTTGGTTTGGGCTTTTGGTTGGTTGGTTGGTTGGTTTTGCTTTGCTTTGTTTTGACTCATTTTCTATTGGTTTTCATTTTCTTTTTTTTTTTTTCCTTAAAAAAAAAAAAGAGTCACAGCATAAAATATGCATTTGTGCCAAGGAAACCAGTGCTCTTGCTGCCCTTTGTTTGCATCAAGTAGTATTAACCTAAAGTTTCCTCTGGGGTTAATTTTAGTTTCTCTAAAGATGCTGCTGTACCATGTCTGCTTTTAGACTGACCTCACTGAGCACAGCTGCTCTTTCTGATGCATTATCCTSTAGCAGGGCTCAGTCTTATTTAAACAATGCAAAGAAATGACTGTGCTTTTCTTCCCTTGAGATGACATTCTGCTCCGTAATTAYGATTAATCCCCCTAAGATGGCTGATGTGATTGGGTTAGCAATTGAACTTTTTGAAGATCGCCTGGATTGATTAAAAAAATAACAGCCTAATAGATTTTAAGACGAGAGGGACTGCTATGATTACATGGGTTAAATGCCTCCCAAACAAYAGGCACTGTAACCTCACTGAGCTAAATAACGCATTTTACAAACAGATTCAATTTTGAATTAAAGATACTGTCCTTTGGCAAATTGCACAAGCAATTAATTACTTTTGCTATTAAAATTTACACCYCCTTGAACCATCAAGCTCCAGTTGCTGGTCTGAGCACATGGACAGGCTCTTGCTTCTTCCACTGCCTCAAATTGTTCTCCAGACTCAGACACTTTCACCCCCTGGAGCTGTTCAAAGGCTACTCGCAGCTCCACTCCAGGTCGTATCTTTGAGGGGCTACAGGGCTTGCTTCTCTAAGACTCTCATGGCAGAGTTTATCTTTCCTTTGGTTGTCATTGTTCCATCTCCTTTATAAAATCTCCTCAGTTTTTGTCCTTTTTTTTTTTTTTTTTTTTTTGTTGTTGTTGTTGTTGTTGTTGGTTTGGTTGTTTCTCTGCTTATTTGAAGCCTGACAGTATAGCAGGGCATGGTATCCTGGCAGCACTATATAAGGAGGCAATATGCCTTGCTTGCCACCCTTCTGTTCATATGTCCATGGATCTCATTTGCTTTCTCAGCCAGCACCTGTCAGCATGAGCTCATGTTCAGTTTGTTAACCAATGGCACTGATTAAAAAAAAAACCCTTCAAAATGTAACTGCTTTTCAAAAGAAAATGTTAAGACTCCTTTTTCTGTTTTCTGTCATGCTCCAGCACACACACATATATAAAAGACCTGGCAAATAAAACGCTTCGATCAAGACATGCTGCTATAATGCCCCTTGCGTACAACAGCCTGCTTTCTCCCTAATCTCCTCAGTAGGTTAGGCTTCCCAGTCAGGTTAAGAGCTGAAAATAAAAGCTAAAAGCAGTGATAGGGACCAGAAAGGAGAGGCATAGAACTTTCTCCCCAGCAAGGTGCCAGTGCTGTGCTATTCCCACCAGGCAGCACTTCCTCATGCCACAAACAAAGGCAGCAGCAGCACAGCGTGATGCTGACAGACCTGACCTGCAGGGCAGCACACCAGCATAAGTCACCCAAAGTCTGAGTGCCCCTGTGTGTTACAGACAGGCCTGAGAATTTAAATCTTGAATCACAGCACTTTGCATTGGCTTATTTTTTTTGTCAGAGGCAGGYACTTCAACCAGACACTTTCATGAAAATTTGTTAAAATTCCCTTTTCCAAACAGGTTCAAAGTCACCATGGTCCATAGAGTGATGCCATCTTCCTCCATCCCCCGGTTTGTATGCAAGATTGTAGATTTGGAAACTGGTGTTTGAAACAGGGGCACAAAAGGTTGGGCAGAAGAYTTCTCCAGAGCAGCCATGGTGGCACCCGTACAAATACGATCACCTCACCTCTTCCCCTCAGCATGGCAAAAGGGCCCAGAGTGGCAATGGCCATCTCTCCACCCTCTCCCATTCCCACCCTTCAAACTGCATCCTGAAGCCTTCAGGTGGTGAGTTATTGGACATGGGCAACCTTGGACAGCCTCTTGGAGAACCTTGAGAGCTGCACAGAGAGTTAGAACTTCATCCTGTCAAGGTGTTTGCACTCTTTCTTCAGAGATCCTCATTTATTTGAGAATAARAACATGTGTCTTCATGTTCAGTATATGCTATGAAAATCGTCAGTTCATACTGAGTCTGTCATGCTACACTGATTCACTATATATGCGCTGTGTAAATGCAAAAGAATTTCTTATTATTCATGTTATAAWTCATCATCCTTTTAATTGTCATGCTCTGGCGGATATGATAAGGAAAGTTAACTTTCAGAGGATACCAAGAACAAAAGGCAGCTCAGTAGAGCTTCAGCTGCATTTGCTCTGATTATGGTTATTTCTGATACATCTTGTCAGACTTTGATCTCTTTGCTTGATACTTGTGTTTATAGTATAGTTTTGCATATTAAAAAAAAAAAAGAAACTATATTATTAAAAGAAAAAAAATGAGAGTCAGAAAGGATCAGTGTAATATTTCTGCCCAAAATACTGAGTATCRATCTGTGTGCCACCTTGGCTTGCATTTTGCCATGGCCCTGAATCAGTAAAGCTCTTAATCACATGATTAACTTCAAGCATGCCAACAGTCTCATTGGCCTTGGTTAGCCTAATATTTCGACTACCAACATAGCAAATATAGAAAAAAAATATTAAATACAAAGCCAAGGGATACTCCTGCATGCCTAGTTTTCTGAACAGTCTAAAAATCAGGGAAATGTGATAAGATTTATTCACAGTTGTGAAGTTTAGAATGGATATCGACCAAAAAATACTGGGTTTCGTTTGTTTGTTTGTTTGTTTATTTCCAAACACTCTTCTTTCTTCGTGACCCAGACTTTGTCATCTTGAGTAAACTAAGAACAAAGTGCATATTATTCTTGCTTGGTTTTGCAGAAGGTTTTGCAAAACCAAAACTACAATCAGCAAAGCGACAGCAGTGAGGCTGCTGCAGGGAGTCTAGGAATAAAAATGGGTGGTGGGAGTAAGCTTGGACTCAGCAGCTTGGTTACCTTTGATCTCCATCTCCTGCCCTTAAGTCCCACCTGCAGTCCATCCTAGGTCCACACATACTTCATCATCAAGGCTCCAAAGGCTTGATTTTAGAGGAGAACTGGAGGCATCTGCTTGTTGCTCCTTCRTTATTCACAGCTAGAACTGCAACCAGCTGTGCTTCTAGAGGGAGAGCAAAATGAAGTGAATGGCTGTTGAGCACATAAAAGGAGAGGAGAACAGCGGTTTTCTCATAGGACAGATTCTATTTTAAAGAGGTACCTGAATTTTCTGGTAATGTGTCATCAGATATGTTATATCTCTTAACATAACCTGATATGTTAAGAGAAAGAATAAGGACTGAATTAATAAAGAACCATGAAGAACCCTGCCCAGCAGCAGTGGTCCTGCCAAAATAGGGAGGTCTCTCTTTTTCGGACCAGGAAATAAAGGCCTGATATTCCCCTGCGTGAGGATCACTGTCAGTCCTAGTCCTGCCTAAGCATGGCCCAAACACTCTTGTACTGTACAAGGTGCTGTACATTTGGATAAGGATAGTTTTCAKATACCCCCGCTATTTTGGCTAAATAAACACTCCGTACACCCTGTGGTCATGAGTTTGGGTCCCACTGAGATGACACTGAGCTTGGATATGTCCGACTGGTATAACTTCATGTCTCATGCCATGAAGATATCTGAGCTGCTTTCGAACTATAGTTTACATGTGCATCACTGTAATTCTCCCTCAGAAAATTATAATAAACCTGCTGAGAAAAAGCAATATACAGGATCAAATGGAATGCGCCATTGCTATTCAGTTCTTCCAGGTATATTCCTCTGCACTGGCTATAAAGCTACTTATGGCTATGTGTAGATCAAGAAACTGGAGCATTTCCTTGTTCTCAGGGCAGGTGTATGCTCCAGCAGCCTCCAAATCCACGAAAATCAGGAGCTCTCTCCTGCTGCACCTTGTCTCCCATGAAAAGGAAACCAAGTGCTGTGTGCAGGAAGGGAAATCCACAGTTTTCCAAGAGCTAGTGGATGCTGGCAGTGGTGGGCCAGGATGCTGGACGCACTGCAGAACACCCAGCTAGTAATCAGGATTCGGCCTATGCCTGATTTCCTAAACGCCCATCCTTGAGATGAAAACCTCTCCTAGGCAGGAATGTTTTGTGTGTTGCATGGAGCAAGCTGTCAGCGCTGAGTAAATAATACATAATAAGTTTTATATGCAGGAGTGAGAGTATACAACAGTTCTCTCGTGGCAGCTATGCGTTTGCTCATTGTGGGAGCTGAATGACATTTGAATGCTTGCGTCTTGACAGAAAGCTGCTCCCTCCATGGCATTATATAATTCTTCCCTCCCACTCCTCATTCTTCATTAGACCTACAAGATAAAGGTGACATTTGGTTTCAGCCCCAAGCAAATCACAGCAGAGACGTGGATTTACCTCTTTATGGAGGTTTCTAGAGATGTGGGAAGAAGTGCTTTTACAGAGCTTTAACAACACTGAATGTTGTTAAAGCCCTTTGCCAGGTTTGCCTGGTGCAGGGTGGGAAGAAGCAGCTTGGCTCTCCCCAGATCCTTCAGTCTGGGACTGAAAAGAGTCATAAAAATAAAATACTGTCTTCAAGCAAGGGTAAATTGAGCATTTTGAACTGGTTCCAAGTCTCCTTGGGGCTTCTCATTGATATTATCCATGTTATTTCTAATCAAACCAGAGAAACCAGACAAGGTCAAATAGTTCATCTGGATTTGCTTGTTTTAAACCCCCCAAAATAAATATTCTTCATAAGAGTACAGGCCTAGAAGGAACCTCCCATGCCATCAAATCCTGTTTTCTGCTACCTCTTCCAGTCACGTCAGCTTATCCTTTTCACCACTGATCATACTCTGTCTCAAATCTGCTTAGGTTTTGAAAGTACTCACAGTGACTATTCCTCTTGGAAAGAGGTTCCAGAGCTTCTTTCTCCTGATGCATAGGTATATCTGCAGCTTAGCTTGTGTTTAGTGCTAGCTTGTTTTTATTACTTATTACTTTTATTAATAAACTTACTTATAAGTTTTATTACTTATTACTTTTTACTTATTGCTTTTATTACTGTTCTGCTGTCTGCATTGTCCTTTGCCTTACCAGAGCCCTGTCTCTCTAAGGTACATGGAGACAAGAGGAAATGGCCTCAGGTTGTGCTGAGGAGGTTCAGGTTAGATATTAGGAAAAATTTCTACATGCAAAGAGTGGTAAAGCATTGGAACAGGCTGCCTAGGAAAGTGGTGGAGTCACCATCTCTGGCAGTATTCAAGAAATGTGTAGATGTGACACTTAGGAACATGGCTTAGCAAGCATGGTGATGATGCGTTTGTGGTTGGACTCAGTCTTGAAGGTCTTTTCCAATCATAATGATTTTGTGATTCTATGATTGGAGGGAGCAATCAGTGTTTCACTATGCTAGGCTAGCTGAGTCCCACTGTTCACTTATCCCCTTGTTGGCAAGATCACTCCCAAGCAAAACAATTCTTATTGGCTTTGCTCCAAGTCTTTGGGAATTTGTAAATGTGAAAGCCATTCTTTTATACACACAGAAAAAAAAAAAAAAGAAAAAAAAAGACAATGGTGACATTTCAGCTTGCCCTGTCCATGAGGGAGGTGCAGATGACCTGATAGAGCCATGGAAGTGAATGTTGTCCCATCCCACACATCTGTCTTCTCAGTATGCTTTCCATTCTTTACTTCCCTCGGTCTATTCTCATTTTGCCCTTATCTGCCTAGAAATGTGTCCTGCATTTGAGAGAGCTGTGAGGAAAGCTCCGTGCATTAGTCAGTATTCCCACAGAGAATTTCATCATTTTCAGCAAACGGTGTGTCTCAGCCTGAGGCCCAGGAGAGCAGTCCCTCTGCTTCCCTGAGTGTGAAGGTTTAGATGCTGCCTGACCTTTGCATAAGGCTGTGAATTTAGAAGGCTTTGCCTTGCACCATCTCCTTCTGCCCACAAATCAGTGGGTGCCTTTGTAGGATTTAGCCTTTGATTAGGCTGGTATGGGAGCACTGGCACCGCACGGTGAATTCCACCGCCACACGTTTGAACCTGGTATTCTTCGGCATACGGAGAGGATATATCTCCAGATTTAGTGCTCCTCGTAAGAACAAGACAGCCAAAGCTCCATTCTCCCAGAAAAATACAATTATGACTTCTTTTAGAATGCTCTTTTTAATGGGTTGTCACAGATATGATCAAACCACGGCAGGTTGTTAAAAATATATGTCACTCCAGATACCACAGCCTGCACAATGTTTTCAAGAATTCATGCCCTGATTGGAAAGCTACCTTTGCAATGTTCATTTTATCTTGCTGATATCCAAATAGGTTTCTTTTACATCCTTACCTTGCAGTCTCTAGGTAGGTGTTTTGCTTCTCTTGCAATTAAATTCTTTTCTTTCT
This sequence comes from Nothoprocta perdicaria, assembly GCF_003342845.1. Classification (NCBI taxonomy): domain Eukaryota; kingdom Metazoa; phylum Chordata; class Aves; order Tinamiformes; family Tinamidae; genus Nothoprocta; species Nothoprocta perdicaria. The sequence continues at coordinate 924,528 of NW_020455294.1, read as the reverse complement.
TTCTTTCTTTCTTTTTTTTTTCCAGCAGATACAGTAAAACAACTGCTAGTAAAAAAAAAAAAAAAGAAAAAAAAGAAAAAAAAAAGAAAGATCCACTTACTCATAGGTGATAAAAATTCACAGTAAAGCCACAGATGTAGCAGAGTGAGAATTACCGTAGCAGCAGGAACTGAAGATAAAAGAGGATTACATATGATGAAATGCAGTAATTGACTACAAGTTGCTGAAAAATACCAGATGGATGTCACTATTCTGCACAGCTCTAATATGGCTGTAGACTTTATTGAGCTTCACTTGAGCTTTGCTTTAAGTATTTTCCTGAGTGTAATTGAGGTTTATTGATACATTATTATGGGCCAGTTCATATGTGGCCATAAAAAATACAGTTTGAGGCCCCTGTATATCCAGGACCACTGCACTGTTCTGCTTAGTTGTAGACAGTCACAGTAATGACCGCAATAAGATAAATTCCTCATTCCTCCATTAGACCTTTGCAGAGAGTATGAAAAATAAATGCCTCATACAGCATTTAAATTGCAGAAGCATTTTCAGTGAATGATTGCTGCATAAAAGATCAGGCAGCAATTTCAGATAGGGCCGAAAGAAGCTTAATATAGGATTTTGATTTGGGTTTTGTATAAAAAGAAAACAAATCTACATACTATAATGAGTTGCCAGGGCCGGTTCAAAGCTCTGCTTAGTTATCAAGAATTTATTTTTCTATTTATTTCAGCATGGGGGGGCAGAGGGAAATGCTTACTTTAAATTTTGCTCTCCTTTATCTCTTTCCACCAAACCTAATGTGGCAGAAGGAAGCAGGGGAAAGCTTACTCTGCCTTCTGTTTGAAGTTGAAAGATATCAGCTCTTCTAGCGATACTGGAGGATCCTGCTACATCTTCTTTCTCATGTGCCACTTTGAGCTGACCATTTTGCTCCAGAAAACACAAGCACTTCAGTTTCATTTTCATTTATTGATTTTTTTTTTGCCTCCTGTAAAGACTTTTCCTCTGTTTAACCTGGTAGGTACAAGGGATATCCTTGCATATTGCAAAGACCAGCTCTGCCATATATGTTATATGCACTAATTTGCTTTCCCTGCGCTTCCAAAAATCACTGTGCTTCCTAGCTTCCTTTTTGCCTTTTCTACACCATCAGCAATACCACTTTGAAATATATCCGAAAATATGACAATAGTTGACAATTGTGACAAGCTCTTCTCACCAAGCAAAGTTTACTGGTGACCCACACCGTGCTCTCCTCATCAATGCTGAGCGTGTCACTGATGGAGCAAGGGGGCACTGTGGCAGTGCCAGCCGCTTTCATTGAGTCTCTAATTAAAATTATGCACTTAATGTGGAGAAGATGATGTGCCTGATGTGGTGGGGATTTTAATCACCTTTCAGTGAAAAGAACCTTCTGGTTGTTCCTGACCACTAAAAATTGTATTTTATGAGCATTACAGCTAGTACAAGTGTGATATTTTAGTACTTGCTCATTTTTATGAATTAGATTTAGGAAGGCTGTAAAATATGSCTGCCCTTAAATCCATTTAAATAAAGATTTATTTATAGGATATAAAATAATTTTACTGCACAAGACACATATGTAAACAGGATCTTTATAGGAAAAATGTGTTATTCTAGCTGTCACATTGTCCAAACTGTGTATGTTGCCACCACAGTGCAGGATCTCCATGATACATGAGCATCAGAGTAAATGTACTTTGTTTCTACTAGAGATATTTTTATACTCAATATGATTAGAAATGTCAGCTCATCCTAGGATGGAGCAACTAGGATGCTAGAGAGCATCTCTAGGCATGTGAAGGAGGAGGAGGAGATCAGGAGTAGTCAGCATGGATTCACCAAGGGGAAGTCATGTCTGACGAACCTGATGATACCCTTCTATGATGGGATGACTGGCCGGCTGGATGAGGGGAGAGCYGTGGATGTTATCTACCTTGACTTCARCAAGGCTTTTGACATTGTYTCCCATAATATGCTCATACAGAAGCTCCTGGAGAGTGGACTGGGTGGGTGGACAGTGAGGTGAGTTGAGAACTGGCTGGATGGCAKWGCTCAGAGAGTGGTGATAAATAAGGCGAGTCCAGTTGGAGGCCTGTGGCCAGTGGTGCCCCCCAGGGGTCAGTACTGGCCCCGGTGCTGTTCAATTTGTTCATCAATGACCTGGACAAGGGTCATCCCAAATGCATCCTGAGCAAGTTTGAGGATGACACCAAGCTGGGTGGAGTGGCCAACGCTCCGGAGGGCTGTGCTGCCATCCAGAGGGACCTGGACAGGCTGGAGAGTTGGGCGAAGGGGAACGTCATGAGGTTCAATAAGGACAAGTGCAGGGTCCTGCACCTGGGGAGGAATAACCCCCGGCACCAGTACAGATTAGGGGTCAACCTGCTGGAAAGCAGCTCCACGGAGAGGGACCTGGGAGTCCTGGTTGACACCAAATTAACCATGTCAGCAGTGTGCCCTCGTGGCCAAGAAGGCCAATGGGATCCTGGCCTGCATCAGGAGGAGTGTTGSCAGCAGGTCAAGGGAGGTGATTCTGCCCCTCTCCTCAGCTCTGGTGAGGCCGCACCTGGAGTGTTGGGGGCAGTTCTGGGCTCCCCAGTATAGGAGGGATGTGGAGCTTYTAGARAGGGTCCAGTGGAGAGCGACAAAGGTGATTAAGGGACTGGAACATCTCTCGTACGAGGAGAGACTGAGTGAACTGGGCCTGTTTTCTCTGGAGAAGAGAAGGCTGAGAGGGGATCTGATTAATATGTATTAATATGTATACATATGATTAATATGTATACCGGAAGGAGGAATGTAGGGAGAAAGAGGCCAAGCTCTTCTCATTGGTGGTCAGTGACAGGACAAGGGGTAGTGGGTACAAGCTGAAACACAGGCAGTTCCATCTCCATGTGAGGAGGAACTTCTTTCCTGTGAGGGTGACAGAGCCCTGGAACTGCCTGTGCAGGGAGGTTGTGGAGTCTCTTTCTCTGGAGATCTTCCAAACCTGTCTGGATGTGAACCTGTGCCATGTGCTATAGGTGTCCCTGMTGGAGCAAGGGGGTTGGACTAGATGATCTCTAGAGGTCCCTTCCAACCTCAACCGTTCTGTGATTCTGTCATCCTGTCATTAACAAAACTGTAAAAAGGAACTTACAAGTTCCTATTTTCAAGTAACCATTTTCAAGTGAATACATTTTTAGCAAGTCAAAAAAGATTCTGGTCAAAATCAATACATAAAAGTGACTGAAATGAAAAATACTGTTTCTATCTGGAGCTTTTACACACTTTCAAGGAACAAATTCAGGACAATTTTTGAACAAAGGATTTAAAACATAATATTCATACTGGCAAATTCATAAAAGCAGTATTTATATTTTTCTGTTTTTATTTTGCAGGTTTTTTTAAGGCAATAACTTAGTGATAGTAAAACAATTTTATAAATTATTTTGATGATATAGAATATACTTTTATGAACAATAATTTTTGAGGGAAAAATTCATCTTACAGGAAAACTGTGTTACAAATAATCTCTTTGCAACTTTCACAATCCACATATTGTCCACAGTGTGTGCTTCCCCTAAAAAAGCACCAGGCTCATCATTTGGTCTCCAGCACTTCCTTCTGATGTTTATATGATTATTTGCTAATTGGTTAATGTATTCTGTAGCTTAATTTCCTCTCTGACAGAACATCTATTGCCTATATACTTAAGAAAACATCACATACATTGCTGGTAATAAATTAAAGGATGTTGTAGGAACAAATATTAAATAGATTGTTTAGTCCATAGTTCAGCATTTGAAGATGAAATATCAACAAGCCATCACCTTGATGTTTGCTTAAATTAATCTAGGGGCTGATTTAAATAACTTTGAGTTTTGGAACTTCAGTATAATGCCACTTCCTTTCTCTAGAAGGAAATATTCAAAAGAAGTTAGAGAAAGAGAGCAGAGCAGTATAAAGGTTTTAATCTAATATGCAACTCTACTGCAAATAGCAAATTATTTTCAGTAAGGAAGTGATTATATGAATTCTAGCATAATAACAGCGCTTTGAAAGGAAAAGGGGTGAACTGGAAGAGTCTGAATATATCAAATGGTTACGATCTTGTTATGGAACCTGGGAAATAAAAGTATCTTTAGTTATATCTCTTGATCCTCATATATATATAATGTATGTATATGTGCATGTGTGAGTTTCTAAATGAGATCCTACCTATTGGCACACAATCACATCCACATCTACTGTGGGATAAACTGCAGAATGAGCATTTTTTTTCACCAGCGTTAATTACTCCCCAATGACAGTCTCTGTTGCACCAAGTATTTGCTCATTAGCATGTAGCCCTGCTGCGGAAGGAAACAAGAGAAGAGATAAAAGGAGATGAACAGGGAAAACACCTTTTAACTGTCTGCCTTTCTTCTCTCAGAGGATCTCCCTCCCAAACTACCTTCACTCAAGCAGTTGACATCCAGGTTGTGTTGTGCTGATGGAGATACAGCCCATCTGTCCTAAGTAAGGTTATTTGGTGCATTTCACTTTCCCTTTGCCTTCCACCACTGTGACGAAGCCAGATCTTTTTTTAAGTATCCCCACAAGTACAGCAATGAGAATGTGCCTTGTTGCTAATAATAGAATTAATCTTTTTTTTTTTCATAATTCTGTGTTTTTTTCAGAGCCATTTCTCTCAATTTTAATAACATCGCGATTCCAGAAGTGCGTATAATTAGACTTTTCTCACTTGAAGTAAAATAAGCAAAATTGTTCTCTCGTAGATCAAAAGGAGTCAGTGAAAAGAAGGCTGATTACAATGTACACAAGGAAACATCTAATCTAATATTCTACTTCATGAGGGAGAAAGGAATCAGACATGAAGTTTATATCATAATCATATCAAATAAATAGTTTCCTGCTGTCCTGTCTGCAGCTCTGCAGCTGAATTGGTGTGTCAGCCACAGTATTTATGAAGTCTGACAGAAGAGCACAGCTCAAGGGGGTTTGATATATGCTGGCACAAATATGTCCTTTTTATTTTATTTTGCTGTTCGGATTAGACAGAAATTTATCACTCTGATTAGTAAGTATTTATGTCAGTGAATTCATAATACTATAAAACATTCCTCTTCCAATTTCCCTGGTTTCACAGCTTTGGAGATTTGCAGGGAAATGGGGAAAAAATGAAAGGATCTGTGTATTTCATAGCAGAGGTGTGATTTTCAACAAGAACAGTAGGCAAAAAACAACTTGCAAGCTARTAACCACCATTTAAATAGGTTTGGAGCTCATTTAGAGAAGCTGAGGGACCTTTCTTTCAAATTGTAGTCATAAATATCACAGTACACAGTAACATGACTTTGCTTCTGTACCTCACTGTGGGGATAATAGTGGGGCTGCTTTTTTATGGAATTCTCTCTGAGCAATTTTGGGTCTGGGTAGAAAAAGATAGCTTTAGAGCACTCATCACTCACAGAAATGCTGGCCCCCATCCTGAGCATCTGATATATCAACAGAATGCCGGGGCTTGGGAGGTATTTACAGTGAGATCACCTTAAGTGTTTCGTTCTCCTGATAGATGTTGTCATAAACATCCCATCAGTAAAATACATCAATCCTTATAATTATGTGCAGCAGATATATGAGCAATGGATAGCGACAYTTACCAGTTCAAGATGTGCCAGTTGCTCCCTCTTCATTTTCAACACACAGTTAGCAACGCAAATGCCCACACTGAAAGACAGAGAGGGTCATGTTCTACCTTATTTTGCATCTGCCTGGCAAGAGGAGTAGAGTAGGAGTCCTGCGTGGCATTTGGCACAGATAACAGGCAGATAATATTATTGGTATGGTATTTCTGCTACCAAACCTTTCCCTTGGCCTACGATTTCACTATAATTTCAAGGGCCAGAGATGAACTAATGAATAGACAGAGATTTTCTAGTATCAGCTCAAAAAGTGGTCTGGCATTCATGCAGATTAAGTAACTCCATGAGTATCACATGTGACAAAGCCCTGGCCTTGCCTTGGTATGTTGATGTTTCTTTTTTTTTTTTTTTTTTTTTTTTTTTGCTAAATTGCATGAAGTTTTCCACTACAGGAATTTTCCATTAGGTTTCTATTACAAGAATTGTTATGTCTTCTTATCGAATATGTTGGCAATGACTTTTGTGTTGACACATTCAGCAGTGTCAATCACAGAATCACAGAATGGTTAAGGTTGGAAGGGACCTCTAGAGATCGTCTAGTCCAACCTTCCTGCTCAAGCAGGGACACCCTGAGCAYGGTGCATCCAGGTGGGTTTTAAAGACCTCCGGAGAAGGAGACTCCACAGCCTCCCTGGGCAGCCTGTGCCAGGGCTCTGKCACCCTCACAGGAAWGAASTTCCTCCTCACATGGAGATGGAACTGCCTGTGTTGCAACTTACACCCATTACCCCTTGTCCTGTCACTAGCCACCAATGAGAAGAGCTTCTTCCTCCCTACATTCCCCCTTCATAAACTTATACAAGTTAATCAGATCCCCTCTTCTCCAGAGAAAACAAGCACAACTCACTCAGTCTCTCCTTGTATGAGAGATGTTCCAGTCCCTTAATCATCTTTGTCACTCTCCACTGGACCCTCTCGAGAAGCTCCAYGTCCCTCTTATACTGGGGAACCCAGAACTGCCCCCAATACTCCAGGTGGGACCTCACCAGAGCTGAGGAGAGGGGCAGGATCCCCTCACTCCACCTGCTGGCAACACTCCTCCTGATGCAGCCAGGATCCCATTGGCCTTCTTGGCCACGAGGGCACTGCTGCCTCATGGTTAATGTTGTCTACCAGGACAAAGGGATCTGATATACRCTAGTGGTGAATTCACAAGTGTCCCTACTCCCCTTCCTCACTGACCCAACAGCCTGCTTGCACAAAACTGGCAAAAACATCATTACTTCTGAGACCACCATCTCTCTGTCAGAACTGRCTGGAACAAGCCACTGGGTTCAAGAGTTGTGAAGACTGAGGATGGAGCTCAACCCTGTTGCACTGCTGGGGCAACCAAAACCCTTCGCAGCAGTGGCTGAAGAGGCAAGGAGGTTCTCCTGAACCTTCTGGCTTGGCTCAGCCCTTCTCAGCAGACATACTGGAAATTAGCCTGTCTCAGCAGCATGCTCCAAATCCCCAGAGGGAAAGAGGCATCAGTTCCTGTGCCACCCCCTTCTTGCTCAGCCATCCCCAAGTATTCAGTGGCCTTGCAATCCACTCCACGAGTGACTTTCCCTGTACGGATCTGCACATGTTCTCTATCACGCACCRATGGTTGCCCATTGTAGGCAGGGTTAGTCCTTGCATGGACCTTCATGCCCAAGGAGGTGGAAGCTCTGAATGAAGCTTTTCCTCTCTTGGGCTTCGTAACAGACTTCTCTCCAAATGGTGCATTGGATGCCTGATAAGAAAGGAACCCAAGTTAAAACCTAATTTTAGAGAATACTTAAGAACTTAATGATCCTTGAGATTCTCCGCTTCAGGTTGGATTGGGTCAGTCACACACAATTTACATAGACCTTGCATTTATAAAGAATAAAGCTAAAACGGTACACGTCTCCCCTCTGGTTTAAAGGGCTTTATAGCGATTATGCCAATGCCTCGCTCTCAAAGTCTGACGAATAATCTGTCTGACTTCAGACTAAGCCTATATAACTCAGAAAGCAYAATCTGCCTGAGTTTTGGTTAAAATGGCTTGATTTTTAATTTGATATTTTAGGGAAAGATTTTACAAGGCAAAAAATAGTATTTCCCTTCCTGACTTTTTTTTCAAGTTAGTAACACTTGCATTGACATAAAGTGTGAGCTATCTTAATAAAATGATTCAACAGTTCAAAACAGATTTTCTTTTTTTCTTTTTTTCTGATTTAAGCCTTTAATCCTAAAAGTTCATTATGAACTGCATATCTTTTCTACATAAATGTATTTATTTGATAACCCATTGCCTGCTACCTGCACAAATCTAGCCTGTGCTCTTTTACTTTTCAGTTCAACACCAAGCATGCATAATGCATTCACTCTTTCTAACTAATTATYTGTATAGAATGCATTTCCATTTAGTCCTTTGGAAACATCTCTGTCAACTTTGGCCCTTCTATCTTTGTGAAGCCTTTCATAAGATTGCACACTGCCCACTGTTACACAGAAAACGAGTTGCAGACAAGGTAAGTTCTGACTGAAAACAACACATTTTTGAATTATATATGTCACTGTTTTATGGTGCCCTGGTTAGAAGTAAAATAAGCAAAATTCAGTGCAGGCTATGGGTTGTCAGTGTTTATGCATTTGTTCTATTATTGGTACAATTTCTTGGTTCTCTGCTGTTGAATATCCTTTTATCTTTGCTTCTCCTGCCTAGTGACGTGTGCTAAGAGACTTAATCAGTTCTGTCCAGATGGATGCTAATGAAAGAGACGTTGTACAAAACACTATTATAAATTCTCATTCACATCTCATTTTCTTTTGTCTCACTCTATTTTTAGAGCTGATTTCCAGAGGTGCAATTACAATCTCAATATTTCTCAAGCAGGCAAAATCTTAAGGTGCCATTTCATGTCCACCCACTCAGATTTTTTTCTGTCAAGTGTTGATGAACAAATCCTACAATTATTATTCATCTACCCCATAATAATATTGAAATTCTGTGACATTTATATAACAAACTACACCATACACATTTCATGTTCTAAGATATGTGATATAGGTTTCTTTTTATCTACATGGCAGAGCAGGCATTTCTTATAGAGATTATTTGAACTCACACACGAGCAGRAGCAGCACATAAATATTCAGGGCAGTGACTGGAAAATATTTCAAGTTCAAGTTTCAGGAGATGTTAGAAAGGAACAATGACCTCTGATTTTCTGAAGAAAAAGAAATGGCACTGCAGGCATTACTGGTAGCATCCTAGAGTGAAGGCTCCCTGATTTTTTTGCATTGCTTGTCTGTTTCGGTATAATTTTGGGGCCACCTTTTTGCTATCCATTTTCTGCTTCCATTGATGCAGCATTGTGCTTCACCCCATATATGCCCATGCTTATCTCAAGAGCCAAGTGGGCAAAAAAGWTGACACTGCCTCCAAGGTGGTTGGCCAATTGCTCACTTCCAAGAATCCTTATGGCTGTGGCAAGGAGGATCTGCAGTGCTTCTTGCCATGGAACAGGATTTGAAAGTATCATGGAAAATATCTTGTTGGGAGGAATGTGCTATGTTTTTTTGGTTTTTTTGTTTGTTTGTGTGTTTGTTTTTTTTCCAGAAAACTGCCCTACATTTGGTGATATGATAAGTATCTTGGCTCACTGTGGTTCTTTCCTTCATATAGGCACATAGTCCCTAGAATCAGCAGGAATMCCCCCGACATTCCCAACCTAGTTCTGTTCTGTGGTTGCTATTTGTTACATACTGGCACTACTGGTTTATTATTATGATTACCTTTCCACATTTGTGCTCCACTGGGGCACAGAGAATATAGAGAACAGCCAGTACCCCCTGGAAAAKCTGCCAGCCTCACAAGCACTAGAAGGCAACTAGACTAACTGATTTCAGACCAGGGAATGGCTCTCTTGCAATCTTTACATTATTCATGAGCTCTCTTTGTAAATTATTAAGCTCCTAGTTCTTAGACTTAGCTCTTTGAGTTTACAGGATACATTTCCAGATGCTGACATCTGTAGTTGGCTGCCGTTCATCTCAGAGGAGAGCAGCTCAGCCCTTTGCAGTTAGCCATCCTAACTTCACTTCCTCGTTATCTTTTGCTTTTGGCTTCTCTACCCTTTAAAAGGAATGACTACTGAAGGCAGAAGGGAAGGTGAACACAAGATACTTGCATTGACACTTGGTACTTCACACCACTCAAACTCCAAGAGCACAAGCCTTTACTGGGCACTTTCAGTAGCCCCAAAAATGAATGCACAGAGCATCAACTTCAGCTTTTAGGACCCAACTCTATAGCAGGGGGTACTTTTGCCATCTCRCTCTGGTGTGTGCAGGCCCAGGGCCAGAGATACTAACTTTAGCTGTTGCAGTCAATAGTTCTTGGAAACATTCAAGCCCATTATTCTCTGTTCTTCAGCTACTAGCAATGTGTGTCCTCAGCCCCAGCCCAGTGACAGCTGTCCCAAGTGCAGAATTTAACCATAAATCAATGCTGTTACTTGGAGCTCCATTTCTCTTAACACATAAGCGTACAAGCTGTACCCCATATATATATTCACTGGTTATACCCCAGCTACTTTTAGCTGTTTTCTGCATATTCATTGCCCTTCCTCTCTTGCATTGTAATATTTTCCTTGCAAACCTAATCAGCTAGCATCTGCTGTGGTGGTATTCACTGTTACGCTAGATCTGGACTTCTCCCTGTAGCTTCCCTTGCATCCCACAATTTCTCTATTCTATTCTATTCTTTAGCTCCTATCACAGCTGTAAAATAAGCACTGGAGACCTCTAGGTCTAAAAGCAGAAACCTCTATTCGCTGTTCCAGCTGAAAATAATACAATTTAAGACTGAAAATTTGAATTAATGACTAATGGAATTTCTGCAACATGAAGTTTCTCTATGAAAAGAGAGGTTGAGTACATAATATCTCATATAATCCTGAAAAAGCAGGATAGGAATTTAGAAACTAGTACTCACTTCTGGCGTGTTTGGAAACTAACTTCAGAACATATTAGTTAGCACAGTCTTTGGAGAAGAAAACATACAGGGCTTTTTTTTTTTTTTTCCCTCAAATCTAGCATGTCTTGTTGTGTCAACATTTAATTCAGATTTGAGCAGTAAGAAACTCTCCTGAAGGCCAGAATAARCTTTATAAAGCCTACAGGTAGGGCACAAACAGTAGAAGAGAAACATTTGGGGAGCCATGCTTATTTACACTGCTTATTTGATCTTAAACACACTTGAAATGCCACTAAGTTTTATAGTCCCCATTTGGAGACATCTGCAGATTCAGGCCAGCATTTTAAATTTGAATATGCCATTCATTCAGAAGCATCATGGTTAATTGAAATTATATTTTGAAGTCTTTYACTGCTGTTGAGGGGAAGATTAAACCTGTACAAATCACAAGTTTTTGGATCCTCTGTTTGATACCAGCTTTCCTTTGGCATATTTGTGTTCTTTTCCTTTTCTCTGTGCACTGTGGACTTACTCATAGTGCACCTGACACTCATTCCCTGTCGCTTACTTTTCTGCCTTTTGATGCACATATTTTCCTTGGTGGTTCTGGCCTTGCCTTCATACAGCCATTCTTGCAGACTTTTACTCTATTTTGATGGGTCATGTAAGCCTGTTGCCACCACTCCGGTCCCAGAGCTTCCAATCTGAAACTTCCACTACACTCCTATGGCACCTTTCCTATCTTTTTTGAGCGTTAATGTCACAGGAAGGCTTTATAGTTTCAAAATAACTTTATGTTTTCTTTTCCAAGGATGAAAACCATTATTTTGGACATCAGAAATATTATCCCTTATACCACAAGAGGATTCCACTTTTTGCCTGTGCCTCCTATCCTCAGCAGATACCTGAAGAGCTCACCCTGCCTTGCTCACATCCATTTTTTTGTTACTCTTTTGKTCAGCTGTTTGTCATTACTCTTTTGTGGAAGATGACATAATGATCAGGTAGCCAGCTGAGTTGCTCAGGTGAATACCCCAATCTTCTCCAGGGGAAAATAGAAGATGGTTTAGCAGAGAGCTAGCAGCTCATTTCCTGACACCAGCCTAGCTCTCATACCTGTAATGAGTTAGGGGGTAGCTGTGTGAGCAGTGCAGCAGGCAAGTCTGAGGAGAATCCAAGGACCCCCTGTCCTGGATGGTGCCTCTTAGGAGTGGCCATGTCTCCCTTTGGCACAGGAGCATGAAGGGAACCATGTGTATCCTCAGCCCCAACAGCCCCACATCAGGCAGTGGCAAAGCCTTGGAGCAAATCCACTATTTCTCCCCGTCTGCCGTCTCCCCGGCTTTTTTTAAAAGGCTGCAGCCCGCTAAAAAGAGCCKGGAAGTGGAACATGCTTGCAAGGAGGCTGCAGTCTGCTCCTCCTCCAAGGAAGGGAGTCAATTATCAGATGCTCCCCCAGGGCTGTCGGGAGGATCTGTTTGTACAATGACAAACAGGCTGTAAGCCAGGCATCAACATTGTCATGTCAGTCACAAACCGCTATCAACAAATCGATTACCCAGATCTAAACAAAGCCTTTTTAGGGCCTAATGAAATTTTATTTGTCTTTCATTGTTTTTCATTTGTTTGCCACAGCTTGCCATTTATAGATGCTGATGGGAAAGAGGCACAAGTATAGCAAAAAATCATAAGAAAAAAAAGGCATATTCTACATTTTTCAGCCTCGGATAGTGTCAGGAAACAAGGAGAAGGTACTTTTAAAAGTGTTTTATTTTAAGTTTTCACATACATATATTTCAGATATGAATTAGCTTCCTTAATAATCTGGGTTAAACACCCATTATTACATAGACTGCCAGAAGAGATCAGGAATAATCAGAATCCCAGTGATTACTGCAGGATAATATCTGGATTATTAAACCATCTCATGACCATCCTTCTGTGTCTGTGTCATAATCTTATTTTGCAAAATCCTTGTCTCCATTGACTCCTACTGCAATTGTTAAGCAATTCAGAGGATGCACAAACCACCTCCAGGAGAAATCCTTCAGCTACTCTCATTTCCAAAGTCATTTTCTTTGTTATTTGGTAGGGGAATCTTTTGTAGAGCTGTGAATCGATCCCACTCAGGCACTGACCTTCACTTTATTCAGAAGTAAACCAGCAAGAGAAATGAAGCCATGGGAGAAACATAAACTAAATTAGCTTTATTTTCTTCCAGGTGACAGAGTTCACAGATATCATTTATTTCAACCTTCAGGCTACACAGAAAGTCCTCACAAGGCAGGTAGCTACTAAAGCTGTGTGCTTGCTAGCTGAGAAGCACCCAGAAGAGATGGTCTCTGCCCTCCTGAGACCTTCCCTCTGCTGTGAGAAGTGGTTGCCTTACTAAAATAAAAATATAAAGGACTCTGCCAGTCTTAAGCCAGATATTACTACTCCAGAGCTAGATAAAAGAATCATATAGGGAAAAATATGAAAGTGATTGTTTGGTGTATAAGAGAGGGTGCAAAGTTAAAAACAACACAAAAGAGAGCAAAAGTGCACAGGAGGTCAAAAAAGATTCTGGTAACTGCAGTGGCTCATTTTGCAGAAGAAATGGATAAGAGCAGACTGAGCAAAAAGTCCAGTCCTTCCCTCCACACTTTCACATAGCTCTGCTGTCAGCCTCACTGGCTCATCAAGATAAGAAACATGCTTGATAGAACCTAGTATGAATCAGCATGTTTCCTTATATACGCCCATATAACTCAACTGTGGGAGACCATAGTTGGAGACCAAGAAAATAACAACTTCCAGGTTCTTTCAAATTCTCCTTGAACTAGCTGAAAGACAATATTACTTCAAGAAGCACGGGAGCTATGAGTGTTAGTTTTGGTGATAGTACCCTACAGCTATCTCTCTGTTGCTGTAAATAACAATGTGGAGGCAGGCTTACAACATAGGCTTGTGTTATTCCACAATCAACCTCTCTTTGTAGGTGCCTGAAGGGTCAATTAWATCAGACTAGGGGAGAATCTCCTAGTTATTAGAAAGGGGAGTGAGCACGAGAAGGCCTGTGAGAGYTCATGTCAGGAAGGGTTTTGGGGGGCAAGTTCCACCATTACCACAGTAAGCAGGCAATGTGAACTCTGAAGAAGCAGCAGCAACTGGTCAGAGTGGCTGCAGACTCTGTTTAGACTTCTATTTGTTTGAATTATCCCTTTTTATATAAATTCAGGCAATATTTTAAAGAAAATTGAGTAAGAGTGGTCAGTTTATGTGTGGAAACCACTGGGGTTTTTTGTGCTTATATTTACTACTAAAGAAAAGATTTTGCTACTATGGCAAATACAGCTCTGTCTGAGCTTAGAGAGACATTAGAGGGAAGACTTCTTAATTTCTTGCCCGCTCTACCACTATTCCTTTATCTTTTGCTGCTCAGCCGCTCATTATACCTGGGCTACTAATCTTACAAAGCTGAAAAAAGGAATTTCCCTTTGGGCTCATGGCACCATCTTCTTCAAACAAAAAGAATCTTTTAGATAGGAGGCATTTTTTCCCTTCCAACAGAAAATAAAAATSCAGTCATGTCAGTTACCTTAAAGCTTATACTCTGATAAACAGAAACCCAGGGCAATCATCCTCACAGCAGCATGGCAGTGCAGGGTGCTGGCTACACCACTGCTCTCTGGCCAGTGGCAGCTCTGATTTGCTCCAGTCATCTTCTGTCAACCAGCTCTCATCTTAGATGACAGTAGTGTATCATTCACTATAGCTTGAGAGAACAGCATAGTGTATTGCAAAGACAAAGAGATCACAGATTGTTTTCTAGTCAAATCTTTGTTTTATTTTTTTTTTCCAGGCTACAAAAGCTTGTGTATAATGTTTCATAACAAGGACAGCAAAATGTCTGGATGCTTTGTATGTTCCAGTATTAAACTTCCWGGTCAATCGGACACATTTCTTAGTCTCCCAAATATTTTGTATGGCCCAGAGGAAAGATTCAAATCATCTAGTTTTGTGAGGTAATTAAATGTTAATGCAATTGGTAATGTTATTTTTACAAGCTACTGTGAAAGACTGCTCAAACACTGTTCCACTCCAAAAATGAGCGGAGTGGGAAAAGTCCCAAGAGAGCTCTTTATGACAGCTAATTTACAAAAATTTTAGTCAGGAGAATCCTCTGGAAGACATTTTTTTCCAGGCATGGAGGGAGAAGGCATCATCTCCATTAATAATGATCTGAGAAAAGTGAAAATACAATTTCTAAACGATGAATGCAAAAGAAACACAATATGGTCTGACAARTGGGCCAAAAAATGTGTTATTTTCCATTTCTTTTCCAAAGGTGAATAAAAACAAAGCGTCTATACACCTRGAAACAATATATTCTGTCACCTATCTGCTGTTTACTTTCATTTCACATCTTATACCCTGTTGTCTTCTCTGCTTGTTCTCTTGCATAAGAGTCTGTGTATGGATTCAATAATTTATAACCCAAAATATGTAAAAGATAAGATGTTACAATAATGTCAATGAAAAAAATAAAGACAAATGTTGTCAACATGGCAGATCAGGCTAGGGCTAATCCAAACAGATAGGCCTATTTCACTGAGACACATAGTGAGTATTGCTTTTACTTGYGGTTACCAGAAGACAAGGAGGACAGTATAAAATAACCATATATTTGACTGGCATCTATGCTGCCTTCTTGCTTGCTTTTTATTTTTGAGGAGGAGGAATAGGAGACTCTCAAAGTGATGAAAACTCAAGAGGAGTGACTCCAAAAGTGTCACTCATCATGTTTCTTGGCTTAAGTAAGGGACAGCTGATTGGCATCTGCTGTGAAGCAGAAAAAAATGAGAAGAATGAGTAACCTTCCTAGAGAAAGCATGGTGGGTCGAGGGGGTTCAGGTCTGAAGTAAACTCAAATTTCAGCAAAGTCACAAAGACATTCCAATTACCTCCAATATTGGGATCTTTCAATGCACTTTATTTAATACAGTTAGATGAATATGACTGATAACCTAACTGCATATGCTGGATATCGACAGAAAAAATGACAAATGTATTACCATGGAAATTGAAATGGCATCTATACTGATTTTATTAGTGATATATAGACTGGGTTTGGTGCCAGTACTTACAGCACTTCAACCACTTACATCACTGAACTAAGTGATTCAGTGACTAAA
This sequence comes from Nothoprocta perdicaria, assembly GCF_003342845.1. Classification (NCBI taxonomy): domain Eukaryota; kingdom Metazoa; phylum Chordata; class Aves; order Tinamiformes; family Tinamidae; genus Nothoprocta; species Nothoprocta perdicaria. Next base: position 908,707 of record NW_020455294.1, on the reverse strand, counting down.
TGTCACAATAACAGCATATATTTGGGTGTATTTACTCTTACTTCCAGACCAGACAGCATTTCATCATAAAACACACTGACAAAATTTTGTGCATATCTAATCAATGTGAATCCCACAATTCCACCTTGCCTATGATATTACAAAATATTGATAGAAAAAAAAATCAATCCTAATTTAAATTTGGTAGGGGAGAGTGCCTGATTTGACATGACAGTGGAAATGGTATTTTCATTACTTTACTATGTGTCTTGGATTGTTTGTGCAGTCCTGCAAGCTGGTTATTCATTAGTCTAGAATCAAGTTGTGCAACAGAAGCTCTAAAAGCTRCCATTAACAAGGATAAATCCTTCCTGATGAAATTTAGCAACCAAGGAAAAGACTGGAAAATTTTATCAGTGCCAAAGACATACCTGGAACGTGACTTTCTTCTGCAGAGATAAGGGAGAAAAGATTGAGTGCTTCTGAATGGACCATGCAGTTTATAATCTGTATAGTGCATCCTTACTTAGATTAGTCCTTCTTCTCTAACACRAAGAACTGTATTATTCTACAGATATGTTGCTGAATGCTACCAGCAACCTGGTTCTGCCATATTTATCAAGGTGGCTTCCTCCTGACTCATGGGAACTGCAAACAGAAACTGTCTGTGATTATTGTGTTTGATGGGCTGAGTCTCTTTTCCGAGGAATTAGGATTGTCTAAGTTTTATAATGTCAGTCTTTCTCAACATAAGAATGAACTACATCAATTGCTTAACCATGCTGGGGTACAATCCTTCTTTTGCACGTATTTGGTGTGGTGTTGCACAGAGGATGTTGACACAGGCCTACATATACAAACACTGACAAAACTACAGATTTGGTTCTGGATCACCACAATAAAGTAAATATCATGATAAAGTGCATTGTATGATATTTTTGGTTTCTTAGTGCATATAAAAGTTACATTTATCCTATACTGTAATCTATTAAGCATTCAATAGCACTATGTCTAAAAAGGACAATGAACATAGTTTTCTTGAAAACACATTATTGCTAAAAACTTCCAGCAATCATCTGATCCTTCAGGGAGTGATCTTTTTGCTGTTGGAGGGTCTTGCCTCAATATTGACAGCTGCTGACTGATCAGGATGGTGGTTACTAAAAGGAAGAGTTAATCAATGCAGCAAACTTCATTGATACACTTTCGCTGGGGTGTATGTGGCAATTTCTCTAAACGAGGCAGCAGTGAAATTTGACTGACTGCTTTCACGAAGGATTTCTCTGTGGCACGCAATGCTATTTAGTGGCATTTTACYCACATGAGAACTTCTTTCAAAATTAGAGTCAATCCTCTAAAAGCCTGCTGCTTTTTTTCTCAACTAAGTTTCTATAATATTCTAAATCCTTTGTTGTCATTTCCACAATGTTCACAGCATCTTCACCAGGAGTAGATTCCATCTCAGGAAACCACATTTTTTGCTCATCTGTATGAAATAATTATTTCTCTGTTAAAACTACGTCATGAGATAGCAGCAATTTAGTCACATATTTTCGTGGATGAATGATGCGCTTCACCTGTAAAAGAGAAGTAGAATATGCGTTATTGGTATGGGACAATAGTTTAACAAAGTTCAGTAGTCAATACAACAAAATTTGATAGCACGTTACACTTAGTTATTTGTTAGTTATTTATATATGAAATTGTCAAGGAGACCCTCCTATTAATTCACAAGGTTCAGAACGGACACTCTTATTTTCCAAACTCCTCAGAAGACTCTGGGTGCAACTGGATCCATTCTTAATCCCAGAATTGGTCAATGGTTTATGTCTAGTTCTGGACTCCCCAGTACAGGAGGGACATGGAACTATTGGAGACAGTCCAGCATAGGGCTAAAAAGATGATTAGGGGATTCAAGCGTCTCTCATATAAGGACAGAATAAGAGACATGGGTCTGTTTAGCCTGAAGAAGAGAGGGCTGAGAGGTGATCTTATGAATGTGTATAAATACTTAAGGGAGGGTGTCAAGAGGATGGAGCCAGRSTCTTTTCAGTGATGGCCAACAACAGSACAAGAGGCAGAAACAACAAACTGAAGCACAGGAAGTTCCACTAGAACACAAGGAAAAATTTCTTCACTGTGAGGATAACAGAGCACTGGAACTGGTTGCCCATTGTGGAGTCTCCTTCTCTGGAGATATTCAAAACCCACCTTGTCATAATCCTGTGCAACATACTCTACGTTGTGCAAGGTGGAGTTGGACTAGATAATCTCCAAATGCCCCTTCCAACCTTATTTTGTGGTTCTGTGTGTAAAGCATCATGTACACAATCAATCAGAGCGGCAGTTTAGTAAAGTATGCAATGATTGCAATGTTTCAGCATGCTATTATTCACTTACTGGGGAYCTGTCACTGATCCCAGTGTTGCACGGTGCGGTGGATCGAGAGCTGGCTGGATGGCAGAGCTCAGATGGTGGTGATAAATGGGGCCGAGTCCAGTTGGAGGCCTGTGGCCAGTGGTGTCCCCCAGGGGTCAGTACTGGCCCAGTGCTGTTCAATTTGTTCATCAATGACCTGGACGAGGGCACGGAATGCACCCTGAGCAAGAGAATAAACCTGTCCTCCAAAGCTTGAAGGCCAGGCATTGACCTCTCTAGCTATGAAATTCCTAGATGGTATCTTCTTCCAATATAAAGCTGT
>NW_020455294.1:844390-905157 GCF_003342845.1 Nothoprocta perdicaria | reverse complement strand
GTAGGTGTGCCTGCTTGAGCAGGAAGGTTGGACTAGATGATCTGTAGAGGTCCCTTCCAACCTTAAATATTCTGTGATTCTGTGATTCTGTGATAAGGAATCTCAGCCTCAAGGAGTAACCTTGAGAGTCATACCCCCCTCAAGGGGAGATGCTGACATGCAACTCACTGCTATGCAGGAGAGCTCAATGGACTCTGGGGCTGTTCCCCTATTTATGGGTCAAGATGATGACTTCTAGTCATGTTTGCATGTCAGTCAATTTGTTTGGCATATACTCAGTTAGCCCTTGGCTATTGTTCTGTCATCTCTCTCCCCAGAGTCCAATTTAAGCAGGATGTAGCCATCATGACTGCTATTGTTGGCTATTGCCCAAGGCATTGCAGAGAGATCAGAGATGCACTTGTCCTGACTGGACAAAAACACCACAATCGCCACTAGCGATTGCCACTTGGGTAGGATTACAGATGAAATGTTAGGTTGGAAGTGGGGGGTTGGGGAGGAGTACACCATCACACAACTTCAGGCTCCACTTCTAATTCTAGTTCTCTTCCTATTCCACCACCTCTGCAGTTGCTTCCTCCACTGAAGTCCTGAACCCTTCCAAGAGTTCAGAGTCAGGGTTATGTTCAGGGTCATGACAATTGGAATCAGCTTCTCCTAAATTCCAGATAATTTGGATATTTTGACTTCCTCCCATGTATTATGTATGTTCTTCACCTGCATCTAGCATGGTGAATCCTTTCCAGAAGATTTTCAATTTACTTTGCCCAGATCCATCATAGAAATCACTGTCCATGGCAACCAATAGCCTTATCAAATATTTTTCTTAAATACTAAAACTTGAAAGCTGAAATTACTCCTCAATCCATGGGCTACAGAATGGATGCAGTGCTAGAAGGCATGAAAACAACATTAATCTCCATCTCCAGAGTTTTTGGGTGACCAGGTCTATTGTCAATGAGCAGTAATATTTTGAAATGGACATTTTTTTTCAGAGCGGTAGGTTCCAGCAGTGGGCTTAAAATATTCAGTAAACCAGGTTGTAAACAGATGTGCTGTCATTCAAGGCTTTGTTGCTCCATTTATAGAACACAAGCAGAGTAGATTTAGCATACTTCTAAAAGGCCCTGGGATTTTCAGAATGGTAAATGAGCATTGGCTTGAAGTTAACATCACCAGCTGCATTAGCCCCTAACCAGAGAATAAACCTGTCCTCCAAAGCTTGAAGGCCAGGCATTGACCTCTCTAGCTATGAAATTCCTAGATGGTATCTTCTTCCAATATAAAGCTGTTTCATCTATATTGAAAAATTCTTGTAGTCTAGACACCTTCAATTATATTAGTTAGGTCTTCTGGATAACTTATTGAAGCTTCTCCATCAGCACTTGCACTTCTGTGTTATGGAGACAACTTCTTTCCTTAAACCTCATGAACTAATCTGTTATTTTCAAATATATCTACTGCAGCTTCTTCACTTCTCTCAGCCTTCACAGAACTGAAGAGATTTAGGGCCTTCTTTTGGATTAGGCTTTGACGGGAAGGTTATGCCTTTTGATTTAAAGCATTACTCCAGTCAACACATGAATGAACACCTAGAGGCTATTGTAGGGTTATTAATTGGCCTAATTTCAGTGTAGGGAGGCACAAGGAGAGGGAGAGAGATGATGGGACTGCCRGTGTATGGATCAGTCAGAAAACACAACTTTTATCAATTAAGCTTACCTCTTATATGGGCACAGCTCATGGAGCCCCAAAGCAATTACAAGAGTAACATCAAAGATGACTGACCACAGATCACCATAATGACATAATGATAATCGAAAAGTTTGAAATATTGTGAGAATTACCAAACTGTGACTCTGAGATACAAAGTGAGCACATGMTGTTGGAAAAAGGGCATGATAGACTTGCTTGACACAGGTTACCACAAATGTTCAGTTTGTAAAAAGCACAATATTCTGTGAAACATAATAAAGCAAGGCTTAATGAAAGAATATATGCCTGTAGCAAGCTTTGTTCCTGGTGTCTGTTGTATCTGTTGCAGTTTGAAAGCAGTGAGGATGGGGGCAGGAGGAGATGTCAAATACTGTGYTAGCTATACGCCTGACTCTGACAGTATCGAATTCACAAACAGTCTGTAGGTTGTAGGTCTGATCACCTTCCTAAGAGAAAATCGAGTTCACGAATAGTATGATCAACTATAAGCATGACTCTGGCATTACTGGATTCACAAACAGTCTGTCAACATAGGTCCAGTCACCTTCCAAACAAATAGCCAATTGCACAAATTTCATGATTTATTCAAATACAGCATATACAAAGAAGATTTTGGATGTCAGTACAGGAAATTCTCTACTACAGCGTGGKGTTTTTAAATAGCTTTGATGTATAATTGGGCTATCATCACTCACCCCAGAAGATGGGAAAAGGCTCTCAGTCTCAAGTCTCCTCAGGCAGTGTCCCGACCTSAGGGGAGGAAAGGGGTTCAACCTGTCAACTGACGCCAAGATTGCAATGAGATCTTCCTTCCAAATGCTTTCTTCCTTCATTCACCTTTYATACTTTTTCTTTACCTTTGGGTGGAGCTTGAGTGACTATAGTCCTACTTACTGTTGTTACTAATTGGYGAAAAAGTCTCTCATATACCTTTCATTTAAAGGTATAGCCAATTGAAAATCTAGAGCGCATGCTCAGTGGTCTTACCTTGGAGGCAAGTAGCTTTTGGGATGGAAGTGTGTGTTGGCTTTATAATGAGCTTATAATGAGCAAAGTTCATCTGAAATGAGTGATTTGCCACCCTTGCTGGCTCAGCACCAGACATCTTCTTATGTATGTCCCATTGGACAGCTACCATGCAGCTTATCAGCAGCACAGCACAGAGTGTACAGCARTTTGGCCATGGTGTCTTCACTCAACTCCACCTTCCATTTCACTGTTTTGTATCTGCTGGGAGGGCAGATAGTGTTGCAGGAGGACAACATCACAATCATGGAGGAGCAGAGTCTGTGCATACCAGCCATCCCGTAAGTGGCAGCTGTGCATCACTCCAACCAAGCTTCTATAATGCCAAAATCTTTGTTAGGCCTGAGTTTTTCTGTAGGTTTCCCCTTTTCAAGCAATTCTTCCAAAGTGTAACAGCTGATAGCATACATTGACTACAATAACAAGGTTACCCTGTGAAAAAAGAATGTCTTTTTCACCAGGCTTTCATGATAGTCCTGGATATTCCACGTCAGAGCTCACTCAGATTCACTATTAGTTGCTCCTGCAGTTAGCACTGGTTGAAGCACACTTTGATGTGGTGCAGATGTTGCACATTCATCTTTGTGCTGCACATGATTTAGTAATACTTACCAGTTATTTAATGACTACTATCTACTCTGTTATTCACTAAGTCTTGCTTTTCCTCTAATGTAAACTAAAAGCTTCAACTAATGAGAAGTCCCAAAGTAGCAAACCTTAGAAAACATTTCCTATTTGTCTGATAGTTACTTAATTTCATTTTAGTTACTCTGCACTGAATCCACTTACAAGACATTAAAAGTTTGGTACACCCTGGATCACTTAAAGAAATGGCATCTTAACCCAGATCCTACCATTTGTTGGTCTGGTCTTCTCAGACTCGGAAATATTGCCCTACATGTGCAAAAGGTAAGTGAAGAATTGTTCATTTATGACAACTCTTGAAAATCATCATGAATTTAGGAAATGAGGCAGAATTATAAAGTAGGTTCTGGTCACAAAATAAAACACCATTTTTCTCAAAACAGGCGCAGTAAGAAATACTACAGCAGGACTTGAACACTAAGCCTTGGCATCATGACAATCTAATAATGTGGAGGAAAGTGGAAAATAATCTGCCTCCGAAGCTTGCTGGCCCTGCAGCAGATGGTTGAATGCATGCACTGCTGGACCGGTGCTTTCTGATCATTTTCCTCTCCATCCAGTTTATATAAAACAGTAGTTATTTCAGCAATTTTAATGTGTCTGTTTTGCAAAGAAAAAGAGCTCCAAGCTATATTTACAGATAATCTTGAGTTTTAATGATCTCAGTCAAAAAATGGTTTTGATCATTTTTGAAACTGTTGCCAAAATTGTCTAACATCACAAGAATAAGGACAAGTCTGATGTGTAATTTGTGAAGATTGCCAGAGACCTTCAGCCATCCCTGGTTGAGGTAAGTCACAAAGCAGAGTGATGAGTGTACTGTGGTTAAAGCTTTAAGAGAATATTCAAAATACGAGTCTGTCTGTGCATGTCAAATAAAAATYCAAGTAAAATCTAATTCAATGGAGAACTGAAAACATGTGAGAAGAGCAATCAATTTCATTTCCTCCTTTCAGGGTCTGGCTTTTGCATTTTTGAAAGATATCCCAGGAAAAAAAAAAAAACACCAATAATAGCAATTGCCATCCACAGCACTAAAAATAAGAACAAAATATATAGATGCATTCTGACCTTGAGCAAAATAAATGAAAACAGAAAAGACTTTCTCCCATAAACACATGAAACTGAGTCAATGGAATACAAACCATATAAAGGTTTTTATAATTTTTGCTCTTTGTGGAATAAATAAGATGCTACTGAAATTAATGCAATTACATTAGCATGAAATTTGCATAAAAGTAGAATCAAGCCTCATGTGTTTAATCAGTAATACTCTAAGGATTGTACTGGTATAGTGGATCACAGACTACATAACTATATGGCATCATATGCAAATCTAGTACTATTTACATGTGGGCTTTGTGCAACACRACACCCTCATGTCTAAGGTGATACTAGAACATCTTTTGCCATGGTGTGGCAAAAGATCTTACCCATGCCTTAATTTGGTAACATTTAGCAATTACGGTGCAAAGATCTTGCAGCACCTCCGAAATGCTCTGGAAACATTAACTACTTAAGCCTTGCAGARCCCCTATGCAATAGGCAAATGCTGTCGTCAGCATTTGTGGGGATGGAAAACCTGAGACACAGATGTTCAATGAGTTGTCTAACTTAGGTCACCACTGAAGCTACAAATATCCCATATTATAAGTTACCAAATCCCAGGAGAATGAAAGGGAAAAGCTCTTTAAACAGGAGTTTAATACTATCTTTATTTGTCTGTAGTTGGATCTGAAATTGCTGTTTGTATTCTGCACATGTGCTAGACTGAAAAGGACACTACCTGCTCACTCTGGCTGCAGTGCTCAGAAGACCATTTTCAGAGGCTCTTTATCAGTGGAAATATTTATTAAAGTCTACATTTTGGCAAACTAAAAACAATTCTCCTTCTGTCTGTCATTTGCTTATGCTGAGATCACTCTGTAAAATTGATGAAGTCCCTCCCAATGGTGTATTTCACAGAAGAGGCTCAAAATATGTTGCACTGCATTTAAATTATTTGGAGGTTGCTCAGAACCATGAATGTGAAAGGTAACACCCTTATGGAAGAGGAACCTGCCCCTCAAGGTGGTCCTGCTGCTCCCGAATCTGCACAGCAGTTTCCAGATGCAATCAACATCAGTGACTTGGGCTCCTATGCCATGTCACTGGAGATTACAAATGCTGGTTAGCTCCTCCAGCCTTTTAAGACTGCATAGTCTCAGCCTTTCAGGCTTTCATGCTTGCCATATAGATGGATGGAGAAATGAAGACATTGCTCTAGGCAGGCACTTCTGATCACCCAGGTGCTCAGCCCACAAAGAGGAAACTCCCTTAAGAGAGAGATGTGAGTGGCTCAACAGGCCATCTGGAGGCAGCCAGCTACCTGCTCCTAGAACTGTTGTGAAAAATGAAGAAGAAACACCTTGCTCACTGAGGTCTCCTTTATCCTCCATTCCCCTACGTCTCCATTCTCAGCTGGCATAGAAACAATATCATAGTCTTCCATCTGTACTGAGCTGGGAACACCTGCTTGTGTTCTCTTGTTTTGTGGGCTTTCATGAAGACCTCGGTAGAGTGTGAAGGCTTCTTGGGCTGGATTTCAAATGACAACCAGGAACCTCCAGGACACCAGCCATAAACAACTTGTAAGGAAATCCTGTGCTTCTTTTAGATTACCATGTTGATTTTAAGTGGCTGTAATTAAGGAATATGGCTTTGCCAGCTCACCTCTAGACTCTGTTTCAGGGATCCAGCATCATTTGTTTCAATTATGAAGTCTGCTTATATGACTGCTTATAAGTCTGTTTGTATGCAATATAAATTTAGGTTGTGTCTAAATTATATTTAGTCAATTACATACCCTTACAATCCTTACTTATCAATTAYATATCCTCTCACTGCTGTTCCTCTGCAGCAGCACAGGTTAGAGCTAGAATATGGGGATTTTTTTTTAGTCTTCAACTGATCTGACCAAAAAGTAGGGCTTTGTCATGTAATTCACCCTTGAATTTGCTGAACGGTTTTGATCTAAAATTTACAAGAAGGAAAGGAAGTAAAAATAAAAGAACGAGAACAAGAATAAAAAGACAGCTGTGAATCTACAGCTACAGCTTCCACATCAGCACTTCTGGGCTGGTGCATGAATAGCTAGAAAAGGTGGTGAAACTTTCTTCACACCATCCTGTTATTTCTTCATATTCAGCACTTTCACTTAATTCATCATTTCCATCGCTCTTCTTTTATTAGAAATGCTCAAAATAAGCACAATGCTTAAAACGTTTGAGCAGAGAAATTGGCACATGACCTTGACTCTGTTTTATAAGTTGTTTCCTAGGCTTCACTTCTTTAAGTCAAGCTTTGTCATTTCAAGTAAATATTTAGCTTCCATATCAGGTAGGTACAAACCTCTTTGTTCTGTCATACATTAATCATAAAATAAACCAAAGACTAGTTCAAACATAAAACATAAACGCTTCATGAAATCTGYGAAGAGTGAAAGTGAAACCTGCAAGAAAAATGAAGGCTAGAACTGAGATAGAAGTAGTAGGATACACAGATATCTACTGGACTATATAAAGGATCATGCAAAAATAGCAACAACAAGGAACATGGAGGCACTTCAGTGACAAAGGTCTGATGTTCGAGAAGAGTTTGTGACATTCCATTTCTTTTTTGGTTCAGTTTTCACTTCTTCACCTTCAGAAATAGTATCTTCTACCATGTTCTTAGTGTTACCACTGAAGAATGAGCAACACCTTGCACCTTCCTCTGGTAACCTCTGTTTGATTTGGCATCATGTAGATAGAGAAAAGTGATATATGTCTTTTATATACCCACAACTAGATAAGACAAGGTTAACAGACTAAATCATATTTATATTCCATGTCATAGTTCTAATTGTTCGCTGCTGGAACATCAAGCATTTATGACAATCACTGTAGTTTACTATATACAGCTAGAAAATTCAAGAACAAAATATTTTCATCTCGATTTTGCTATAGTGGCATTCCAGCCTGGTTAAGGTATCACACATGATTAGATAGTTTAGAARCTGAAAAGATAAATAGCATGAAACATTCATCTAAAAATGTGTTATTAATATAAATATCCAAGTTTAAAACCTCTAAAGTGGTTTGTATCTAAGATGGGCTGCATCTAAGGTCACTCAAGAGAAGGGACCAATCTCACAGTGAGACTACTCCTGATCTTGGCAGAACCAAGAGGTCAAGGGAAGTGAACCACGGCTAGACACTRCAAGCAGGTTTGGTTTCCCCTGTACAGTGATGGCAGTGACAAACAGCAGCTGTTCTGCCAAGACGATCAGAGCACCTGTCCTGTTAGGAGAGGCTCAGGAAATTGGACCTGGAGAAGAGACACCTTCAAGGAGAACCTAAATAGCAGCTCTTAAGTACCTATCATCAGTTATCAAGGTATCTACATTTTTCAAGAAGATTTAGTCAGATTCTTTGTAGTAATGAATGGTGGGAGGACAAGAGACAGCAGCCATATAAACTGCAAAAAGAGAGGCTCCAGACCGATACGAGGGAAAAACATTTTCACACTGAGRACAGGCAAGCTGTGAAACAGGTTGCCTTGAGAGGTTGTGCAGGCTACATTCTGAGAGTTTTTCAAGATCTGACTGGACACATCCTTGATGAATATGTTCTGACCTCAGGGCTAACCCTGCTTTGAGCAGGAGGTTGGACTAGAGGCCTCATGAGTCCCCTTCCAACCTGAATTATACTGTGACCTTTTGAACATTAAGCTATTACTCTGCCTTAAGTGAAGAGGAGGAATAATTCACAAGGAATGTCAGATGGCTTTACTTTTTTTTTTTTTTTCTAACAAACACAAGGTAAAAACATTTGTTTTCACTTTCACAAAGAACCAGGTCAATCTTTTCTGTGTAAGAACTAGACCTTTGAAGAGGATTTAAGCTTTAGCTACATAGAAGTACACATTATCATGACTAAGACTGTTGTAGATCTTCAACATGGAAAGATAGGCAAAGTTTTCCACAGCAGCTGTGTCTACAGACTTACGGGACTCTCGGGTGCTTTAAAAATGTTGGATCTATAGGGTGCCTCACTCACTTAAAACAAAATCTACACAARTTTTGGCACTCAGCACACCTATGGCCATGTAAAATATATCTGAATATATTCTAAGCAGGTTACTTTCTTAACACAGCACTCAGGAAATTGTTGCTGCTATTCTGTTTCTCACAGGTTGTCAGTTAACTCCCTTATTTTCCATTCACTCTTCTTGTCTTCTAGTCTCTTGTCCTGGCCCCTGAATTCAGGATCTGCAATCAACACAGCCTTGTAGTTAGTCCTCYTTCAGCAGCCTCTTGACCCTTAGGCAGGATCCTGCACAGATAAACTTGAAAAAGATTCCAAATAGCATTTCGCCTCCACCTGTTCTGGGACCACACATCTGCCCATTTCTCACACAGGAGAGTAAGGATATGAATAGCTCCATTTTTTTTACCAATTGAATTCATATTCTGCCACAATCCTGCATATCATTTTATTTCCTCTAAGGATTTGCTCYTTGTTCATATGTCTAAGAAGACGGTTGTGAAGATTTTCCTTCAATTTTCTAGAGTAGAAGGGGAAGAGGAAACGGATTGCTATTAACAAARTATCAGCTACTTTTTGGATGGAATTGACATGTACATGTACAGGTATAGGTGCAGACAGGTCCTACGAGAGTTCACACCATGACCACCCTTGAGCTGGATCTCTTACAAACTTTTTCAGAATATTCATAGGCATATGCTCTTCAAACCTCCCTGTTATTGGCTGCTTGAGCCCTTCTGTCCTTTTACATTTGAAAGAATATTGACTGGTATTGAAGTAACTGAGAAGAAAAAATAATTAGAAAACAATGTTTTTTGGCCAGATTTGGGGAATGGAACAATTTACTCCCTCTGTCTTCCTCCTCCTTTTTATCTGGAGGGTCCTGTGAGCCAKGGCTGCCAACCAGCCCTCTGAGCAGCACAACACAATGCATTTCTTCTTTCTGATGCCCATGTGCTTCCCTACCTTACAAATTCACACAGGGTACCATTCACTGAATTGTCGGTATGTGTGTTAAATTTTATGTATTACATTCTTATTTTTAACTKTGCTGGTTATACTAAATTCCTTTTTACGGTATGTAATCATCCCTCCCCAGTGGAGATTTTCTGTTGTCTTCCAAGCAACACTCTCTTAGCCAAATCCTTACTCTGAGCCTACTCATTTATGAAACTCAGGCCCTGGAAGTAAGCAGCAATGGATATTACAGCTTTTTAAACCTGTAATGGTAGGCTAAACTAAAGACATGCTTCAGTATTATAAGAAACTATCTCCTTCCAGATACTTGATACAAAKCACAACAAATATAAAGGGTTGTATCTTTAGAATAAAAGATAATCACTTTCAATCTCTTAAATCTTATCACTTAAGATAAACACTTAAGTAATTGTTTATCACATAGCACCAGGAGTGATTATGGAGCACTACTTTTACTGTAGGTATTTATAGAGGCATTCATTCCTGAAATCTCAGTGTGTAGTACAGACACAAAAACCTAGGGGTCAGAAGCAAATTRCTATTATACATCACCAAGAACAGCATGTCAAGTACCATATTTATGTGTGAAGTGAAAAAGAATTAATGAGCACAAGTAGAATTCAGAATTCAGTGTATGGTCTCTAGAGCAGTACAAATGAATGATGTCTTGCAACAATTATCTAGCCAGATTTATTCAGATAGGAATTACTAACATTAACTTGTTAATTGATTTGTTAACCATTGTGACTTTAATGTGCATAATAAAAAGATTGTACATTTTTTTTCTAAGTTTTTTAACCAGATTCTCATTCTCAAAAAAAAAAAAAAAAATCAATTTTCAGGAGGCTGTACAGCTGTCACTGGCATTATACATGATGTTTAAACTTTAGACTAGTGATGCAATATCTAATTTTACGCAACACATACCTGAATGCTCTATATGAGGCAGAGATAAATAATTCATTTCAGAATGCTCAATTGTGAGTACTCCTGGCAAGTAATCTTTAGTGCCTGGTTAGTTCAGCCATCTTTGTTTTGTTTTTTTTTTCCSCACCAAAAMACTATTCTGGCAAACTCTGAAACTTGACTATATTAGAATTTGGACAGGAATTATGGATTTAAAGACCTGCCTTCAAAACATGTTGGGCAGGATTTTTTCTGTAGTGCCATCTCAAGAACAAGAGAAGTGATTTGTTTTGGTTTTGATATTTTCTTTTTTTTTTCTTTTTTTTTTTTTTGACAGGCAGAAAAGTACTACTCAGGTCTGTGGAAATGTGGACAAAGCTCTAAACTGGTCTTTTGTTCCCCCCTCCTTTTCTTTTCCAATGGGAAGTGAGAATTTATAGACAAAGTTACACTACCATTCACTTCCAGAGCAACMAGCCAGCAGAGGAGAAAGCTGTGCTTTAAAAACGGTGCAGCGAGTACTATTTAATATTTAGCCATTTATGCTGATGTTATGATAGTGTCCCTCTGTTTCTGTATTTCCTCAACTGCAACTGCTCATYTGAGTAAGAGAAACATGCAGTGCTGACATTTATGCTGAGGCAAGTAAAAATCCAGAGTGTGCTTTTGTGAAATGATCTGTGAAAAATCGGAAGATCGAGGCTGTGAAGTATTTCATATGAAACAAAATTGAGATTGTTATATAATGCCACCAGAAAAACAGGTCTTAAAAAAAAAAAAAAGCAACAAATTTTTGCATAATAGAATGAATTTCCTCAAGAGCAGTATGGCAGTGGATGCCTTGGAAGTAAAAAAATATATATTTTTTTTAGATCCTAGTGAGCGAAATATGAGACTGAAGGCATCTGCGTATTAGAAAATTACAATTATTTAATCAGTCAACACCTCTCAAAACAGCATCTGAGGCCAAGTGCTCCAGTTAATCTGGGCCTTTTGTGCAGCTCAGAGAATATTTTTGCACTATGTACGTGAGGGGTTTAAGATGAAGGGAGAGATTCTGGAATGCAGGAGTGTCTGCCTTGAGTTCAAGAAGTTGGCCTTCTTGCCACTCGGAGGTAACAAAGTGCAAGGTCAAAAGATCATGTTTCAGACAAGACCATGAGGGAGCAAAAAGGGGAACTTCACATTTGCAGCTATATCTTTTAGAGCTATTTCTACAGGAATCTTTTGCATTGCAAAAGCAACAAGCAAAAAATGATGTAAAATTTATCAACAACTTCTACAATTGGAGTGATCTCAAACACCATTTACCTGCATATTTTTTGAAGTACAAACGGTGCTGCTCTACCTTCCCAGCATTTCATTTCCCTGAATTTACAGAAATAAGACTCTTTGACGAAACTTCTTTCTGTGACAAAATGAGAATCAACTATTTACCAGATTGTAATAAATAAATAAATAAATARTAAAAATCTGAACAAATCTGACACCGTATCYACAGAGCTCTAAAGGGATTAAACTGTAATATGTTTCTTCATTTATTCATGACTTCCATACCTTCATAGGCCTAAACTATAGCACTGCTATGGCATAGTTCCAAGTATTCTGCCTGCAGGAATTCCTCTGATATTGAAGACCCTTTCCAAAGTTTCAGAAAGTCCTTTTGAAAAGCCAAAGTTTCTTTTGTCCCCCTGTGAATCATTTTATGTGCTAGGTAATGTTTTCTCCCTTTCCTTTCTGTCCTTTCTTCATGAAGTGCTCACTCCTTCTATCATACTAATAGGATCCTTCTGCCTCTTATTTTTGAAAAGTAGAAAGAAAAAAAATCTAACCTTTTGGCAGCCCAAAATTTAATTAAAGGCTCTTATGTCTCTGAAAAAAACCATTAGCTTTGGCAAGCATCCCAGCATAGTCAGGAAATCATAAAGAAAATATCCTATTGCAGCCCTCCATCTACTAAAACTGTAAGGGCATACCTCTCAGCCCTGCTTAGTCTTGTTTTCCAGCAGTTCCWACTCTTGTAAATAGTGGAAAACAGGGATCTGAGCTTGTGCAGGGCTAGGTTGCACATTTTCCCAGCTGCTGCAAGCAGAGGCTTAGAGCTGGTAATTTGAAGGAAGCAGAATTATCTGCTGATCCAGTCTCCTCAGTCATCAATATCATCAATGAACCTGAATAAAGCTCCAGCATCTGAGTGCCTATTAAGTTGTATGACTGCTGATGCATTGGTGAACTGTCTCAGCAGATGGGCTCTGCTGTCAATTTTATCTTCATGCTTACTCTTGCTTCATTTGTTGGAGGATGAGTGCCAAGTACCCTGGAAGATAGTGGAAAGATTATGATTAACTTTATTCCAGTAAAAATCTCTGTTTCAATGGAATAGTGATGGCAGGATCTCTGCAGAATTTATTTGTCCTCCTGAACTATTGCATATTTATTTCCATTCTGGTTACAAAATCAAAAAGAAGAAATGAACTGAGGAAACTATTTCCTATGCAGTTTGGTCTGTCAGCCTACTTGAGTTTGTCAAATCATCAAGATTAACTGCATTAGTTTAAATCATTTGCAAATCTATCAGATTCATGGCATTGCTTCAACATAAAACTTGAACCCATGAGAATCACACCCTATCCCATTGCAATTAACCACATATCTAAACTTGAGAGTCTCTGTAAGATCTGGCTTCCCTCTGTGCATTTCCACTGACAAAGAACTGGAATTAATATCAATCTTCATATAACTCTTTATATGAGAATGGCTTTTCCTGTCTCRTTTTCAGATGGGTGGACTTGAGCAGCAGATTGGTGGCCAGGCTCTTAAAGCTAGACAAGCACATTCATAAGTATCATAAGTATATTGCCTCTTTAGCAGAAGTCAGCAGAAGTTTAGTTCTTAAACATCAAGATCAGCAAAAGTTATGCCCTTGGGCACTTCTGAAAATCCCCAAGTGCCCTATTTATGTATATAGATGCCTATAGCTAAATTCTTATTCTTAAAATGTAGATGATGGACTAAAGTTAAAACTGGAATCTGTTTACTGGAATTCAGCTATAGAGCTGAATTTAGAAACACTATGACTTCTGCAAGAGGACGTGTTCTTCTATGTCATACATGCCCATACAAGGCAGTGTGCAATGTAAGGAGTTAAATTATCTTGCCCTCACTTCTTTTGCCTAACTTGCCTAACTTTTTAAAAAGTTTTTGAACTGACAAATATCACTTTTACATTGCACTGAAGTGAGTCTTTCCTACAGTGAAGGCTTACACTAATAACAGAAGATAACTCAAGGGAGAATGGTTCGCATGGACTAATCACACCCTCAGGGAATTCACGTATCTAGCTTGCATTTTGCTATGCCCCACAGATGCAGTTATTTCACTTCAGCTACACAATTTATTGCAGCTGTTAATGAAGAACTAATACATGTGCAGAATTACATTTTTATCCGGAAGCAGAATCACATGAGATAGAGGAGCAACAACATTTATAGATAATTATTGAAGTAATCAAAATATATCATTCTGGAAACCTCAATACACAATCAATGATTATCAGGTCATGACTAAATAACTTGAAACATTAATTCTAACTATATGCAGAAGTTGTGATTAAAGAATCCCAGTTATAAACTGCCAGTTTTAATGGAATTATGTAGTTGCATTCACAATAAAAAATTCCTCTAGGGAGAATCTTGGCCTATTTAATTCACARGCATGGGGACATTTTCATTGCAAAATAAGTTTACATGAATTCATTGGCAAAATTATTTCTGAGATATTTTCCTAAAAATATAAATGTTTAATTAAAAGAAAAGTCTAATTGCAAGACCTAAAAAAGGCCCAGAGCATTACTGTGGTACAAAATAAAAATATGTTTAATATGTCAATATCTTTTAAAACTCAATGAAAGTAGGTGWAATATCACTGTCACTGCCTTGTGTATCTCAACTACTTCCTGACCTTGGCCTTCAAGTTTCCCAAACCTAAATCTCTTACTAGCTCTGCTCCCTTTCTCTCTTCCCTGACCCCAGTTACAATTTGCATGCTCCGTTATAACATCTGTACTCTTTCTGCAATAACAGAATGAAGTAAATCTAAGTTTTTCCCAGCTGGAGGTTTTTCCCGGTTCTTGTCTTCATGGACTTGTATACACATATATGCATACATACATGTATAGAATCACAGAATCACAGAATCACAGAATCACAGAATATTTAAGGTTGGAAGGGACCTCTACAGATCATCTAGTCCAACCTTCCTGCTCAAGCAGGCACACCTASAGCATGTGGCACAGGGCGGCATCCAGGCGGGTTTTGAAGACCTCCAGAGTAGGAGACTCCACAACCCCCCTGGGCAGCCTGTTCCACTGCTCTGTCACCCTAACAGTAAAGAAGTTGCTCCTCACCTGGAGAAGGAACTTCTTATGCTTCAGCTTGTGGCCATTACCCCTCGTCCTATCKCTGGCCACCAGTGAAAACAGCTTGTATACACACATACGCATTTGCACAGAGATGTTCAAAACCACACAGGTGATTCAACAACTCTATGGGACCTAAAATGTTAATTGAATGCTGTGGTGCTTAGTTGCTTCCAATATTACATCTGAAAAAAAAAGAAAAATAAATATGCCTAAAATGCTCCTAGTGCTAATATATATTTACAAGTGTCAAAATCTACTTTTGCTGCTACCGAAAGCCATTTCCACGGACCACAGTTTACCTAAAAACTGAGTACAGTGACCATTGACTCAGATGAGTTTGTCTAATATGTAAAAGCAAGGATTCTTTTTTAAAGACTTAGTWAAAATTCTGCATTCTCAAGCTCTCATCTCCTATTTTTCCTTTTATGGTTCACTTATCATAGACCTTTTAGACTAGACTTCCAGATTTTGTAGACCTCTAAGCTGTCATAGACTTCACAGTGTAACATACAACATTCAACAGGAACAAGGTTTGCTGTATCTATGACATTTGATATTTTTTCACTTCAGACTATGCTGAGTATTACCTTCCTCCTGGAAATGAATAAATGGATAAATGTCAAAAGAGCCTCATGACATGATATTAAAACAGAATTCAGCATACATACTAATTTTGAATAGATCAACTGTAGTAGTAATTTCTATGTCACCTTTTAAAGAGTTACCTGTTTTAATTGCCTAAGGCAATTGCATGCTCCTCACTTCCAGAAAAGATCTGCTGAGGCCAAGTGATCTGTTTAAAATAATTCTAAGGGCTGAGAAATGCAAGAGAAACAATCCTGAAAAAGATGATATCTGTGAGTCATCGTTGATCGAGCACTGTTCCTGACCTGGTAAACTTGCAGGTTGAGTTGTTCTGTCTAAAGAAGTATCAATAGCAGAATCAAAAGAAGGACATCTTTTTAGTTCAGTACAACAATAAAATAATTTAAGATAAGGTCAAAAGCAAAAAGTTAATCTTTGGGTGTTTTATAAGCATCTCATCTTTTCTGACTGCTTATCTATCCTCCACTTTACTRTAATATGTCTTTTCCTCAGACTTTGTCCAAAGTTTAGCTTAAGGAAACGTATAGTAATGCATAGTAATTGTCCCACTCAGGTATGCAGGAAAAAAAAGTCCAAATTTAGTAGGACAAAAAGAGAGAAATGTGAACATGGCTTTCAGCATTAGTGGAGACTTGAAAGGAAATGAAAGAAGAAATCTGGACTCCAATTTCTGTTTCACAAATAGCATTATTCKTCCGATTCAATGTTTTTTCACGTAAATAACAAGACTGATACACTCTGCTTGGCTCAGCTTTGCTTGTGCAGCACCGTTAGACTTGCTTTGTTTTTTCACTCRCAGTTGGCAGATCTGACCTCATTCTCATTAAAAGCCTCATTGTCCGTGATGGCAAACAGCCCAAGTTTTGCTTCTGTTAAGCATAGTAATCTGATCACCCACACATAAAAAAAAACTCTATACCCACCCAAAGATATTAACGAAATGTGTAAAGAGGCAAGCAATGTAAAGACACACCACTTCAGATCTCCAAGCTGACCAGAGAGAAAATTGTATTTGAATCTGCATTTGAGAAGTCAGTGCTTTWCTTACAAAAAGTGCATTGCTTATGAGAAGTTAAATAGCCCGTGAACATTGGCGACGCCTGACGCTAATGTCTGAAAATCTAATTACAGCCGACAAAGCCAAACTGTTCTAGAAGCCTACACAGAATCATACCAAGCATCTCTTATTCCATAATGTGGGCCCTCTTATGTGGCCATATGCAGGCCATTTTTCTTCAGAACCTCTTTTGTGGCACAAATGTGGGCATGAACAGCCCCTCAATACACAAATGTGACTTAGCCAAACAGATTCAACCCTAACTTTGCACAAGCTGTGCTCCAGTCTACAATCACACTAGCTAGATTTGGGGCTTTGGCATCCCGCCAAATTAGGAAGCAAGGGCATCTTGCTTCGAATCGTCTCAATTAAACCACCATCATGAAAACGTGAGTTCAGCTGGGCATTCCCTGTGGTCCCATGTTGTACAGCTCCAAAAGCCAAAAATAAATTTAGTGTTTGGAAGTGAAATCACACAAGCGGAAGSTAGTAACTAACTTTCATTCATGCATATGAATTCTTAATGTCTCCAARATTTTCATCCTGTATTCCTTTCCATGGCTTTCTGTAGAAGTGTTCATGCATGTTACCCTCTGGTTTACTAGATGCTGAAGATCAAAGGAATAAAACTCCTGGAAGT
This sequence comes from Nothoprocta perdicaria, assembly GCF_003342845.1. NCBI lineage: Eukaryota > Metazoa > Chordata > Aves > Tinamiformes > Tinamidae > Nothoprocta > Nothoprocta perdicaria. The sequence continues at coordinate 888,097 of NW_020455294.1, read as the reverse complement.
TAATATCTTCTCTAGATGCTTCTAGAAGTAGAAAAACTGTTTTTCAGTTTGAGATAACTTAGGGGAAGTTCAAGTTTCCAGCACTTAGTGTTTAAACAGCTTTCATAATAGCATCACAGAAATGCACACAAGCATACATGCATATACACATGCCATGACCACTGTCAACCTGATAAATAACTTGTTGCTACCTAAGTAGGTACCGAAGTAGGGCAGGATCCATCACATATGATCACACAGGGCAGATTCTTGGCAATCTGTCTAACACATTAAAACAGAGCATAGTGAAGAGATACCTGAACTAGGAAAGAACTGCTGCAGTAAATCCCACTACTGCAACTAAACCCCACGTAGATTTTAATCAATTGCATCTGGACATACMTTAGCTTGTCAGTAGTGTGGATGTATTAACCTGGATGTAGTTCTGTTGTGGATGAATTTACTACTTCACATCTCCATTAGCAGAGTCCTCTTCATTTCATGTGTAAACATAGTGGAGCGACTATCAATTAGACTTGCCTTCAGACACACAACCCTTGTTTCAGCTATGAAACTGTGAGTAGMATAGTAAAACGGGATAGTTCAGGAGGAAGAAAATTGCTCAGAGGAATAATTATAACAACTTTCACCTCCAAAGCTAGGTCACTGGTCCAAAATCACTCAAATCACTTGTGACTGAAAATCATTACTAGTTGACTCCACTCAATGAATTTGTGCTCCAGGTCAGAGTAATAATTACTGTAGGACTAAAACTGCCACTAGTGTCTGAGTTCATAAGGAGAGAGGGAGCAAAGAAGAAAAATAAATGAAGTAGTAGTCTTGCCCTTATTAGTGCTGCTTCCCAGTTGAGGATGAGAAGATGAAATAGTTTGAGGACTCCTGCCGTTGAGGCTTGATTCAGCTGCTGAAACATAGTACCATTTGAGATACTCTAGGATATTCCGTAGTTTATAGCTTCATCTTCAAAAGAGCACAAGTCTCCTTGGATCATATCTGCCACATCTGGCAGCCCCATGTTGATGTGCTGAAGAGCCTGTCATCCAGGCTATAGCGCGAGGTCCATCTGGGGACAGCTGAGTTGAGCTCTCTCCAGCCTAGCCTGCCTCCAGAAAGAAACCTCAATCTCAAAAGCTGTCATGCTATTATGTTGTCTGTCTAGAAAATATATAGATATTTGGAAAGGATGTAAGAAAATTTATGTATATAATTGAGGAAAACTATGTACCCAACAGATAACTGGGTGATGACACTTTTCTTGGGAGATTCCTTAGAACCTGAATTCTGCCATACTGTTTTTCACAAGCAATTTATTTATATGGGTTTTTTCCTATAAAAAAGAGATATTTAAACATTTCAATACAAAAAAAATGGATGAAATGTTCAGCTGAGGAACKGCACTAGGAAGAACAGCCAACTGTGGGTAAGATTTACAATAATTCTGCATGGTTGGACGTGCAGACAGCTCTCTGGTACATGAGGTACAGCATAATATGGCAAAGCTAGGATGTTAAAGCCTCTACCTTGTCAAGTAAATGACAGAGACAGACTAGGAGGAAGTATGGATTAGCAAAAAAAATAATTGCATTGGGGAAAGGAAACTAATGGTAAAGACAGAACCTTTAGGAGAAATTTCTTCTCATGATTCCTGAAAAAATAAAAACCCTCTGAAATTTCCAAATACTAATGAGTGTCAATTCAGAAGGTTGGGAAGGGAGAAAAGGGTTTTTTAAAGGGTGGCAAATGCATGATTACAGTATTAAAGATTTGTTGTAGTGCATCTATCTTTCTAATACTTTCTTATAATTTTTTAAAATACATTTACATATATGACTGGATTCTCCATAGTAAGATGTCCTCCTAATAGCACATACTCATAATAAAAGTATGGGCTTATTAACATTCCATATTTAAATGAGCAGAYGACATTTTCAATTGAGTCTTTTAACATTGTAGCAGGTTTCCTAATGGTTGCTGGTTTAATCTGTCTGTCTCTTTTAAAATATCTCGCTCTTAAATATTTAGCTTTCTCTTTAAATGGAGTGTTTTAATCCAATGCCAGCTCTGTAAATTTTAAGGGAAGGTTATTACAACACATAAAACATATGGTCTCACTTCAGCTCCCACTATACAGAAAATTAGTCAAAAACAAAACACTACCATCTAATCACCATCAAAACATGTGGTTCGGTTAGTAATCTTTGTTCAGAAGTATCTCGGGACTAATTTAGCATGAACAATAMCATTTTTTCTCACCCCGCTCTTATCTTTGTAGGTCATACGACAACAGAAGGCAGAACAGCAAGATGAAGTTCACCCTCTCTGCCTCATTCTGCCCCTCTCTTATATTTCATTCAAGGTTGTCTCTGCTTCCAAGATAACAATTGCTTTGAGAGCCTGGGAAATCTATTTTCGCAATTTATATTGCTTTTCAGAATTACAGAAATATACAAATCTTCCTGCACTCATGGAAACAGAAGCTTCAAAGCAGAACAGACATTGGAGTGAGTATTGGAAACCAGAGCTAACTACAGACTCCTCCTCACAATAAAATATTTTTTTCTGTTTCTCTATGACATAGAAGCAGATATCTGTGGGAGCATCTTGGTAAAGCTTGCTGCTTTGCCCATGGTCAGGACAAGGGAGCATTTTCAAGCACTAAACCTGTGGCTGGTGGTGGTGTTAAGTTGCTGCCTCTCTCCCTGCCTCTGTTTTGTGACACTGTCCTCAAGACAGTGCCCGCTTCAAGGGGTACTTTTCTCCAGGGACCACTCAAAGCAGACATATAGACAAAGTTCACTACTTTTGCTTTCTTCCATTCAGCCTAGCCTTCCAGCACTACCCCAGCAGGCTTTGCACCTTCGTGACCCATACACCACATCCCAGGACATGCAAAATATATTTATTCCTAGGTTCCTGCTGCGAAAATACACTGAAGCATTGCAATTCAACCCTCGCTTTGCTTTAGCTCATTTGAACTGGAAATGGCACACAAAACAACTGCTGTGTTTTAGGGTCGTGGGAGAGTCATGCAACATAAAAAAGGACACCTGCACCTGAGTACAACATAGTATGGAAACAGCCCGGCTACACTGGGGATTAGTGGGGGTGGAAACCAAGCACGGTTGCATACACAGGGTATGACCCTCACCCTGTTGCCTTTAGCAGAATAGTCACTAGAAGGGCAACCGCTCCTTGGAAAGAAGGCAGAGATCTGTCTTGGAATTTTCTCTTTACCTCCGTGCCTGGAGACACTGCTACTGAAACAAAGACTGCAYCATCCAACAGTTCTATAAATGAGTGTTCATCTTTGGGCTACAATAATCACTCAGTCTGGTATAAATTAACTGCTGTTAAAATACTATTTAGAGCTGAGCTCTTCTGATTATTGGCCCAACCATGGCATTTGGTCTGAATTTAACAAGGATGCTTGGCTCACACACTTTCCCTTATGCATGCCACATGAAAAGGATATGGAGCACAAGCAAATATAAAATCAAAACATAATGCACATTGATGTATACTCACAGTAGCAGTCAAAAGTTTCAGGCCTGGAGAAAGACTTAAACACAGATTTTCAACATAGAGAGACTAAAACCATTAAGCTTTAGAAGTATAATTTATTGTAACCCCACAACATGGAGAGTATATACTCTCCCATATGGAGAGTATAAAAATGTAAAATAAGATTGAAACTGAACCTTTAACATTCCTAACATAAATTAGGAATTACGGTGTGAACCTGGTACTTGGAAATAAAAATAAAGATGAGTCCTAACATGAATAGTTTTGAAACAAAAATATGTGTTCCTACATGCATGTGTTCTATTTACTCACATTTTTTCACAAGATTTTCTGAGCAAACAGAACAAACACAATTCAAGGATCACGTTGCTGGGGAAACTGAAATAATGGTGTAATCTTCTGAGAAACTGTGAAACGTAGAATTAACACCACTGAATTGAGTTTAATAGCACTGTGCAACATCAGACCTATTCTGAAATCAATACTTAATTTTCCCAGCCATCTTACAGATTAGTTTTAGCCATTATATTTCGAGGGAATGCCAACCACCCCCATGGAGGGTAAGTCTACTGAAGCACCTTTTGCAAGATCTTCCAGTGGACAGACCTCAAAATATTCCTCAGATGTGTATATCTTTCATAAATGCTTTCATTACATATTCTGGAGGCATCCATGAGGTTCTGAAGCAAGTATACAGTCAGTTTTATCCACTTAAACTGAGCAATACTTATACACTATAACTGCTACCTCTAAGCCTAGACTAAACATAACCTATTTCTGGAAGGCAACAAAGGATAATAACCACCAATGCAATCTCATAAAAGTAAGCTTATACAAGTATTGCTTTCCCAAAAAGAAAATTTCAAATGAAAGTCGGAGTTGCACTTTATATTATTTATGGCAAATTTCTGCTTCTTGAAGATTTTCTGTATTCTATTTCAATGCTTTTAATGCTTTTTTTTTTTAACTTGGGAATGTGCCACAATAGCAGACAAAAAAGAAATTAGGAAATTGCGTGCATCTTGAGATTATGATTTTTGCCTWTGCCTTGAGAAAGTAGTTTGCAGAGGGGCTTTGTTACAGCAATGAAGATGGCATTCCTGGCATGACATTTCCTACTGCAGCCTGCAGGCACAGCAGGGAGCCCAGTCGCGTGCCAGGGGATCAACAGATATCCATATCAGGCTTGTGACGGATGTGGGACCCACGGATAACGGCACCCAACATGTAGGCTCCTTGAGCTAAGAAGTGCATCTGCTAACGCTCCATTGCCACACAAGGCATTGCTGCAGCCACCACTCACTTTGCACATGGGTGGGCATCAAGGTACAGCTTCACGGCCCAATGCATGTCTTCCCCATCAGGTTCCCATACATTTAAGACAATTCTGCTAGTGTAGGGCATTGTTGGCAGTGCTCGGCCAAGGCAGTGTTGGGTGCATACATAGCACAGTCCTGCAATATCTACGATTAGGAGGCTTGGTTCTGGACTTGGTGTTGCCTACAGTCCCCTGTGAATATGAACTAAACCATTTCTTTCTTTTGGATAGATTCATGAGACAATTTGTTCCTAGATATTTTAGCAACTTTTATTCAAAATAAATGGTTGGTGCTGCAAGGAGCAATGATTTCACTCCATAAATAACATTGCAAACTGATAGAAATAAGGACAGATATGTTGTTTAAGCCATGGTAGAGGATAAGAAGCTTTCGTCTTTGCTAGTAGGTATTTGTGCATGAAACTACCACATAATTTAAGATACTCATTAAAAGAGAGAAAAGATAAGAAAGCCAGCTAGGAATTTAACACCTGTCATATCAGGTGTGACCAACACTAACCAGGTAGCAGCGAATTCCTAGGGAGGTATTTAAGAATGCATGTGATGACAGAAAAAGTTTTCCCTATCTGCTCTAAACTTTATTGCTAGCAATCAATGATTTATGGGTTCCCTGGTAGAGAAGTTTTATGTCTAAAGTTATTAAGCACTGATAGATATATATGTTTCATGAAGCACCAAGGCAGGAGTATGCCAGATTGCTATGCGGATCACTGACGTAGTTGTATGCAGTGCAATCTGTGCCTACTGGTCTATCCTTAGATTTTGGACTATCAGCTCGCTCCCTTCTTTGCACGAGCCGTAAAATTACCTTAAAAAAACAGTAGTCCAAATTGTCATCGTAAAAAGATTTTGGTCCTCCATCGGCTTGGCAAGAAAAGAAAGAGAAGAAGCAACATAAGAACAGATGGTAGAAAAAAACACACATTGTGTGCAACAGTAGAAGAAGATAGGAGTCTCATAAGAATGAAATATGCTTTGCTTTTTCACTTAAAAATGAGAAGGGAAGGAGCTCTTTAGTTAAATGCATGAGATAATGTCAGCACCCAGACTTGAGAAATAAGGAGGCTTTTCTTGTTGTTAATTTCTTTCTGTTGTTGAAAATAGCTGAAAAATCTCTAATGTAACATGTTTAGACAAAGTGCAGCACTAAGCTGGAAAAGGTGAGTCTTATCAGTTGCTCAGACAACTGATATTATAGGATATAAAGCACAAATATTCTTGCCTCCATATTGACAAAAATGATGAATATCTCCAAAGAAATTTCCTGAAAAGACTTAATCTAAACTTTCATATGGCCGATATTCCCCCTAATTAATTTGTTGCTTTAGAGTTGCTTAAAAACATGACACATCTGCCACTGGCCTTAACATATCTTCCATAATGTAGGAAGACACTGTAATTACAGTGCAGCAATACCAGATAGCACATCTAAAGGTAATCCAAACTGATCTGAAGAGCTGTCTGGTTTTGATTGCAAGAAGTGATTTAAATAACTCACGCTACATTTGCTCCTTACATTCAATATTTAAAATGCAATCTTTGGATTACCTCGTGAGTAGTTAGTGATACTGTCTCAACGGAGTGCAGAATTGAGGAGCCGCTTCTAGACCCTCAGGAAGCAAATACTAGTCTTGGAAAGAAAGAAATACACAAAGTTCCTGTAAAGGAAGATAATGAAGAACAAATGAATGTGACATTTTATGAGCTGGATCAGGATGTACCACTGGATTTTCCTCTCCCCACACTTCCTTCCTTTSCTTTCCTTYCTTCCTTCCCAGACAACAGTATCCATTGTCATACTATAATGCTGATCAGAAACAAATGTCCAGAAGGAGAAAAATTGTGGAGAATGTGCAGAAATGTACACAGAAAAGTTTTGAAGATGAGGCAAAGGATACTGTGTGTAGGTGTTCCCAATCACCTAATCTTGGACTGAAGTTCCTCATTATATCTCTGGAAGGTCACGTCCCAAGTCACTTCTGTGCTGGAAGGAGTCTTGGCTCAGAGGAATGTAGCCTTTGTTTAAATTCTGTAAATTTAAATACTGTAGCTAAGAGATTTTTCTTAAATATTCACTGTTTGTCCAAACAAAGCACTATTTATGGAATTTATTGGAGTTTTAATGCCTTTGAGAATTAAAAGAATAATTGCTTTTTTCTTCTGACTATGTTGTGCTGTATCGTGTGTGAAATAAATGAATAATCTGTACAAACTCAACCTCAAATATTTGAAAGAGACTTAAGTCCCTGCCACCCTGCTATTATCATATTCTAAAAAAACAAGAGGCAAATTGTGTAWATGAACCTGAGTAAAAAGGATATAAGAACGGATATAGGTGCCGAGTGGGATTTGCAGAGTTCTCATACTGATATTTGGAAAGGGATCAACATGAAACTTTCAATGCCTGGGACTCTGGTTGAAATCCTAAGTCATAGCAAACTGAGATAGCATCCTGCTGTGCAATCAAAGAAAAGACTGCATTCTAATGAGATTTAATTATGTTTGTATTTTTAGGTAAGTCCTCTTTTACTTGTCTTCTTTACATTTTAAAAGCCTGGAAACAAACAGCATTGCAAAAGGAGAAGCAATTTCATGGCACTCTGTATTCATGACACTAAGTTGTTCTAAGTCAATAGACTTCCTAGGTAATGGGGATTAAATGCAGATTTATTATTTGAATACATATTGCTAACTACCTGAATGAAAGATAACCAAAATTCATCTGGTATACAGTAGATCTGACTGGAAATATTCCAACTTTCACCAGGGTCTCCAGGAAGGCAGATCATCATCATTAATAAATGATCTCAGCACTGCAGGATTATAACAAAAATCTATCACTTTAATATAGTGGATTTCATGTTTCTTTCACACAAGCGTTAAATAACAAAATAGGCAAAATAAATAAATAAGATAGAAAATAATGTCTGGTTGTCCATTGCATTTTGTTCATACAATGCACTGATTAGACCCCAAAAGCTAAGAATATGCTAATCCAAAAACAAAAGAATACTTACATGTTTGTCAGCATAATAGCACCAGCACAGGCCAAAATTTCTTATTTCAGGATATTGAGTGGAATAAAAGTTCTCTAGTACCCTTGAAAGCAGACACTTGCCACCTTGTTTGAACAATAGAAATCAATTTGCACAAAGACAGCAACCACCTAGACATTTTCCATATTGAAAATCCTGATCATATTTTTCATTCTGAATTACTTTACTGCTTTTGACTTTAGTCAAACACAATCCTCTCAGTTTTTCTGYGCTGGAAACCAACAACTCAAGAACCTGATTATAATAATAACTTGAGGGTGCCTTTTGTTTATAAGGTAATATGCATAATCTGGACTATTAGATTCAGTGGCTGAAGGCCAAGGACTTTATTAGTCCATTACATAGTTATTAGCAGGTTATAATACTGAGTGTTTAATTAAATATTAAATCTTAACAAAGAGAAGTGGGAAGAAAATTGCTTTTCTTCATTTTCTGTCTTCCAGACATGGCCTTTCTTACCTGTTCTTCTTTCCCCCTTTAATGCCATGCTGTTTTCATATTACCCTCTGATTTTATTTGTGCAGTTCCTTTTATTCACACAGATTTTGATATGAACCAGTAGAGGAATTTAGGCTGTATCTTCCATAGTGACAATCAGTTTGAAACTCAGCTCACCATAGTCTTTTTGTGTGTGTGTATATGAGTTTTAAAACACATAAACACTAATAAACAATTCAGGTAGAGGTATTTATAGTTCCAGAATAAATCAATGCAGAATAGTTATTCTGTAACTAGGAGAACTCCTGCATGGAGAGAAGTAGGTTTGTCATCAAGGGTAGAGAAGGTGTTTAACCTGTAGCCAGTCTTTTACTACAGAAAATACAGGGATGTTCGTATGACTAGCTCTGACTGCATGCCTGATCTTTACAAAATCAACATGGCATGAGGTGAATCCTGTTCCTGCTTAGAGTTCTTTCTTCAGTTCCATTTGTTTGAATTCTAAAAATAGTCTTGAACTCTTATGTCTCCCATAGTAATGTAGACAATGAAATACACCATGTAACTTAACATCAAAAGCACAGCTAAAGCCACTCCAGGACAGTGGCTTTAGGGAAAAGGGAAAGTGCTATCATGATTGATATTTAAATCAGGATTGTTCAGATGACCTATAAATATGCAGCTGTGACCAGGTGAGTCTGTTTAGCAAAACCTAAATGGAATGAATATATGGGCAGTTACTAAAGAGAGCACCAACCATGAAATGTTAAAGGGCATGTTCAGGTGGGCAAATATCACACGGTTGGAATGTGGCTGACTACAACCAATGAAAGAGTTGAAAATCAGTTGGCATTTGCCTTCCTAAGGATGAAGTTAGGAAAACTATCTTCTTATGTGCAATACGCAGATCAAGAAAAAAGGTCCAGCGGTAGGAAGAAACTTCAATATTGGCACTCAGATGCGAATCATAGGCAGTTCTGTCACCATTAGGCTCACCAGTCATATTTGAGGAATAAAAATCTGTCATCAAAAGCCATTTAGGCCCTTATTACTTACTGACACATTTCCTTATAGCCTGGAGTGCCAGCAGTTCCATGGAAATCAGAAAGTCATCTCCCATTCTCTCCTTAGCGTGATTTGGGAGTCTTTCCAAGCTAAAGAACAYTTTTGTAGCCCTGTGATTCTCCAAGTTCATGCTGACATCCAGTTCATGCCTCTGGCAGCCACAGAGGTTTAATTTCTGACAAAATAATGGTTAGTTGTCAACAAAATCAATAATTTATAAAGGGAAGAGAAGTTTCATAAATGCCACAGAAAGCTATCAATAGATTTGGGGCTGTTTTACTATTTAAAATGACATATGAAGAAGTACTGCAAAGTAATGTAGTATCTGAATTTGCAGTTATCCAAAGACCACTGCCAGTATGCACACTCTATATTTTGTAGTCTGGGGGATTATTGCCAAGCTAAATAGTAGAAAATCACAGAGTAATTATCATAGTATGCCGCAGAAAGAGAAAATGAACAAAAGCAGTTATTGGGAAGCAGCTAGTACAATCTGTAAACTCACATTCTGGCTTTCTTTCAGGGATCCACACTCTCAACTACCTTACACCTTGATTTGAGAGAAACTGTTTAACTAGGTCTACATTATTTGTACAATACCTCCTGAATGGGAATGCAAACTAATGTGAATAATGGCAGTAGAGGCTCAAAAATGTTATGCATTTAACCCTGAGAAATTATAAGGGCACTCCTGGGATCACTGCACCCCTTAGGTACCTGTACTGTATAAGATATCTGGAAAATGTGTGGACACAAGCATCTAATGTGCTGTGTTAAAAAAAAAAAAAAAAAAAAAAAAAAGGTTCTCAGTGGTGCCAAAATAGGAGAGAGCTGGGAAATTAATTCTTATATTGTTTCTGCAGAAGAGGTTAAAATTTTGGGTGAAATGTGCATGAATGTTACAAGCATGGCCACTGCCATGAGAACTTTGAAGAAACAATAGGTTCAAAAAGAGGGAAATTCCAACACTGAGAAATGATGTAGGATTTAAGCAAAAGAAATGTCTTACATAAAARACTGATCATTAAAAGGAAAACCTTTACCAGCTAGAAATATCCTTAATATATCTAAGAGGGAAGAGGATTTTAATGACCTCCTCCAATCCTAAATGCCATTGTCTTCTATTGAAGATTTGGCCCTCAACTGATCCAAGTTGTCAAGAGCGTACATTTTCCTTCTTTCCTTTATCTTTTTCACTTGCAGTGGACCTGTATGCAAATTTATACATCTCTCCCTCCACTTTCAGAGGACTGAAAAGCTGTCTGTGACTCATATTACTCATTCTATGCTTATACTTAGGGAGGTGAGCTGTAATATAAAACTTTCTTGTCAGAAATCTTCCAAGCTGTTGCATGTGTGAGCAAGCCCGTGCTTTCCTACTGTTTCTCTTCTATTTTAGTGCGGAGCCTCATTCTGAACAGAGCACTTTCTCTTCCGCCTGACCCAGATTCACCTACAGTGAGAGCCATCATGTGCATAACATCCCACCAAAACACAGGAGCAGCATGAGTAGAGTCACTGAGTTTTTGTCCAGCTGTCACTCTAATCCTGATAGTTGCCTGCTTCTCATTTTCCCTCTGGGCTTTCCACTTCCCCAAAGCACTGCTACTCAACCCATGACACTAACCACGAAGAGAAGACCCCACTCAGTGATCTGCACACTCCTCAAGAAACTTGAAGTGACACACACGAACCTCCGGCAGGGAGCAGGGGTTCCAAGGTAAAAGGCAATTGCCAAGGTATTGGGATGACTTTTATTTTTCAGTTTCAGCACATAAATGTATTTCAAAGTCTACTCTCCAAATGTTTGACCCACACTGCCAAGTATTAGGAAGGAAGGAAGGAAGGAAGGAAGGAAGGAAGGAAGGAAGGAAGGAAGGAAGGAAGGAAGGAAGGAAGGAAGGAAGGAAGGGAGGGAAATATCAATTATGTTGTTCATAAATTCAACTTGAGGGATTATCAGAGCTCAAGCTGAGGGCCAGCTCACGTGCCAGGCAGCCAAAGACATTTAACTTCTGGCAGTGGAGCAGTTATTTGTCTACAAAATCAATATTTTATAGAGGAAAGAGAAGCTGCATTAAAGTAAGAGTAAAAGAAAAACAGTAAAATCTTTAAAATATAAATGCAGGAAATAAATCATTTCTCCTTTTTCTGTACTAGAAATTTAATTCAAATATGTTTACTTCCAGCAGTCAGTTTAATGGAAATAAACCATCAGAAGTATAATTCTTAGTGGYAGGCAAGTATTGGGGTTTGTCCCAATGGCCTCAGCAAGCAGTTGTTTTGCAAGGGCAAAGTTTTAAGAAAAGCTTTAAGATTGAGGAATAGTTTGAGACTAAGTAAAGCTCTGTCTAAATTTTCCTTGCCCTTAGCAGATCTTCTCAATGTCTCCACAGGAGATGTCTGATCTCCTCCCTGTGATCTTCGGTTGGCTCAAACATCTCTTCCACAGGAAGATCACAGATAACGGCAGAGTAGTTTGGTTTCAGGAAAGAAGGGCTAGGTGGCAGGAAAATACTACTGATGCCAATGTCCTGGCATGGAGAGTTCAGGCCAGCAAGGACTTCAGCACATGTGTCAGCAATGACACACTAAATGTGTTTATGGAGTCAAAATCTCTCAGTGATGTGACAGTTTGTCCCTATTCTTCAGCTCAGTGGAAACTCGTAGTAGAAGCATTGTGTGTGAAAACTCACCCTTCCTCTCTGCTCTTCAAAAAGCTTTTTCTTCAAATAAGCAATGTTTCAACTCAGATGGGCTAACACTGACAGTTTAATTGATTTTCAGAGTCTAGTGTTCTGTTTGAAATTGCTTTGTCCAACAAAACATGAAATTAAATAACATGAAAAATGAACAGTTTAGCAATGCTGCAGGCACAGAAACTACTAGCACGCAATAAACCAGTGAGTCAGATTTCGGACAACTTTTGACACAAAAAATTGGGAAATTACTACCAGGAGGATCCATGGACGAAAAGTTAGGTAGGTGGCAAATACTCAGATAGCAGATATTCAGGCCATGCCTTATGTCATCCCAGTTATATGGGGATATATGAATATATCTTTCTATGCAAGGGGAGTATGTGAACAACAGGAGAAACTATACCATGTTTCTTCATCATTATGGTCTCTTCAGATTGCTTCAAGACACTAAAGAGTGGACAATACATGGTGTCAAGGTTAAAACAGTGCATGTCACATATTACTTGTGCTCGCTACCCTTTTTGTAAGGTATTTGACTCTAACCCGTTAACCATGAAACAGATGCAGCCAAATAATCATCCAAAACCTACTCCCTTAACTCATGGTAGCAACCCCAGTTGTCACTGGCTATACTGCCAGTTGGCAGTRCATCACAGAAGCATAGGTTTGGCATCCACAGCATCCTTAGCAGATAAAGCATGCCCTCCAAGAGCTGTGACTCGCACCCAAATATCTGTATGTGCTTGGACATGTCCATGTAGGCTGTTTTCAGCTTATGTGTGAGACCACAACATAGATAAAGCCATTAATTTCAAAGGAATTGCCTTTCTGAGCATAGCAAGTGGAATTCCACTCTGAAATAAGTGTCTTCTTTGCAATAAGATACAGTGCCAGGCACTAAACCATAGCAAAACAGACCCATAATAGCTCTCTGTCCAAAGAGAAAAAGAAAATGAGGATGACAAGCAGTTATATATGAGAACTCAGGGCCTTGATCATGGTCTGTGCTCTAATTTTGATACTGTGGCCGTAGAGGAGTGCTATAAAATAGCMGACTTTCTATTTCTGGAAGTGGAAAATTGTTCTGTGGTGATGCAGTTTTTATACCCACCCATGCTGTCSAGATCTCATTCAGGTTGATCAGGCAGTGAGGAGAGGCATGTAGCAGTAAGGAAAGGACTGTGGCCAAAAAAGATCTGTGTTGGAGCCAGGGCTGCAAAAAGATGTTGTGACTGCTTGGAGCACCTGGCATTGCTCTGCTCTGCACTGATGCTGCTTGAGCTTCTGGCAGCACCAAAAATTCAAGAGTGGCTCAAATACTACAAGGTTGTCCTCAATCTCTTCTTGGAATCAAAACAGTAATATAGGAGAGAAGGAGACACCATCTATATACAGATTCCACCTTTGATGTTGCAGTGTTTAAATAGGTTTTTATTTCTAATGAAAGCACAAGCAATTATTCATTAGCCTAGGCATTGTCTGTCAGTTAGTTCCTCTGTTCCCCTTAGAGAAAGTCATCTGATGCCAGTTATTAAATTACACATAGTAGAGGGAGAGTTATTAAGTTACTCAGCAAAAATAGATGCATGAGGTAGATTTTCAGCAGTGGACAAAGCATTGTTAATTTACAGATAATGCAATTATAGGAATTTTCTTTATTTTTCATATCCGGAAATATAAAAATTGCAATTGCATGAATCAACATAAATATTTGAAAGGTTAATGCATTTACACAAATGACTACTAAATTGCAAAGCCTCGCATGAAATTATAAATAGCTGAATATCATGTAAAGTGTTTCTTCTCCAAGCAATCAAAACCTTGCATAATATAGTAGCGCAGCTGGTTAGAGTGGCTCATGCRATGTAATTTAAGCCTCCTTAATGGATAAGAACTTTGAAGCAGTCTCTAATGAAATACCACTTTGGCCCTCACAGCATCCTGAAAGAGTTCTCTCTCTCTTTTTATTTCCCTCTCTTTCCCAGGCATATGCATGGCAATCAAAATAATAGCTTCTGGACACTAATTACATGCATTTTCACCTATCACACAAAGTGAAAAGTAGGTATTGCTCCATGTCCTTGTGCAAGTGTGCACTGCCTACTTTAGCAGGCCAAATCCTGGATGGAATGAGAATATTCGCACCAGCAAATTCCTAGTTTACACACTCAGACTAAGCACAAAAKAAAGTTAAAATAAAATTTTCCATGTTGCAATGATTAGGATACAGTGATATATTGGCTTGTTGTGAGATACTGTCCCAGCAACAACCTTATTACTTTGCACATTGAGATCCACAACATAAAACTCTGCTCTCCCCATATAATTTCTSACATGCTCAATAGCCCTGGTAATTGAACTACTCTTAGGGCTTCTTTAGCATGCTGGGATACCTCACCAGATAACTAGCAGCAATTAAAATCTATAATATGAATAGAAAAAAACATGAATTAATCAGCAGTATATTAGATTAGCAACAAATAACAATAATAGCATTTCAGTGCAGAAGCCAAAATTTCAATAGAAAATGTGTCATAAAAGGTATACTAAAACAGGGTATAAAGAGCATTCCTAAAAGTGGACTCTGAAATCTGTTCTCATACAGAATATAAATCATCTGCATCTCTCCAGCATTTGATTGTGGAAAAACTGCCTGGAGCTATGATGGCAGCTGAATGCTTCAGTCTGAAAAGAATTAATATTTTCAGCAGCAGTAAGTAGCACTTTATGGAGATCAGATAAATCATCGCAATAAATATGAGCTACAGAAGAGTAGACAGTATGCTTTCTTAATTTATTCATTCATCTATTCACAATACAATTTGATGCATTGGCATTAAGGCATATAAAACACTAAAAGGAACAGAGAGGTGTTGGCTGCTTTAGATCTTTTGTTTTGTTTTGACCATTACATTGTGGCAATATACCCAAGATTAAGTTATTCACTGCCATTTACAAAAATATCATAGTGAAACATTCTGTACTAGAATGAAATATAAATGGTAAATTAAATGCCTCTGCCAAGCCATTGTGCAGCCTCTTTGAAAAACTTGTTGGAGACATACACGAGTCACAGAATACCCTAGAGAGCAATGTGTTATGCTTAAGCAGTAATGAATTTTATGCTGGCCACTGCATTACCAGTCAGTTAAGTATTTTCTTAGTTAGGCCCTTGAGAATTTAGTGAGTAATTAATGATCATGAAAGATGAAAAGATTCATTATGAGTATTATGCATTCTTTCAGAGATATGTCTCTATTCGGGTTTGTCATAAAGTAGCACCTGTTATATTAAAATTAAAAAATAACGCTAAGGGCTACAGGCTCAGGAACTAACCCCTCAGAGAAGCACAAGCACTGAAATATGAAATGTTGTAGTACCTAAGTTTCAAATGCCATAGCCATGCAAGGGTCTGCCTCTGCCCAGACCCTGTTCAGAGGAGCTCTAATACGAATTTAAGCTGCCTAAAAATGGGAACTTCAAAAGCAAATTAGATTACTTGCCTATCCAAATTAGCTACTACAGATGCTGAAAAGAAGGCTAGACTTAAGCACCCTCAGCAATACTTCAAATATGAATTAGAGCAAGGGCTTGAATTTAGGTCTGTAGGAGAGAGCCTTCATCATCTCTGGCTCAGTTTAGACCAGGATGTGTTGTATAAAATGGAGCAGCTACAACAAAAGAAACAAGCCTGTGGTCACTCTGGCACTCAGTCTGTCCATACTTACCTAACAGCAGCCTCCATCCATTCCATCTCCTCTTATAACGATATTACATGATTGTTTTAGGAGGCAAGACATCTGGGATTCTCCCTTGTGTGCCCTGATGTCACTTCCCAGAGGTCAAAGTGCGTACAAGAAAAACAGGCACCAAASGGAGGAGAGAGACCGGTGCACATCACATCCTTTTCCTTTCTTCCTTCCTTCCCTCCTTTGAAATAAGCTGCTTTAATTTTATAACTCAGGAACTAAAAGGGCATGCCTACTGCATACATGGTGCTACCATTCTCACATTTTACCGTGTCTAGGTAGTCTTGTCCTAAGAAAAAATGAAAAAAAAAAAGTGCAAAAAGACCACTTTCTTGCAATATAAGTGATCCAAGTAAACAAAATAGCAAAATCCCAAGAGAAAGMAGTAAGCAATCTAAATACAGTTACTCTTTTCTTAAAATCCGCTTACAGCCTTGATGGGTGAACATCAATACAGCCCACAGAATACTGTTAGTTTGGAAGGTAATGCCCCTAATGCATAACATAAAATTAAATTTGGTGGTGGAGGTAGGAGAAACATTTCAGGCAGAGAAATGACCCTTTGAAACGTGCRTTCATTGCTTCCTCTGCTGCTGTCATGCTGACTCTTGAAAAACTGGACCATTGTTTAAACTATGGATTAAGCTGCCTCGTTTCTCAGAGAATTCATGGATTTAACGACAGCTGAGCCATTTTTAGCCGAACACACAGGATTGCTAACAAAAAACAGTTAAGCTTAGACCTGCTTGTTTCCTGGCTGACCCTTTAGGTAAAAGTCATACAGCAAAAAGTGCTGCTTAGTAAAAAACAATTCACAAGAAATCAGCCCGTTCCAGAAAACTTATTGATGATATGCCCCAGTTGCATGAAAGAAAAAAAAATACTAGCATGGAGTTAAACACAGTCAAATTTAGGGAAATGCTCTCATAGCTGCTGTGCTTAAGAAGGGCAAGATCATGAAACTTTTGCTTTTGATGGGCAGATATCCTCATGAAAATTGAGGCCCTGAAGTGGAGCAGTCTCTGAAACTTGTCTAGACGTTGCGTGCTCGGGCGATGCCAACCAGGCCCAGGCTCAAAATTATGAAGATCAGTAACAACCAGTAGCTATTTAGGAAACACATGGCAAGCTCCTCACACCGTTGCTCATAATTTTCTGAATGTATTTGCAAGCTGTTCCATACCGATTCGTAATATGCTGCTTCCCAGGGATGCTCGTGGAGATGAGTGGTGTTTGCTCCTCCAGGCAGTACCACACATGTAGAAAGCCTTGGACATGCATGAGGATGAGAGGACTGGTCTTAAGGCCTGGAATTCAGAAGGGGATGGTCAAGGAGCAGCAGCAACAGGGCTGCTCCAACAAGGAGGATGTGGAGGGGACCCCTGTGCCAGCCGTGCTGTTGGGGTCCCAGGTGAGGCTCAGAGGGACATATAAGACCTCACAGCTCTTATCTTCTGGGTCTTAGTACTGGGGCAAGAACTAAGAACTACCCCAAGAGATGACTMTAGGCTCTGATTTTGAAAACCGTAAATTTTCTTGGTAACTTCCACTTTCTTTCTAGTTTCTGCTAAAAGGAGGATGGAGTTACTGGAAGTGAATAAAAACTCTGCAAAATTATGTTTTGCTCTCAGAGTATGTAAGTTCACCAGAATTTTGGAACCATTATGGTTAATTTACTTTTTTATATATATATTTTTAAATATAATAAGCATGAACAATCACAGATTCTAGATAATGCACTTCTGCAAAGTCTGAAGAATTAAAGGCAAATGTTAGTTAGATCTTTGGCCTTTTTCTAACTCTGTAATGCCATATCTGCAAAAAGAAAAAAACATATTCAGAAAACTTGGGAAATCCTACTATTCATTTTCATCAGCCAATTTATCTATGTTTGTGGCAGTTTATAGTTAAAAGTATTCCTYGGCACAGACTGTAAGTAAGGTGCCCAGGGTTTTAGAAGGAACCAGAGTCTAAACAAAAGGCTTGATTAGCACAAAGCAGAGTGTGGATAATAGAGAGAAGGTTGGGGTTTTTGCAGAGATAGTGCCAAGGTGTTACACTTGATTTTTTATTTATCTAATTCCTATGATCCTTGTTGCGTATGAGATGGTGGAATGATATTTTAAAATTTCATGCTTATCTGGCAAATGAGTATACATGATATCTCTGTTTTGACCTATCTACTACTCTGAAAAGCACACATGGAGTGCCCTATTGTACTCTATATATCTCTTAATCTTAGGTTTTGGTTATCCTTTACTGATTGAAATAATTGCAGTCTTTCTATGTGAGGAAAATGTACAGATTAGTAAAGCCCCTATATATGTTGTCAAAGGCATAGGCCTTTGGTAGATCCATCTTAGAGCCTTGGTTCTTTGATCCACAACTTCTGTCAGGGCATTTGCATAGAACAGAGCCCTCACAGACACAAGACATCACCAGATCTACTTTGCTAAATATATTTCATTATTTCTGTTCTGACAAGACTCATAAATAAATGTATTGTTTAGATTTTGCTTATGATCTTTTTGATCAATCAGTATATTCAAAGTGTGCATTCATTGTCATCCGRACATGAAATAAATTAGAATCTTGATTAGCAGTGACTATGAGAAATTGCCTAGCAAACAGGTATAATCTCAGGAAGAGCGTGCAAAAAACACTTCAGTCCGTTTTCAGGAAATGTACCTTGTSTTGTATATCAAAAGGGAAAAAAATAATGTGAAGCAATGCAGAGCCTTACATTTAACTATAATTTTACTAGAAGAAATTATAAGAACAAATTCATATTCATTCATATTCTCATAGACTACAAGAAGAGAAGCCACAAGAAGCAGGATTTTTGTTGACCCTACTTGAGAATCCATGTTTCTCCTCTTTCCCTACTGTCCTTTTAACTATGACATTAGCCCTCCTTTAGGAGCCCAAAGATGTCAAGATATCAGCATAGCTGTTAGAGGTGTTCATAGGTTTCAGGCAAGAAGAATACAAGGGAAAGAGCAGAAAAATATGTCTGTGAGCAGGGTCCTTGGGAAGAATTTTCACATATAAGAATGGCAGAAGCCCAGAGCCCAGGCCCAGAGGTCCCAGAGGCTACTGTGAGAACAAAGGCATCCTAAGATAAATCAAAATTAAAACACAGCAAACTACAAAGTCCTTAAAGACAGAAGAATCCAAGAAATAAGAAAATTTGGCTTCTTTTTTTGTTTGTTTGTTAGGTTTTTTTTATAAGAGATTGATTCCACCATTTGAAAGCAAACATTCTTCTGAACTACCATTTAAAACTCTGTTTTGCACGAGATTATAGGTGAGCCATATCTTTAAGACCTCTCTAATTGTTATAATTTGTCAGTTTGTTGTAATTCTCATGAAYGCTGTTTTTAGTAGTGATACTAAAATACTTTGACGAAACACTTAAGTGTATGGGGAGAAAATTTAGAGTGYTATGAATGTGGAGACTAGACAATTCCTAGTGGGAAAGGCCCCATAGGGGTAGTCACAGGGATTTTTAGAGAGGATTGTGCTTCCTGTGGAAGGGATGAAGAGTGAAAAACTTTTTTTTTCACAATATTCCCACTCCTTATCAGACAGCTTAGGCTTTAAGCAGCAAAAATACATTTAAAACTCACTAAGAGTTTGCCCTCAATCCATTAGCTGGCAAAATATAACATTAATGCCCTTAAGGTTATTTTTTTTGAAATGGAATGGGTCTATTGATATCAATTGGTACCTAATCAGGTCAGAGTTGCCATTAAAGCRCTACACTGTTAAGTTCCCAGTTCCACCACCGATTGAGTACTAATAGTCCAAGCTTTGTTAGCCTACAAATCAGTTTAAATTTAACTTTTTCCTCATTGTAGATGGAGAAAGGCATCTTTTTCTTGGCATCAGATCACGCCGAACACGAAATGCAATCAGTGAGATCTGATAGGATTAAATAATATAACTTCTCTATATTCAMACCACAGCATACTGAGGTTCCATTACATTAAATTCATATTAGCTCAGTCTGCTATAGGTTAATCTTTGTCAAAATTAAGTCTTCTGCACACACTTAGAAAGTCCAAGAATAGAGCTCTGAAATAGAGTGTGCGTAGTGAAAAAGAAATGTAAGGAAAAACATTTCCAGTCCAACCCAAGCATTATTTTTTGATTTCTGTCAGAGAGTCCAGAACAAGTGAGAAAATCACATAAAGAAAAAAAGAAACATATATATATATAATCAGTTATAAACAAGACATTTATTTCACTATATATTTTAGCATATCTATAAGGCTATTTGATTAGTAAAAGTAAATTTTCTTAAATGTGGTAACAAAGACCATTTTGAAGTATGCAATCAAAACAGCTCTTTGAAAATACCAGAACAAAGCATTTAAATTTTTCAGGAGTCTCCATTTTCCTCACAATCAAAACAAAATTGCCTTCTTCTRCAAAAGCACCTTTCACCTTAAAAATGCCCCCTACCTGCACTCATCAGCACTCTTATGCTAGGCTGCACAGAGACAGGTCTGCTGGGTCTTCCGCTGGGTAGCTGATGACATGGAGGTCTCTATGAGTTTCCCCCGGGAACAAAGAAGCAATGAAGCGACTGAGATCTACAACAGATCTCTGCTGGAGGACCAAGTCAGCATAACCTTGCTCCTGTCTACATGCTTTTATATACAGAAGTGTATTTGTGCTTGTGCGTATGTATGTGTGTTGGCACGTACGGGCACATGTATATCTGTAACACATACATACTTTTGCAAAGTGATGTTTCTCTAGTCTTATTTGCAGCCAAGTGTGTGTCAGAAGAATATGCCAATATCTGAGGGTAAAGTCCTATGTATCACCAACAGACGCAACAGAAGCAGATTATCTCACATGAGTTTCCATGGTAAACTATGTTAATGAAAAATGCCTCATTTCTGAATTGCATCACAAGAGAGCAATTGTAATGGAAGTAATAATGAGATATGTAGGTGATAATGTTCTTCCCCCTCAATGCAGCAGAATGGGAGGATCGTATCCCTGTTGTGCAGTAAATGCCAATAGGTRTAGCCAAAGTGTTTATTGTTCCGAAGCCCTTAGGAAATTTGGGTAAAAAATAAAGCCATTTTTTCTATTGGATCATTCTGTGAAATAAATGTTCATTATGGCATACAGAAATGAAACAATGTAAGGCCATTTTAAATTTAAATATTTTTTAGCAAGTAGAGCAAGGACTGTCACATTATTCTCTCGGTAGGGTGTGTGTTGCTTTATCAGTTAGCATCTGTTCTTTGCAATTCCTCCAGTCAGAATGCCATGATTTAGTAAATACACAAAAAGGCAAACTTCTTCAAATTMTCATTTTTTCCTGAGGTGTTTGTTTCTAGTTCATACACAGTAGATGGCACTGGTGGAATAAGAAGTTATGATATGTGGCAACATTAGCTCGACAGTCTTCAACATTTCCACCATCTTTCAGTGAGGAGACACCAGAAATATTGATCCCTAATTTTTCTCTTCTTTGGTCATTCTGTTGCACAAGAATTATAGGAACTATAAGTGGGTGACAAACTTTAGTCTTCACTTGGAGTGACTGTGGAGGGAGCAGCTCCCCARGTCAGAGAATCACAGAATCATTAAGATTGGAAGGAATCTCTGAAGAGTACCTGGTCAGAGCAGGGTCACCTGGAGGAGGTTGCCCAAAACAATTACCAGCTGAATTTTTAATATATCCATGGAAGGAGACTTCCCAATCTCTCTGGGCAAACTGTTCCAGTGTTTGGCCACCTTTCACGGCAAAAAAAAAAAAAAAACTTTTCCTTAAGTACAGAATAAATTTCATGTGTTTCAAATTGTGCCCATTTCCTCTTGTCCTGTCATTGGGCACCACTGAGGAAAGGTTGGCTTCATCTTCTTTATACCCCATATATATTTATAAATAAGGGTAAGATCCCCCTGATCTCTGGTAGCTTGTGTCCAACTTACAATCCACCAAGACYCTCAAGACCTTTTCTGCAAAGCCGCTGTCCTAACCTACACTGGTACATGGAGTTATTCCTTCCCAGAGGCAGGATTTACACTTCCGTTTGTTGAACTATATAAGATTCCTTTCAGTCCAGTCTGTTTCTCCAGCATGCCAAGGTCCCTTTGAATGGCAGCACAAGCTGATGTATCAGCTACTCCTGCTAGTTTTATATAGTGTGCCAACTTGCTGAGGGGGCACTCTGTCCCACCACCCACGCTGTTAAGATCAATGTTTTACATTGAAGATGTTAAGCATTATTGGAACTAATATTGACCCCTGAGTTGCATTACCAGCCTCCAAGCAGATTTCATGACATTGATCACAATCCTTTGAGCCTGACAGTTAAGCAAGGTTTCAGTCCATCTTAATGTCCATATATCTAGTCCATACTCCATCGGTTTGTCCATGAGGGTCTTACAGGGGACACTGGTGAAAACCTTGCTAAAGTCAAGATAACACCCACTGCTTCCCTCATTCACCAAGACAGTCATTTCACTGCATAAGGCTATCAGATTGGTCAGGCATAATTTCCCTTCATAAATCCATGCTGAATGCTCCCAATCACTTTCTTGTTCATACTGGAAATGGTTGGAAAAAAACTTGAAAATGATCTCCAGGAGTATTTGCTCCATCATCTTCCCATGGGGCAGTGTGAGGCTGACCAATTGCTAGTTTTCCAAATCCTCCTTATTCACCTTCTCAAAGACAAAAGTGACATTGTTTCTTTCCAATCCTCAGAAACCTCCTCCAGGTTCCATGACTCTTCAGAGATAATAAATAGAGAATGGTCTTACGATGACAAATATATATTGCTCCTTCAACATTCTGAGTTTCCTGATCCTTACATTTTTTTTTTCTTATGCTTGATTTAGTCAGAGTCTCCTTGTTGCAGGCCTCTAGCCACTTTTGCTTGGCTTCCCGCCCTTTGCGATGGACCGCTTTTGAGTGTAGAGGAGAAGATCCTTGCAAATCAACCAGCTCTCCTAGATTCCTCTCCACAAAAAGAATCCATTGTATTCTTTCAAGTAGGTTACTAAACAGGCCAAGATCTGTTCTCCTGAAGTCCAGGATTGTAATCCTGAGTATTTCTTTCCTCTCAGTATCCTGAACTCCACCATTTTATGGTCATTGTATCCACAGTTGCCTGCCATTTACATCCCCAAATAGTTCTTCCCTGTTATGAGTAGCAGGCCTGGCAGAACAACTCCCTTCAGCAGATTTTCRATCATCTATGTCAGAAAATCATTGTAAACACATTCCAGAAACCTCCTGAATTGTTTATACCCTCCTGTGTCGTCTCTTCAGTAGATACTGAATATATAGGTCATTCAAGTGCCCCATAAGGACCAGGACCTGTAAACATGAGGCTTCTACCAGTTGTCTGCATAAGGCTCCATCTACTTTTTCTTCTTCGTCAGCCAGTCTGTAGCAGACACCCACCACAACATCACTCATGTTGGTCTTGACCCAGAAGCTCCCATTTGGCTCATGGTCCACTGCGAGGCAGAGCTCAAAGCATTMCAGCTGCTTTTTCACATAAGGGACAACACCTTCTTCCTGGCCCATTCTTCCTAGAGAGCCTATGTCCATCTATCACAACACTCCAGCTCTGTGACCTGTCCCATCGTGTCTCTCTGTGATCCTAATGGGGCTGTAGCCCTGCAGTAGCACACAGATCCTCAGAGAGGGATTCCTCAGAGAGGTATGCAAGCATACTCAGTTACCAAAGAAGTGTGAAGGGCTGTCCTCTTCCCTCTGCCACAGAGCAAGAGATTGCCAGATGTCTGCAGGGAGACCTCAAACAGAGCTGACTCCATCCCTACGGGAACTGCTTTTAAGCTGAACATCAGCTCTGGCTGAGCTACAGTCCGTGCTACTTTGCACCCCAGTGCCTGCCTAGATTTTGGACCCTACCAATTCCATTCCAGACCCTTGCCACGGGTTGGCTTTCCAGTCTGACCTGGGCCTGCCTTGTCAGCCAGTCTGCTCTCAGGACTGTCCTGACTGCTCTTTAAATACAACGTGGTGGGATGGCTGGTGAGGTCCTGCCCTGCTGGCACTGTAGCTACCTGGGGCTGYTCCCAGGCAGTTACAGGCGCTTGCTGCTATGTGACAGAGCAAAGAACTGGTTTTTATGTAGCTTAAATTAGGTAAAATAAGCTATTCTTCATCCTTCTGAATTTAGGTGGCTTAGGCTAGACATCTTAAAATGGAAACAAAGGATATTTCTTTATTTTTAACAGATAATTTTCTCATTTCGCCATACAAGAAGTTCATGTTTGTAAATATTTACTGAAGGAATTTCAGCACTGAGCACTCAGATGTTTTTCCATTACTGAGAGATTGCTGGGGCACTGATACCATTCAAAGTTATTAGAGCTGTAAGAAATGAGGGCTACATTTTAGCAACAGCATTGTATGAGACTTCAAAATGGCTGTGATTTGTCATGTAGGCATGTTTGCTTTCCTAGGCTGGGATTTGTTTTCGTGCCATTGTTCTGATGATGACTATTGCTGGCCAAACGCTATAAAGACTAAAGCTATAAAGACTAAAGCAGTGAAAATCAAGGAAGAATCATTGGACCAAAGTCCAAACCAACTGCTGAGTTAAAAAAWTATTTCCAATGCACAAAAAAAGCAAGATTACAGTAAAGGAGGGATATGATGTCATTTAAGTCACTAAAATAGCACTAAAGTAGAAAAAAGAATAGAGAAGATGAATTTCCTTAGTTTCACTCTGAAGTTAGAAGATGCTCTTTGGTGTTAACAGAGTATGCTCAACATCTTACATTTTATTGAAAGGTTTTGTTACTTTAGGAGACAAGCTAAAATCCCAGAGCTATTATGTAAGATTAATGACTGCTCAGAGACTTCTGCAGTACTCACTCTGGGCACAAAATGCTAGTTCTGAATTTCTAGCTTTTATTATTTCTTTAAATATTACAGTCCAACAGATTTGTTTTTATTCCAGTTTTAGGTTTAATAGCTGTGTTAAAAAAAAAGCAAAGCCAAACCAAAGCTTTTACTTCTAAGCACACTTCAAAAAAGCATTTCAAGAGAAGAAGATCTTAAACAAGTTATAACTTTCCATTCTGACATGCCAGGTGTGAGTGCCAGAACACTTTCACAGCTACTCAGATAAAACACGGTTGTGATTGTCAAGTGTTCTTGATAGTAACAGCTTATATCATCAGCCTAAGGAGAGGGAAAGAGGGCATTTAATTCCTGTCATAGTAAGGAACTCTTCTGTACTAATGGACAACTGGTAACTGTTATATGTACACTAATACTTTAAGGTTCTTTTCCTTTCTTTCATTCATTACCTTGCATTCATTATGCATGCACCATGCTAGCTTAGAGTAATTTCCATTCAGCTTGGTGTAGGATAGGATGCCATTGACAGGTCTGAGAAATCATATCTAGGTTAGTCTTCTCTGTAGGACTTTGGACGGCATGTCCCCCTCTCTCACTGTATGCCATCCCACTGAGTGGGCAACTGGGAAACCTATTGGCCTCCACAACCCTCTAGCACCAAATAACACATGCAGGGTTTCCTCAAACAYTGCCTTGGCAGTTGCTTCATGCCCACAGCAACCCAGTCACCCCTGCAATTGCTGACAGCAGCAGGCAGCTTGTGTCTTCTCCTTGTTCCAGAAGTTCAGCCTCTCTCTATCAGCTTGAGGTCTATAGCTTAGGGCAGTTAAAGAGCAGCTACCACAGAATAAGGGGAGAGCAGAGCAGTTGTGGTCAGTGCAGCAGTGCAAAATCAAAAATGATGGTTTACTGACTTCCTCCAAAGCTTCCATTCTTCTGGAGAGACTCCAAGTTTTCCAAATGCATGGGAATGGCTGGCATTGCAAAACATCTGGTATGAGCAACTGAAGTCTATCAACATTTTTACCTAAGTCTTGCTGAAAGCAAGATGAGTTGCAGGAGGGAAAGAAAATGGCAAAATGCTGGTAGAAAGAAAAAAAATCACTGGACTCCTACTGTAGTGTAACACAAAAGGTGTCTAGTTTCTCTGAACCATACTGTAACAATGCCAGGAGTGAAGTAGAGTTAAAAAAAAATTAAAAAGTGTCATTAAATATAATCTATTCCAATTCTCACAGTGATAGCTGGCCCCCATCCAAGGCATTCATACAGAGCTACAGATTCCCCCTCCTCCTCAGAACCAAAACACACAGTAGGGATGTTTGGTGATACAGATGAAAAGTGAGCAAAGGAAGGAAAATAGCTTGAGGTATTTTAAATTTCTCTCCAAAATATAGACCCAGCAGGAATGAGTATGAATCATCAATCAGAGAGCCACAAAAATSATCATTCTCCCTGTGTTGGTTTTGTTTCCCTTGCTTTTACATTTGTTGCAGGAATCCTTTGTTTTCCACCATTTTCTGCATTCTTGCTTTCTGGGTTACATTCATCCTTTAGCATATTTTCTTTTCTGAAATGCAGACCATACAAAGTAAGTCATTCTTTGTTCACCTCCATAAATCACTATGCAACAAAATCATTGCCCTTACCGCCTGCAAATGACTGGCTGAAACAATGATTTCTGACACTGAAAAGATTATGACAAAGAACAGGGCACTAAAATGGTCTGCTAAAAAAAAAATGCAGAGCCTGATATAGAAAAAGCAAAAAAAGGTTAGCTTGCTCCACATTAACTTTTGAGGCACAGAGTTCTAGCTCATCGATTTGAAGCTGATGCTTCATGTCAACATCTTACGGATTAAAATAGGGTTCATCTCTCCCAATAAGCAGGCATGAGAATTTTACAAAGAAACTGAGATTCAGGTGCCTGCACTTTTCCCCCTGCGCAGTGTGCAGAAGCAGGATGCCATTTCTGAGTAGTGCTGAGTATTCACCATCTGCTGTTGGCTGAACTCCCACTGGGACTGAGTTTTTGATTATTAGATCTCTGCATTTCAAAAGTGTTTGGCCATCTGATGGCTCATTTCTCTTCCTCCAGCAAAAGAAAAAAAAAAAAAAAGAAATAGAAAAAAGAAATCAACCCAAGCATATCTTGAGCTTGGTTTTGCAGCAATTCTTGTCACTTAAAAACTGAAGAACTGAAAGAGTTGAGGTTCCCCACCCACCCTAATGAATATATATTGGTGAAAAGATAGATAGAAAGACAGACAGATACTGCTAGATCTTTGTCGACAGACAGTAATTCAAAACCATAATGATTATACAGTTTGACCAGATTTATACCAAAGACCTTTAACTTCCCTGTAAGAGCTTTGTAACACCCAGGACACTGAGGTCTGCAGTGAGGAATGCCGTATAAGGAGTACATGGAGAACTTTGCAAAACCTCAGATTTGAACATAGGCGTATGATCAGATGTGAAACTAAGATTTGGAGCCCCAGTCTTCTGCTTTGTAGACATACATATTTAACATGTGTAGTAATATTAAGTTACACATATTCAATGACTTCAATGACACTAATATTTCACCTATAGAATCTACATCTCAGTGATGGCGAAGTGGCAAGGAGGCTACTTAGTACGAATCAGTCATCTGGGTTCCCATCATCACTTCTAGAAGTAAGACAGTCATGATTAAAAAACAGCAGTGAATCTAAAAAACAGATCTAGTCCTTCTGTCTTTATAGCAAAGACCTTTTCAAGTAAGCAAAAGATGCAGATCCTTTCAGTGTATTCCTCTGGTCTCATTAACTTCTTCATTGCTTGCTGCCCATGAGGAATGAAGAGCACCTTTCTGCTAACCAGACAGTCATGCTCTGTATTGGTTGAGCTGTATACTTCTCAGATAGGCATGCATGCAACTTTGCTACTGCATAGAAAATCAGTTTTTTATAGCCTCCTCCTCTGATTATTTTGAAATGCAACAATACTGTCTATTAATATCTTAGGTATACCTGAAAAATGCTTAGGAAGACTGTAGTCTTCAGGGAGCTTAAGGCTGACTCCTGAAGAAGCCCAGGCCTGAAGTTCCTAAATGCTTGCTTCAGCCACAGTAGCAGTGCTTTTAATGTGCAAATGATAAACTTTCGGCACATAATGGATTTTCAGTAGAAAACCAGGATCTATTGCTTTTCAGGCATCTGTATACCTTGGAAAGATTTCTTTTAAATTTATTATTATACCAAAATAATACATTTATATTGCTTCAAATTACACTTCAGGCATCTAGGTAGTAATTTCAGATTTTTCCGCTGGTGCAATATTTACACTTTTCTCTACTAAATTTAATCTTACCCTCATGTTCCATCATGATTTTCATGTATGACATTCTGCTTCTCTTMCGTATTGACAATGTGACCCAGTTCTATATCACTTCTCCTCAATCCTACTTTTTATTCCAAAATCATTAAAGAAAATATTAAGATCCACTCTGAGACTAATTCATTGAAAATGTTATTAGTATATTCTTTCAACCCATCACATCTTTTTTTGGTGTTGCACATTGACATCTACTCTTTATACAACTCCTTAACTATCCTAAAGATCTTATGCCTGTCTTATTAATAAGGACTTTCCTTCAGGCATCATGTCAGATGCCTTACTGATAAATTAAGCTGTCCCAGGGGGATTACACCCATATAACTTCAGATGTCTATAGGGTAGTCATCTAGATCTGAGCTAGTCTCCCTTGGCTGACTTTATAGTTGATGGAGAGAACTAAACACTTGTAGGTGTGATTCATCTGACTTCTTATTTTAGACATTTTCTTTAGAATGGGATGAATCATACCCCAAAAGGAACTTTTTTTCTCTTTTGTTTTTTTTTTTTTTTGCATTGCTAAAAAGGGAGAATAGGGTGACTAGTTTAGAAAAATATGTTGTCTCCATGTCTGACAAGTCCATTTGGTCAGATGAATTCCATCTTATACATTAAACC
Organism: Nothoprocta perdicaria; assembly: GCF_003342845.1. Classification (NCBI taxonomy): domain Eukaryota; kingdom Metazoa; phylum Chordata; class Aves; order Tinamiformes; family Tinamidae; genus Nothoprocta; species Nothoprocta perdicaria. The sequence continues at coordinate 859,358 of NW_020455294.1, read as the reverse complement.
AAGTAAATCAGTTCTTCCAGACATATCTTCTTTATGAAATCCATTATCCAAAGAATCCAGTTTTCTGGTATAAACTTCCCTTGGCAGAACATATAGTATTGTGCCCCATTTTCATTTACCCCTAGGTCATAAATTAGTCTTTCCACCATAATTTGATCCCGAACACTAGTAAGGTTAGACTAGTAGGTCAGTTGTTGCTCATTACTTCCACCTTTAATAAATTAATCTTTCATGTTTTGCTTCTGTCCCCAAAGCAGCAATTTCCATTCTCTGTGCACTCATTAACTTATTAACCTTCCTGCCTTTGCCCTTATGTTTTACGTATTTTAGTAGTAGAAATCATAAGAATTAAGGCTAACCAATGCCAGAAGTTTGAAATATGAGAAGTTAATTATTAAATATGTTTTGAATGGACATATTGTTCATATTTTATCCCTTGGTTTTATGTTGTTATAATCAAAATTTGAATAACCCTAGGTAATAAATGCATAGGTAATAAATACAGCTAAGCATTCATTTTAAGTTCAATGAATCAAAATAGTTATGAAAATCAGTAAACATGATGGAGGAAAATGTAAAATTACTTAGCAATACATGACCAGAGACCAGTGACCATCTCCACTAGCTGACTATTCTTTAATATGAGGCCTATTTGTAATAATTTGTCCTAGAAAACAATCTAGCTGCTGCTTTTTAAGTTCAGTTCAGATTGACTTTATTAATATTGAATAAGAGCACTTTGTATCATTATTAACAGCACATATTAAGAATATTTAAWTATCACTAGATTGCCATATTTATCACAAATAATAAACTGCAAGCATTTAACATAGCATTAAATTCATTAATACAAGACCATAATAGATTTTTTTTATGCTCTAAACAGTCAAGAATCATGCATAATGTAACAGCATAGTTTGCAGCTGGCAACAGGAGGCTCGCTCGCAAGAAATATTTTAAATATGTTTTTATTAACAAGAGAGAAAGACCTTTCAGYTGATCTCTGAAGCAATTGCAGAGAAAAGCTGAAGAGGTTATCATTATAAAATGCAATGATAGAGATTCCTGGCAGCCACTGTCCAAGGAAACGGTTTTCCTCCGTATTTGATCTGTATTTTCTGAGGACCTGATCCAAAGCTTATCTGAAATTTAGCTGAAAAGCTCCTGCTGAAGTCAATGGATTTTGGGTCAGTGTTGTAGTGTAAAGAATAAGGCAGACGAGATTATCCACAGGTTTTCAGACTTGGTATGAAAAGTAAATGATGATCAAGATCACGTGTATAACTGGTGTTAAAATGAGAGAGATGAGAATAAACCGTCAGTTTTGATGTGACCTAGAGTTCTTTTGAATTTCTTTCCCCATTCACACAACTCCAATGGTCCTAAAGGCCTGAGGTTTGATCTGAGGTTTGATTCAGAGGTTTGATTCAGGTTTGAATCAAATCTGAGGTTTGATTCAGAAGCATTACAGAAATAGATGACACCTAGATATACAGAATAGCTAGAAATATAGAACAGATGACAGATGAAGGGCAGTCTTTGGGACTTCCATAGACACAGCATATCTCAGTTCATAAATCTCAGTTCATAAATGTCAGTTCATCTATCAGACCCTAGTATTTTAAATATTGTGAGATAACATTAGAATAACAAATATCACTTTAACAATGTATAGACTTTAACAAGTGTATAGAGTGTATGCCCACTCGGCTTTAGTCACTCTAATATGAAATCAGATGACCAGAAAATAGTGGTGATGAGAACACTCAAATGCAAGACRTGTGCTAGAATTTCCTATGAGCAAAAAACAAGAAATCGGATCATTCACTCACAGGCATGTTAACATTTACCTTATTTAAGAGTATAACTGGATTCATTTGTGTACCCTATATAGAGATATAATTTAATATTGATAATGTTCAGTATGCATATTAAGATTTATATTAGAGTTAAGATCATAAAAGAAGGACTGTGTTCAGGAATTGTATTTCCCTGCTAGTGAATCAGTGTGTATGTTATTTGGTTTTCACCTGCATATTTTCCCAAATCCTTCWCTAAAATTTTAATCTATAAATTTAGGCAAAGTAGGAAGTGTTCTTCCATAATAGATTAACTACCTGTTAAAGATATGTTGGTTGAAACACACATTTTGAATGCCAAAAAATATCCTCTTCTTTTAATTTGTTWTCTCTCTCAGCTATTACTCGTCATTATAGCTAATGTCTTTCATATTATCAAGAATATGAATTCTTAATGTGAATTATGAATTCTTCATACATTATTCTTTATATGCTATTGCATCATGTATTTAAGATTTTAAGCAAAAAAAATCATTACCCTGGGAAGCTTCTGCCTGGAAAAAGATCTTTGTGCTCTTTYTCTGTGAGATCTCATGCCTTAGAACTGACACATGTTTCCTGGTGCCAGAGAAACAGACTTTGTTAGATTAGGATTCAATTTCTATTGATGTAAACATTCAAAATTAGTCTGATGAATGCTTTAATATCTAGGCATATTTATTTTTCTCTCTGCTAAACAAAAAGAAGCCAGAAAGGCAGCTCAGATGTTGGTACCTAGCTTTAAGTGTACAGTTAAGTGCATCCCACTCCAAGGACTGATATTACCTGTTGTCTGACTGTGCTCATAGGCACATGATGTAAAAATCAGTCAAAACTGTATTTTACATCTTTGGAATTCATTCCAGCAAAGACAAAAAGGAACGAACAGGGCACTCTGTGCAATGCAAGATTTTGCAGTTCTACCAATCTGAAAAATGAAGTAATTGATGCAGTGATATTGCCTTCAAAATGGAAAATTTGGAGAGAATTCAAAACATTTTTTAAGCAGGAACTTTCTAAGGAGGTATAATCTTTGTCAAAAGAAAGGCACTAACGGAGGCACTCATTSTGTGTGTAGTGGTGTGGTCCATAGACAATATAGGCTATAGATAGCTAGAAAACTCTTGTATTTGAGAATAGGAATGAAAAGAGTATCAAGCAGCTAAGTGCTAACTGAAGAGTTTGTGTGGTGTTTAAGTAAAAAGCAATTCTTTCAATAGTGCAGTATGAAAGAAGTACTTGTGAGCATGGTATTCTGCCCTTCCATTTCCAGCATCCACGACAGCTTCCAGATTGTTGTGTCCAGGCTCAAGCAAATACTTGAGAACATGCAGGCTTCCAAATGACCTGAAGTGTATGTGCTGCTGAGTCCACAATGACAGACTTCTCATCTATGTTACCCACAAATTTCATCTCAAAAGTTTGCTTTAATGTCACTGGCTTGCCCTCAACACAACAGAGGCATATCCAGTCATAGTCTGGAAATGAATTGCCCTTGGAAGTGCTAAGCCTCAGCAATGCTGGTACTGGAGAAAGAAAATCCCTATTCTGTGAGGAGTTTGATAAAAATAAATGATTGCAGCCCAGAGCTTTAGATCTAAATAAGACTTAAAATGARAACTATAAGCAAGCTTACAGCTTAGTTTCTTCAGTAACTTTAAGAACATTTAGTGGTACAACTTGCTTAGCATCATGCTACCTACTTGAGAGGAAGCAACACAAATGTATTTAAAGGTTCATTCAGAAAACAAAGTCTGCCTGAAATTTCGACCTGGTCTTTATTTAGTCCAATAGGCAGCACTGTCAAAATAGCACTTCTGTTATGGCAAGGTAACAGTAAGGACAAAGAAACACTTGTTCTTTCTCTTTTCTCTCTTTTTTTTTTTTTTCCTCTGGCACTTGATTCCATATTTTAGAGTGTGACAAAGGGCCTGAACAACATTTTTCTTTGGATAGCTGTTAGTGCAGAATGGAATTGAGAGTTATTTTTATTGCTCATGACTTTAACCAGCCTTTGTGATGGTAGCACAGACCTTTCTAATTCATTTTTCATCATCCTATAGATGTTTTTGTTAGAACTTAATTATATGTGACTGCAGGTGTCAGTCTTTCTTAACGTGCTTGATTTACGTGTTAGGAAATATGTTACTAGAGCTTTGAATACAAGATGTTCCAGATGGACAAACTACAGTATCTATTATCTGCTTAGTCTATCCATCACTGAACATTTGAAAAATAAACAAAGAAATCTATAATTTTTTGAAAAAAATAGACTTTGTGATTTCTGTATAAGCCAGAAGGCCTGAATCAGAGAAGGCAGGAGGACCCTCTCAGTAACTGGTACATAGCAAGCTAGCTAAAGGGAAGAGACCAGGCAACAGACCTTAACAGACTAAGTTTACCTGGCAAGCTTTGTATAATACTTGAAAGAGTTTTTTAAATAAAAAATACCATAAAGCTGGGATAAATATGGAAGGTATAGGCTAGTGAAAATATTAGGATGTCCATTCTAGTGATTCTAGTGATGAGCTACCACCCAGATTAAAGCTACATTTTGCAACACGGGATTGAATAAAGCAGGACAGTGCTCTATCCTAGTCTCTGCAACAGGGCAAGTGGTGAAATAAGAGGCGTTCAGCTTCCCTTGTGCCAAAATACCTTCAGTGGCTTGTGGTGGTGGGACGGTCACATGCAGCTTTTCCAGTAGTCACTCACTAGAGACATGAGGACTCAGGCCACAGTATAGACATCCCAAGTAGGGTCAGAATAATCAACCTCTTTGCTGTACAGTTTCTCATTTTGCTTTCTCTCTCCAATCTGTTCTTCTTGTTTTTATGACTAAGCCCATTTATTTGATCAATCATTTGATAACAAGAAAGTATCACCCTCAAACAGCTTGGTTTCCCAGTCTTGGGAGCAATAAGAGGGAAATTATATGTGTACAAAGACCCTTAAAAGTTGATTTTGGTTGTTTTAACTGTATCAAAATCTGGAAAGCCTTAACAAACATTATTTTAGGGTTAAGACAAAGTGCTTTCATGTACAAATATATTTCCTGGCATTCATTTGCAGAGTGCTTTATTCTTCCCATAGATATGTCAAACAAATCTTTCATCAATACATCTTTTTCCTTAATGTGAAATTCATTTTGCTTATATTCAACCTCTGGCAGCAGTTGCAGTAGCCAATCCTCTCCAAATGCAAGCACAGGAGATACTCTGCCTCCTGGGCAACCTTTCTGTGCTGTTGTTTATGATCCAGACACCATGCCTGGGGTCCCCCTGTGCTATTTGTAAGCCAAATTTTCCTGATAAAAGGGCATGACCCCTCAGCAACTATAGAGTTGTCCTGAAGATAACAGGAACTTCAGCTCTAACACAGCTTCCATGTTGGCATCCTAAGCTGAGCATGAGGTGCCTGAGGAAGGGCAATGCTTGCATCCATTTGAAGTTCTGTTTKCATTAGGATATCAGGGCACTTTTGCAGCTCTACAACACAGTTAATCAGTGGGAAACACTTTTGTTGGTATGGTATGGTTTTTGTAGCATAGATAGATGTTTGCACAGTTTCGTTCCTTACCCAAACCYCCACCCCAGAGTGTCCCTCTTCTTGCCTCTCCACAGCCTGATCAACTGAGCAGGGCTGTTGTCCTCCACCACCACTACAGTGACTTTCCTCTGGGACACCAGAACTAGCTCTAATGTCTAACTACAGGAGAGGATGTGGTGGCCRGTTACCTAACTCCACTCCAAAAAGGGTAGCATGTATTCTGCTGTAATGACAAATATGCTTAACTGTGCTTCTTGACACCATCTAGCAGGTGCCTGGAAACTTCTTTCTATTTGTCAGAAATACCTTCACTGCTGGTTGATTCGCTCCTGTAAATATCCACTACAAATGTTCGTTTAAATGTGCTGCTAAAAGTTAAAAGTGAAACCTCTTTGCTCTGTATTGTATTTTTGAAGGTTGTCTTTCCAAACCTGAGCCCAGTGGAAGGCCATAGGAATGTGTGTACTATTTTCAGATGGAACAGAATTTGCCTCAGCTTTGCCTTTTGCTGATACCACAAAAAAATGTAGCATGTGGGCCAAACATATGTGCACAAAGGGAGAGAGAGGAAGAGAGCAAAMCATAATGCTTTATTTACTCCAGACTTCAGTAAGGCAAAACTCTTCTCTGGCTTTTCATAAACTCATCTGGAGTTCCCCTGCAGCTCTTCTAAGCAGGAAGCTTAGCAAGACAGAACAAAAAATCGACATAGCCTCAAGAATATACTTACTCTCCAGACGGTTTTACCCTGCTGTCCTCTTCTCCCATTACACCCACATGCACTTCTAACACGGAGTAGCTTTAGCTGGGACTAAAAACACAGGATCAGATGGAACTACATGCACCAGAGCCAGTCCTCTTCAATTGCAGGCAATTTTGTGGTAGACATTGAGTTCTGAGAAACCAGGTCCAGGAAACCTCCAAGTGACATCATCTCTTGCACTGATGAACAATCTTAAAACCTTGAATGTAAAAATGCCAAAGCCACAGACAATGCCATATGAATACATAGAAAATTTACATGCACAGCAATACAGGAAAGAATAACAGCATGTCCAGTGCTCAGAAATAACAAGGAAGCCTTTAGGAGACAGACTCACTCCTTTATATATGTATCTATATGTGTATGGATATGCATGAGCATGCACATAGTCATATAGATTTGTGTGGCTTTGTGATGTGTATGTGCATATATATACATACAGATAAATTTCACCTGCTATCACCTYCTTTCCGTTACCTATCTGGCACATTATTCAACTGCAAATTGCACACCTGAAGTACTATCACACTCTGATAAGCTATGCCTTCTCTCTTTCCCATCAGCTTTGTGGAAGATGTACAGGTAGAGATTAGCCTGTTCGTTTTATATATGAAAACAGCTCTCTGCCAAGAAGATACCTTTTTTTCCCCCACTATTATTTGTATGCATTGAATTTTGCTGATTTGGGATTTTGCTGTACTAGCACTGCTCTGAGCTCAGAACAATAAACCAGATGCGGCTGAATAGCTAGCTGAATTAAGAAACAGGAGCACTGTTTTCATCAACGGTTGCTTTTTCTGTCCTGCAGTCCTAAATCATAAAAGCAGGAGGTGTTTTCACACAAACCTTCCAGCAGCAAGCTTTTAAGAAAAGGTCACTGCTGCCCTGCTGTATGGTGCACTCAAATCAGAGAGGCAATTAACTTGAGGGGATACGGGAACAATGGCAAATCTGCATTTAAATGCATTTTAAACAATGCTTAACTCTCCCAAGTGTGAGCATGGAAAACTTTCTCTCGTAGTGATAAGAATTTGACCAAGTGCTCCAACTGGTCTCGATAGTCTTTCTCCAGGGCATACATCACCACCCTCTGAAGTGGTCCTCAGGGACTCCCATGAGGACAATTTTCTTCCTACGAATGACTTAATTATTTCTGGTAACACATACTGTCAGACAATTCAGAATAAAATGACAGTGATGAGACTTCCATTTGTTTAAAAAACAATGATATATGATGCACTTTGCTTTTAAACAGGCCAAAACAAGGCCTCCTATTTCTGAAATCTAAGAATCATAACCAACAAAGAGGAAGCTTCTGTACACATCTGAAGAGACAGGTAGATTAGCAATTTTGATACTCCAGATACCCCTTGGAGCCCAAATTGTGTGAAGSGACAGTGAGACACTTTTAGGAAGAGCCTAGAATGCCTCAATTGCACATGATATCTGCCTACTGAATCTAGATTTRCCTGCAGAAAAGAAAATGAAAACTGAAATTCCAGAGTTTTTAAGTGTAAAATGGATGGGATGCCAGTGGTATAATTATATCAATATATTTTGGCCCTATGTAGTTTTTTTCTACCCTTCAGAAGAAGCCTGCAACCTTTCAGAAAGTATTTTAGAGACCATTCTCAAAGTTGTTTGATAAGATTTAAAATCAAATCTTATCTTGTATGAACCATCTTTAGCCTAATACTTAACAGATTTGATGCAGATTGTGATGCACCATTCCATAATAAGAGTCGATGAACCTGAACATAACATAGTGGTTCCTGGAGAAATTATAAAACTAATGCTGAGTTGCACTAAAATATTTGCTATATTGCAGTCAAGGACTATTAATCTCTTGCTGCATATTGGGGGGGGCACAACTGCACTAAAGCAAATATTTAAAAATGGATATTACAGAACTTTCTGGGACAATATAATTGGAGTTACAGCCTTTTACCATTATCGCCCTGGGTCTTCARTTCTCCTTCTTAGCTTCTAACTTTTTCCGTCTGACTTATTCTGCCCAGTAGAGGAAATCCCACTTCTTATTCATGTTTCAGTGTACTATTTGTTGCCTACTGCCTAGTATGTCAGACCTTGTCAAAAGCTAATAAAACACACCACAAAAAATAACGTATTTTAATATAAATTTCCAAAATATGTATCAGTTTTCATGAACTCCAGATTTTAAGGGGAGTTGTACAGGTAAAATCCTATCTTATTATTTTGCACACACTCTAGAAATTTTTAACAAAGTTTTATATTATTATTAGGCATGTGCTATGCATTTATTTCTGTTGTTAGAGAACACTATGATAGTTTTGCAGAAATAGAAAACTTTCCTGCTAGTCTGCTCCTTCAGAAATATTAACTCATTTATGTAGCAGGGTATTATCTGACATCGCTCTGCTCTGTTGCACCAAGAGATGATGTATCGAGCGTGCACTTGCAGCACACCAGGCCAGTGACTTCTGAGGTCAGAGGCATTGGCATTACCAAGGGCTAGGGCCTGTGAATATGGCAAAATTGCTCAGAGAAAACTGACATCTTGCAAATTGGTTTCAAAACTGATCAAATGGGGAAAAAAAGGAAGTTTTCRAAGAAAACGTGAATAGCAGATACGATATAGGGCTACTATTCTTGATTCTAATCTTCCTTAGCGTTGAGCTGCTTTTGTACAGCTACACCCACTGCAGTCAACATACCTTAAGAGCACTTGCCACTTTTCAGAACTGGATCCTTGAGCAGATACAGAAACAGAGATAATTGTTCRAAAGCATATGGGCTATCAAGGACTCTTTAAAGCTACAGACATCCTTTTAAAAAATAACCAATGTTAGATCAATGTTAGGCAATGTTAGATCCTGTCATGCCGAACATTGTGTCTGTGGGAGGATTCCTTAAAGTTACTGACTCATTTGGAAGGGAATAATTACAAAAGAAAGAAACAAGAGTGAAAATGTCCTTCCTTTTTACTTCCATCTTGCAGTCTGGAGCCCTTTCATTTTCTTCTTTCCATCCTTTTTTTTATTTATTTTGGCATTAATATTCCTCTTATTTGATAAGTTTAAAAATGTGCATGAGTGCAAAAAAAAATAGCAGCAAAATCCTTCTTCCTTTATCTTTCTTAATAAATCAAACCAGATAATTCCTAGATTGCTAGGAAGAGGTTACTACAGGGCAAGCCAACATAGGATCTTGTGGTACCTCAACTCTTTTGCAGTCAGTGGCTGTGTGTATTTTGCCACTCTGACATACCCTGAGGTAGACACAAGCAGGTTCACCCTCCAGTGGAGTTATTTTCCCTTTATTAGCCTGTTGCAGGATCTATCACAGCCCAACAATTCCACAATTGATTTGTTGGCGGCTGAGCCCTGGGGTTTGGAATGTAAATAAGACTCAGACTGAGAGAGATGTGCACTGCAGCAGCTGATACCGAGTGCAGGTACTTCATCAATTGACCTGATTTCTGGAAAACCTGCTTGCAACCTTGAAAACTGCATGTAATTACAATCTTTGCAATAAAATATTAGTCTCCATGGTAATGAGAAGTGCTTTCCTAACCTGTTTAGAAAAAAAAAATAAAAAAAAGTGCAGAGATGACAAAATCTCTGAGGAAAATGAAATTTTCAGTATCATTTCACAGTTGGACAGCTTTCTACAGACCTGTCAACAGATTAGTAGCATTCTGCCCATTTTATACATGGCAAAACTGAGTAATTAAAAGCCCTCAGGCTTCGCTTGCTAAAGGAGACTTAATTAGCTCTGTAGCAGTACCAGAACAGAAGGGCACATAAATAGTTTGCCTCTGTCCATGCAGAAAAGAAAAATACCAGTGGAAGGAAAGCGTTGGCATTCTCAGTACAGGTTCTGTTAAATGTTGTTAAGCAAATGGTGCTCTATCAGTGTCGATGGTGCAGAACTGTGGGGTGCAAATGCCCTCTTTTGCGGCAGGAGTTCTGTCTTTCTCCTGTGTTTGCACAGCGCCTATGGCCACGAGAGTCTGACTCACTGGCCCCAGCTTATCAAAAAAAAAAAAAAAACAGAAAAGAAAAGAAAAGAAAAGAAAAGAAAAAAAAAAAAAAAAAAAAAAAAAAAAAAAAAAAAAAAGAAAAGAAAAGAAAAGAAAAGAAAAGAAAAGGAAAAAAAAAAAAAAAAAGGATTAGGGTTTATTAGGCAAAGGAGGGTGAAGAAAAATGTGCTAGGCACTGTGCAAAGCCAGAAGCTCAGCAGACTAAATATTATTCAGGCAGACTTACGAATTGAGAGACTGTTTTTGGAGCCACGTGAACTGACCTAAAGCTGTTTGTGAAAGACCCTTCTGAAAAATTTCCTGATGGGCAACATCAAAATAATGGTCCAAAGTCTTCAAGGCCGGGAACCATGGAAGGGTAGCGCGGGGAGCGCGGGCGCTTTCTCCCTGGGCAGAGAGGCTGTGGCAGCCTGCCCAGAGGGCTCTTATCGGTTCCACCCCCCAGGGGACAAAAAGAAGCTGGCAGCTGAGGAGTTCAGCCTTGTTTTTCCTGGTGTGGCAATCTCCTTGATTGGTAGGAGGAAGAGAGGGCAGATAACGTCCTACAGGAGCGGAAAAAATGGTCTCTCTGATTTGTCTTCTGCTACATCACAAAGTTTTTCCAAAACCTCAGAGTTGCCCACAGAAAGAAAAAAGGCCACGTTAAAACCAGCTCTTCGGCTTTAACCAGTTCTATTTCTTGCCTTTGTCGATGAATTGCTGGGCAATCATGGATAAGTGATTTTGTCTCATTATTCCTCAGTTTCTACATCACTAAAGCAGAGATAATGACACTTGCTGTCCTTTGCCAAGCACTGTAGGTGAAAAAAAAGAGAAACAAAAACTATTCCTTCTTAAATTTCTCATGCAGCCACAATAACCCCTGAGCAGGAAGGGAAAGAATAATGTTATTTATAAATCACAGCTGGAAATGATCTCAGTGTAGTCACTTTAACTTCTCTCATATGCCTTAAATTTCTTAGTGCTTACTTAGCTTACTTACCACCAAAATTTAGGTGTTAATGTATGATCTCATGCTTACTGCTGTACCAGCCTATGAAGCAAAACAATATTAGTAAAAATAATAATTTTATATCACAGATGCTAGCTACCAGGAGAGGATAAAAGAGCAAAGACTAAAATCACTGCTGCGTTTTATGGCAGCGTTACTCTCTGATGCCTTGAAGTCTGATGCTATCTAATGTCTGCTTGTGTTGCTCATCAACTTTGCCTCAAATACTGATAGTTTTAAGATCTTCCTAAGTGTATTTTCATTTATTAGTTATAAACTGGGTTCATATGAAGCATGAACTATTAACTTTAAATCATATCATTATTTAATTGTATATATTTCCAAGGGTTCTCTTACCATTTTCTTTCCTTAGCTTCACAGACCATTTTTTTTCTTCCTCCTATTTTTTGAACATAGGCCTCAGTCCCAGAGTTTGTTACATGTGAATGAATTTTCAGGACTTCCTGGAACTCACTGTAAGTAGGTCTGCGAAAATGAAATAAAAGACGTGAATAAACCTGCAGTTGAAAAGCTAAAAATAGTTGAAAAAGAGCCTTTGTACAGGAAAAAGAAAAAAAAAAAAAAGGTGCAGGCCCCAATTCATTGTTTCCCTGTACCTTACATCATGGTTTTACATTACTTGGTAGCAAATGACACTGTATGATTTACCATATCACCAACATATTCAACATTTTCATTTCTCCCAGGGGAATGATTGGGTGGGTGCAGGAATGTCTCCAGTCCCTTGGGTTAATGTCAGGTGTGACACGGTGCAGCTCTCAGCAGYGTTAACCCTCCTCTGGCTGAATAAAACCCGGGAATGGCAATCCAGACCAAACGCATTTCCAAATTGCTAACCCAGCATTTCCAAATTGCAACCATTATGTTGTATAAGACACATCAGAAAATCATTCAGTTTTCCTGGATCTCTGATCATGGTTACAAATGCTCTTCAAGAAAGRATTTCAGATGCCTTTTGGTTTTCCAGACATTTCCCTGATCTTCTAATATATTGCCCAATACTTCATTGTCTCGTGTACAATAAAGTTTCACTGAATTTGACTTGAGATACAGCAGATTTAAGGATTGCCTGTAAATATGTGTGTGTATACATATGTGTGTGTGTGTACATATATGCATAAGATAAGAAAACATAAGATATTATGTTAATAGTTTTACATATATCTTTATACAAGGTTTTTATATATGTATGTATGTAGATAGACAATCATTAAAGGGGAGGGTAAAAATAAGGAATTACGAAGAGTTTCTGACAGCAGAGAGACTCTTGTACACTCAGTTACGATGGTACCATTTTTTTTAATTAATTAAATTATTATATGTAAAATGTGGAAATAATCTTCAATAATACAATGCTAACACATAAAATCATTCTGACGACATGGCTCCAGCCTTTTCCTCATGCAGCCTGAAGTAATTTTAGGAATGAAATGTGAGTATCTTTGAAAATGATCTCATGAGTTCCATTTTCTTTTCCGTCTTCTGCTTCTTTGTGTTAAGCTTTGAGAAATACTTTCATTTCGATATCTGGCAAAAAGAGGGTGGAGAGAAAATGTACCAATTACATGAAAACTTTGTATTTTCTCTATTATATTTTTAAAAAGAAATAGGCAGATGCACAGAGTGAGGCAGCTGAGATTTAGCACCCAACTTTTAATGAGCTGGCAACACTACTTTGGACTTTCCCTGAAAGGCTCAGGTTGATTATTGACAAGGGTTGTTTTTATAAAAACTGGAATCTGTCTTACACTATTGAAGAATGGCCTTGAAGAGCAGCAATGAGGGTTCTTATGGCAAAATCTCTTTGCTACCAACAAAAGTGCTTTAATCTGCTCTAACATTTGCATTRTGTATCAGCAAGAACACATTTCACAGCTTACCACATAGCAGAATTTAATTCCCTCTCTTCAGAATTAACTACTATTTTAAAAACATATTTGTTACTGTCTATTTGGGGAGAGTGTGTGATTAAGTGTACACTTGAACGTAATTTATGACTGTGAGGCACAATCTTTCAAACTCACCCTAAATATTACAGTGATCCATACTCAATATAATGCTGAGTAGCACCAAGCCTTTGAGGGATCAGCTCATTTGCTGCAAGGGGCAAGGATGTATCTACGTTGGCACTGTGGAGCTGAGGGCTCTCACACTGGAAGCCTGGAGACTTAKGAAAATTGAAGTTATGGGGTCTCTCCATCCATCAGTTCTCTTCTAGTCCATCTAAATCCCACTTACAAACATGCAAGGTCCTCAAGCATGTGAAGTTCCTACCTCTTCCCCACTAGTKAAAACGTCTTGTAACAATAAATGCTTGGGGCACAAGTTGCCTGGAGGAAGAAACTACTGAATGACTATTAGCAAGTGTGCAGTATATTTGTACCCAAGATGCTTGCCCATGCCTCAGCCATGCAATAACGTGGGCAGTAGGTCGCCAGTCATTAAGAGAAATTGCGCCTAATGGCTGCATCCATATTTACGATGGCTAAGTGCAAGATAAGGAGAAGGTTCATCTGTTACAAATACAAGTATGACAAAATTTGATAATTTTTGATAATTTTTTTAGATTCTAAAACATTATGGGCCAGGATAAATAATAACGGGTGCAACAGCCACTTATTTGGACCAATTTAGCATGCCGAAAATACAGAGCAAGTAGATGCTCAGCCCATTTATATCATTTCCCAGGTATTGCAGATTAGAAAAGAAAAAAAAGATGTATTTAACAACTGCTTTAAACTGAAGTGCTATAATAACCCTCCAAAGAAGCAGACTGGAAATAAATTATGCAATTGTAGCTGATTTGCATCAGATCTTGAGGGAAAGAGAGAATGAAGTCTCCAGAACAGGTATTTGCTCTGCAGTTCTTCAGATTAATTGAACAGAACAGAAGGTCATTATAACAGATGCTACATTCTAGACAGTAAAACAATAAAAACCAAAGAAATACTTCATTTTCAGATTCGAAAATGATGTGAAGGAGGGACTTCTACATACACTGGTTTGGTCATAAGGAAATGTTAATTATTGTTACATCAACACAAGTGGAGAGGAGGTGATTTATGCCAGCCATGAATCTGGCTATGTGGATGCAAATAAATTTGACTAGAACTGATGATATCAGCAGACTTACACTGAACAGATGAAATTCCATTCATAAAATATAGATCAAGGATGTGCAGATGTATAAGAAATGTGAGCAAAGGAGCTGCTAAGATAAGTATCAGAAGTGAATGGGCCATAATAAATACTTCAGCAAAAGTGAGGTCAAGTCCTTTGCAGACCAAAATATAGTGTAGAAGTGTGAAAGCTGGTTTTACTTAACTAGTGCAAGCTTGGCCATTGCCAGATTTACTCCAGTGAGATAAACCCAGGCCTTGATTCACAGAACCTTTTGACAGTGCTTCCATATGCTTAAACTAAGATGAAAGCTTAAATCAAATGACTAAAATTCCTTTTATTTTATTGAGATTATAGAAGATAGATAGAAGATTAAATATATAATAAATTGCATTTTTAAATAAGGATTTTTTTTCATAAATTGGTGGCCTTTCTTTTAAGTTGGGGCCCTTCCATTATTAAAGATTTTAAAATGCATATAAACTTTGTTGAAGACTTGTGGGTTTGAAAAAATGGGGAAAAAAGTTGGCAAGAATTCAGTGTGCTAATACGCAGGGAAAAGCTCTTGGGGCACTTTGAGGGGCATGACGAATTGAGCAGAAGAGAAGAGAGGAGAAGAGAGAAGAGAGGTGAGATGGAAAGGGAAGGGGAAGGGGAGGGGA
>NW_020455294.1:842715-844305 GCF_003342845.1 Nothoprocta perdicaria | reverse complement strand
GGGAGGGAAGGGGAGGGGAGGGGAGGGGAAGGGGAGGGGAAGGGAAGGGAAGGGAAGGGAAGGGAAGGGAAGGGAAGGGAAGGGAAGGGAAGGGAAGATGGCAGTCACTAAGCAGGACTTTCTGATCGTGCCTAATGCAATGTGACAAGCCAGCTGTTCATGGGAAGTGATGTAAATCTTAGTGCTTTGAATTTTAAGAATAGAAAACTTAGAAAACCTGCTGCTACAGATTATTTTGCTCTTTCTCTTGCATTTAGAAGGCAGTACGACCAAAGAGTCACAAAGACCTCTTTCATCTCTGCCATTTTTAATGATTCTAAAATATGATGAATCACAGATAAGAAAATCACTAGTTGTGCCTGACCATACCAGTTTGTCGGGGCACTGGCAGAATGGACAAGGTCATTTTCAAGTATAAAGTGCAATTTACTGGTTTGCAGGCAATGGTCTTTGTGTGGTTATTCTACCTCCRGCAACCAAAGGCCCAGAAATTTCTGCGAGTTCTGACTGATCAACAGAAATAYGGGACTCAGTGGCAGCTGATTGCCAGGTTTCTCCCGCTTCCCTTGGTGCAGAAGCACATTGGATGCTGTGCGGTAGCTACGGAGCAGCCACAAGTTACAGAACAGCATCTTGAAAGCGAACAAGCTCCGCGTGTGTTTTACTGCAGTAAGCTGAAAAACGTTCTGCTTCAGCTACCGCCTCAGGAGCAGCCGAGCTGTCCAAGTAGGAGTGATGGATACTCCAAAGAAAGGCAGGCAGCTATGGATGGGAACCTCTGGAGCCCTCCCTAAGTAGCCCTTGCACTTGAAAGCCAAAGCCTCGGAGCAGCTATCGAAGAAATAACCTTGCTAATTTGACACTTGATAAGCAAATATTTCAAAAGCCCCACGCCAAATTGTATGTCTCCACTTGTCCCTTGGCCAGAATTTCTCATCCAATTTCAGCATGTTTTTTTTCAGGAAAAACATCTGAAGAACATTTGCTAGAGCAACTCAGTATTCAGTCATGCTTTTCTGAAATTTATTTAACGAGAAAAGTGTAATATGAAAGGTGTGGATAAAGTGCACCCGACAGAGCATCTCYCTTAGGCACTTGCTCTGTGGGGAGCACCTGAATCCGCCAGCTCCGGGCAGGATCAGGGCCTGGATCCCAGCAGGAAAGCCGGCTACCGGGAGCGGATATCCCGAGGGGATTCAAAACAGACGGCTCCAAAGAGGCCGTCAAAGCGCCAGACCTCCCCACTACCACCCCGGTGYGCTGACGGTATGTATTTATTTAACATATATATTTATTTATTCCCTAATGGGGTACTGCCGCTGCGTGCCGGCTCCGCCAGCCCAGGGGCACGGGAGGCGGCGCCGGGCGCTGCCCGGGGCGCCCCTCTTGCCGGGCGCCCCCCCGCGGGCCCCGCCGCCAACGGCCGCACTAACGGCCGCGCCAACGGCCGCGCCAAGGGGCAAGGCGAGCCCGCGAGCAGCCAGGTGAGCGTGCGGAGCGGCGGCCCGGACGCGGCGAGCCCGGGCGGAGGGCAGGGAARGGGAGCAGGGAAGCGGGCTCTTTGTGCGGACGGCGCCGCCGCTCCCGCTC
>NW_020455294.1:835174-842074 GCF_003342845.1 Nothoprocta perdicaria | reverse complement strand
AGGTGAATAGAGGGGCGGGAGGGAAAACATAAATGGAGAAACTTTCCGGGCACGACTGAAATTGCAGCGTATGGAGTGTTTCAGTTAGGAATTTCAGCGGGAAGCGCGGTACCCGAGTGGCAGCTCCCAGCGTGCCTCCCTTCGATTAAAGGTCTCGCTTGGAGTCTCTGCTGCTGCTGATAACCTTTAGCCCCGGCGGCGTTTAGCGCCGTTCGCGCCGCTCCGGAGCGCCCTTCGCCTGTGCTTGTGTCCCACCGGTCCATCCGAGCCCCCCGGGATGGTCCCCGGGCTGGGAGGGAGTGCAGCCTCTCCCGGTGCTTCCCTGTGTGCGGATTAGGGAATGCGCCCGGTGGACGCAGCCCGGGAAAAGGCTGGGGCTGGCGCGGAGCTCTGCGAGCGCAGTARCCCCAAAGCAGCCGATTGCCACGGCCAAGTGTGCTCCCAGAGCCTAACTTCTCTTTGCTAGGTTGTGCAAAGGCATTGCAGGTAAAATTTCCAAGGTATTTCCAAGGATATAAAAAGCCAATACATAAAGAAGTCAAGCTTTGGACGCTGGTTCTGGTGGATGGTTATTCACCTGTCATTTTCAGGGGCTTGCTGATGTTCAGTGCATGCTACTCTGTTCTTGCTGCTGCCGTAGTTTTCCCTTTGTAACCTCCCTTCCCTGCCCTCTGTACTAAGACTTGAGAGTGAGACCAGTAACAGCTGCTGTGGGAGCACCAGGGACACAGGGCAGAATAGCTGTTCATTTGGAGCCTGAGAAAAGACCTTTGCAAGGGGAAAACTTCACGATAAACTTCYAGTCGTGGGTTCGTGGATAAATGTTCGGTCTCGTTATCTTCCAGTTGACATAAAACCCTCGGAACTGTGTGAATCCCTTGTGTTTTTCACCTACCCGAACAGCTATGCTTACTGTAAAGGAGATTTTCACTGTGCTGTATTTGTGGTGGGCAGAACGATGGATGAGGATTTGAGTCTGGAACTGCTTGCTGATTTGTGGCCTTTCTTTGATTGKTGGGATTTATGGCCCACACCTTTAACTGCTACCTGTATATATCCACTTTTCATGTTTGTATGAGTCCCCAGAATGGGCTACATGCAAGTCCAGATATTTTAATTGAATTGACAGAGGAGGATTCAGCTTTTGCAATTGATAGTTGCTTTTCACCAGCTTATTCCTATAATCAAACTAATGTTTATCATTCTCTTCAGGGCTTTTAAATGCTCTACAGTCTCCTTAACACCCTTTTTAGATTTGAAGTGAATCATTACAAGCAGAAAAAACAAGGACTTGCTCCAAGAGAAAAAAGAATTCACTTTTGCTAGAGCTTGACTTACGATCTTATGACCTAAGAATTTCTTGACTTTTGTCCCTGTGCTCAGATCATGGGAGACTGTGCCTTCCACCCCACCTCCAACTTTAAAATACAAAATTATATTTAGTTATGTTTTGATCATTATAAACACACTGAGACAGAATGCCATGGTGGGTGATGTTTCATTCTCCTGTCCCAACTTCTTCTTGTGGAAAAGCAGGATTAATTGTGCATCTATATGTTTCTTTCAGACTTGCAACCAACATAATGCTGAAGCTCCCATCTTGGAAAGAGCATTTTTCAGAATGGCACAAACAGAACCTAATCYGGACCATGACGTGTCGTGGTTCCTCCTTCCCCCAAACTGGGCTAAGATGCTTGTGGGATTAATTTCCCTCCTCTGCTTTGTTAACAGCTATGATGGAGATTTTGTCTTTGATGATTCTGAAGCCATCATCAATAACAAGGTTTGTCTCATTTTATTGTCCTTGATTTAAATGGTCTTAAGAAACAAAATTACAGCAATCAATCATGGTAGGCCCAAAGTATTCATCTTMGTCACTAAGTGCCTTTTCATTAGTCCTTTTAAGGGTTTCTTTCTCATTCTTTTTTAAAGYAAGGTTTTTTTAAAAAATTGACAAACAAGCTGTGCAGCAGTGTTCTACAGGAAAGCTAGAAACATGAGCTTGTTTAACAAACTCTTACTCCCAAAGCTATTTGAATAACATGGGTTCTGATGCATCAACAACAGAGCAGACAAAGACAAATCAAGCTTTTTAATATATATAAACACAATGAACAATCCTGAAAATAGCTGGAATTTAGCTGGAAGAACAAAACTCTTTGTGGGTTTAAAAAAAATACTGGTATTGAGGAGTTGTAGTTGGTTGTCGGCCAAATGGTGAGACACTTTCTCATATCACACGTGGCAGTTGATGAGGCTGTGCTCATGCCTCATCAGCTCTTGCTGTGCTCTGAAAAGTTGCTGTGCTCTGTGAAAGGGYTGGAAAGAGAAGAACAGAGTAAAAAGGAGTATAAAAGAATGACCCTTATGTTGATTCTGTTTTCCTGAAGCCATGGAAATACAGGGTGAATAATCCACAGACAGTTCTAGAAGATTTTGGTTTTTGCATTGCATTACACAAAAATTAAAGGCAGTTTATCACAGTGTGCTATTTAGAATCCCACTGAATTACAGCTTCTTYGGACAAACTCGCGTTATGCTTATGTAAGTCATGTTACCTTGAGTTATAAATGTATGGGGAGGGGAAATACATCTGCCAAATAGGAAATAAATCTCAAAGCTGCTAAGAGAATTCTGTAAACAAACTAAGAACCTGCGGTGATTTTTAAGAACCATTGCACTTTAAATTACACAGCTCCTGGGAATGTCTCATTGTGCAAAGTTTTATTTGGAGCATAACGATAACATTTTAATTTTCTGAAAGAGCAAACAAAACTGATGTTGAAATCAAGGCAGGGGTAGGCTTAGCTGTTTTGTTCTCATGCAATTTGCAGGCTTTCAATTCTTATCTGTCAAATACTTCAATTTATGTATGCAACACAACAACCTGTGCTGGAATTATAGCACATGACAACTCAGACAAATGAAATTAATTGCTTAAATAGATTAATTCATACAGCCTGTATAGGGGAAAATCTGAGACTCATTTTAATTTTTGCATCTAAGTCTTCTATTATTCTCTAGAAATTGAGCGTGATGTTGATGATCATCAGATAAATATATGGAAATACAAAATTCCTGCCAAAAATGTGTAGAAAATGCATTTCTCGGTTTGTTAGAGACTCAAAGCATCTAGCAAAGGCAAACTTTATTAAATAGTGAGCAGCATGTTTTATTCCCATTCTGTATGACAGCCAGTAGGTGAAGTAATCCAGGAGATTTACTGAGCATTACTTTCCCGGTATTTCCTCGTGTGCCACACTGTGACCCTTTTGTTAACTCACTAGCCCTCCCCCYAGTCTTTCCTTTTTTAATGAAAAATACACTGTTAGTTGGCCCCGTGCCTACCATATCGTACAGCATTCTGTTATTAGATTTTATTGGTGTTCAGGGCTGTTTTCCAGATGCTTCCTTGTCGTTTCAAGCAGTGTTTTTACTGGTTCTCAACACTGATTTTGTCTTTATTTACTAGCTTGCCAAGACAAGCAATTGAATTAGCAGCAGCTTGAGACACTTGAGGTGTCTCTTCTGTAAGMCATTAGGTGGAAAAACTGACCTTTTTCAAGTATTGAACCCTGCTGTGTGTAAGTTGCTGCTAATCAAATATTTAGAGATTCTTTGGTATCTACATTCAGTGCTAATGGAGAAAATCATGCATATCCTTTTAATCGCTGGGGCTCTTGGAGCAAACCATTTCCCTYTTGGGATAAATCCATGGAGTGGGAAAACTCTCATAAGTGACTGTGYCTCACAGAACTTGGACACATGAACAAGTCTGCTGCCTCTGGGCTCCGGAGATCTCTAGGCCATAGGAAAGTACAAGCTGAATGCTACATAATTCTGCATCTTCAACTTTTTCTGCATTCTTCCCATTGAAGATTAAAAAATCGGCCGATTCTGAAGGAGGGGAAAACCTAGGCCTGTATAACCCAAATATGTTTCCCATCTCATGATATTGAAGACAATATGTGAAACAGAAGCCATAGGTTTAAAACATAGTAGTTCCTTTCTCTTTATTAAAGCAAGCAGGCACTTCCAGAGTGCATGTAGCTGGCACGCRTGCATAAGTGGGCATTGGCTGGCCCATGGCACCATTGGCTAGCACAGATGCACACACTAMAGAGACTTCAGTATGTGTTGGTGTGCAGGCCAGCCCTGGCAGGCCCTGGAAGAGCAGCCCTCCTGCTCGAGTCATTGGTTGTTCTTCAGGGTTTGTGCGTACCCCTGAGGAGAGGCGTTGGAGYTGGGGTGTCTAAGGCCAAAACTTCAGTCTTGGGAGGGAAAAAGCAATTCTTGGTTGCCCTTTGAATGTAGATACACCTGTGCTCTGCATGTGTGTCTCCTTTTTGAYCTTGAGAGAGCAGAGAAGCCTTGAACCTCTCTATTACCTGAAAACAGGATCCTCTGTGAAGCTTGGTCTATTAAGTTTTTTCCTCCAGAACACCTAATCCACTCCGGTAGTTTAGGGCTTCTCAAAGACAACMGTGTTAATTAACTCTGCTTTCCTTCCAACACAGGGGCACAGCTTCTGCAGGAGTAGCAGAAATCCTTCAGGAACACGGCCTCTGTGGGAGGCTTCCTCCCTAGCTATGTATCTGCCTTGGTGGTTAGGAAGGGAAGATAAGAGTCTTCAGTAGCCTCATATTGTGATGATCGAGCCACCAAGCCTTTGTGTAGAAAGGGAAGGTACTTTTACCATCATGACAATGATGCAACTTATACAAGTGTTTAAGTAATAGCAGCAAGAGTCAATGCAGACATATTGATTAGCAGCCCAGCAGGGAGCACTTTCCTTCATTTGACTGTGGCCTAGGATTTGTAGCCAGTTTCCCTTTCCTAATTTCTTTTTGAGCCCTTTATCTAATACTAGCCAAATCTGACTAAATGATAGAAATAAATCATTTTCTGCAGTTATGGATTTTTTGGATGAGTGGAGGACAATGTGTAGAGAAAGAAGCAAGAACTTAGTTATTTTTAATTGCAGTTTAGCAGCAGCCAAACAGCGTTTGTGCATGGCCTGGACGTTTGCCTGTACCTTGGGACTAGCGATAATGCAAGTCTCCTTGCTGGCAGGCCATAGGAGGAAGCTCAAGGTATTGCAAAGTGTAGTGAGATGGCAAGAGCCTGTAAGACGAGCTGGAGATGGTTAATCATGAGTGTTATAATATGGGAACTTGTAAGGAGGGGGACATACAAAGAGAAGGTGCAGGAAGCCAGGCTTTGCTAGCCCATTCACGGGTTCAGCATGAATTGTTTGCACTGGTGCATTCAATAGGCTAGGTTTATCGGATTGTTTCCCTGTCACATGGTTTTAAGATAAAAGGAAAGTGTGGACTTTGTAGTTTTATTATAGTGTTCTGCCCCAAACTGGCATGTAAGTAATTTAACTAACTTGTTATTAGTCCTCTTTTAGAGCAGTGTGTTGAGGAATTTGCTTCTTGGTTTCGTGTATTAACAACAATATCAAAAAAGATTTATTTGAATAGTGTCCTGTGCAAAGAAAGAAAAAAACAGCTTAAAAAGAGCCAAACATTGACTTTTATCTTTAGTCTTTGTTGTATATCTTTCATTAGTTTCATTAGTTTTTCATTAGTAGTTTCATTAGTTCTACTACTGACACTAGTAGAAAAATAGCTGTTTGCAACAACTTGTGCTTGGCCTCTTTCCCAACATAACCTAGACCTAAAATCAAAGACACTTTACAAAAAATGTTTTTTTTTTTTTTTTCTCCTGTGGTTCAAAGCTCAGCTTCTGGACGAGATTTTCAGCTGATGTAAATCATCCTAGCTCTACTACATTTCACATAGCCTGCTTACAGAATCCAAGTCTCTCGGCCTTTATGATGACCAGCACCCAAGACATGACCTTGTTCTAAACTTTGGTACCTTGTCGGATGTCAGTCAGGAGCCAACGGGACATTTGGTGTATATGTATTAGAATGTGTTTGAACTCACTTGTCTTCTTTGAATCAAACAGAAATGGTAAGAGCCTGGTATTTAATYATGTTTTATTTCAGGACCTCAGGGCAGAAACCCCACTTGGTGACCTGTGGCATCATGACTTTTGGGGTAGCAAACTCAGCAGCAATACCAGTCATAAGTCATACCGACCACTTACTGTCCTAACTTTCAGGTGAGACTTGCCTTTTTTTTTCCTCTCACTCTAAGTCTTGAATTTTTATTAAATGTTTGTTTTGACACATAGCAGTTTGAGTATACAGAGGATGCAGTAGAAAAGGTGAGGGGCAAAGGAATTGCAGACAATTTGGATGTCTTTCATGAATTTGGTTGTCATATTTGCTAGCTTAATCTTGACTTGAATTTTTTGGTTTTGATTGTTCCTTTCACCAAACAGACATTGTTTTTGACGTTATTTTATGTACCCTTCAGAGGTTTCCCTCTTWAGTTCTCACATGCCTCGTTCCTAGAGGCAACATACTTGAGTATGTAGAGCGCGTCAGGTAGCTAGGTATGTTCCCTCTACTTAGCCAAGCTGTCATTTGTGCTGTTGCTGTAGTTTGTCTTTTGCTTTCCTACTGACCTGTGGAATGATTTTTGACAAATCACATCCATCTGCTGTGGCCTTTTGTCGCCAGGCTACTGATCAGGCTTTCCATCCTTCGCCCCTAATATTTTGTCTTCAGGAGAGTGTCTGTGTCTGAGAGTCCTAGTAAGACAGATGTCTGCCTGCATATCTGACTTGCATTTTATTTGTTGGCGTTCTCAGATAGCTACACAGGTTGATGAGGAACCCCACTGTAGCTTTCTAGTTGCCGTGTTTTGCACAAGGGCTTGGGCAAGCAGTACACCTAGGAATTTGGCCTAGAAAATAAAATAAAAATAAAATAAAAATAAAATAAAAATAAAATAAAAATAAAATAAAAATAAAATAAAAATAAAA
>NW_020455294.1:748542-835024 GCF_003342845.1 Nothoprocta perdicaria | reverse complement strand
AAAATAAAATAAAAATAAAAATCCCTTGAGCACTTGGCCTTAATTTTATTTCCTTTCCCAATCAGCTTTTGCTGTGTGGGCCTGCTGTACTAGTGATTAAGGACCTGCACTGGTTCTGCAGTTGTGACCAGTCTAAGCAGGGAAGTGATTAGAGAAGAGGTCCCCCACTCCCCCTTTTTCGCTTAAAGCAATATCTGTGGTCCTGGAGTTCAGTAGAGGTGCTGAAGTGTTTAATACGGAGGGCTTTGCTGTCCTTCCGTTTGTTTTTCACACTGCTGCCAAACAAAAATRTAAGCGTGGAGGAATAAACTAGTGTCAGGGTCCTGTTAGAACTTTTGGTACATTATACGGCACACTTAAGTCTCTGGCATGTTCTGGCTCTAGTGACGTGAGGTTGGTTAAGAGAGACCTGAGATGCAGTTACTGCTATATCTGAAAATAGAGATGAGATGTGAAGGGATCCATGTAAGGCTAATTTTGAAAGAAACTTCCTAAAGTATGCAGAAAAATAACAAGATGCTTCTTCCTTTCCTTCTCCTGTTACGTTTTGGATTAGAGTTTCTTTCTTAAAAGTTGGTCTTAGAGTGACTTTTCAGTAAGAGTTCTTTCTAGTTCTGTGAAATTGTTCTGTAGCCAATGTTGCAAAACAGTTACTTACATTTTCTTTCTCAACCCTTTCCTGATTCTGCCAGAACATCTTCCTGCTAGACTGTCAATGGAAATCTTACTCTTTGTGCACATTAGTTTTTTCGCTCTGTAGATTTAATTAAAATATTTTCATTCAGTTCCATGCGTACTGTCTTTTAAGCCCAAGAACGTTCTCCCAGTAAGTGGGGTGGTTTGTCTGCAGACCTCTCTGCAGTGTGTGTGCTCAGCTTCTAAGAGGGTCACAATTTTGAAGTCATGCTGCTGACCAAAACCCAATTCTAAGTAAACACAGTCATGAATAATGTGCTAGCATTAACATATGGCTTGGGAGACAGGTAGGTCTATGTTTAGTCTGATTTCCCATATAAATACCTCTATCTGAGAAATGATCAGGGCCTTGTTTCCAATTTATTGTACTGGTTGATGATAATATCCCTGTCTCCGGGGATTTGGCAGTAATTTTCATTCCTTTAATTATTTTCATTTTTTTGTATAAATATAATTTTGCAGTGCGGTTGATCAGTTTTTCTGTTTGCCTTTCTCTAATGCTCATGTGATTATTAACCTCAGTGTTTTTGTTTCTATACAGAATTAATTACCTTTTTGCTGGAGGCTTCCACCCAATGGGTTTTCATGTCATCAATATAATACTGCATTGTGCTATCTCCATGTTGATGGTTGATGTGTTCTCAATATTATTGGGTGGGCTGCAATTCAGTAACAAAGGAAGAAGGCTAAACTTGGCTCCAAAGACATCTCTCCTGGCTGCTTTGCTGTTTGCTGTTCATCCRGTTCACACTGAATGTGTAAGTACCCAAAACTTAGCTCTAGCAATTCAGGTCTTAGGTGTTCTCTACTGGTTTGGCTACTTAGGTCTTTCATAGTTTCACATACTTGCTTATTCTTAACACTTCTTTTGGCACATACCTTGTGAGAACAATCCAGTATTAGGATTTGCACCTCCARAACCTTAAAATTCCATGGGGCTGAACCTCATTAAGGAAGATAAATTAATCATTTAAGTACAATAGCTAAAGGAGGATAGCCTTAAACTACAAAGAGTTTCCCTAATTACTGGATTAAGAATTCATCACTAGATGTGCTAGCTCATGAGCAGCCAAGGAGAGTAGATGATGATCTGAATGCAAAATGCTTCACCACCCTACATTCTCACTTGCTTTATATCGAACAGAGTTAACAAAATTGGAGGAAGGGCATCCTAAGAACTTTGTATGTGACCCTACTAGAATATGGTGGGCAGCTTTAAACCTATGCCACAAGAAGGACACTTTAAAAAGTGCAGAGAATTCAGAAAAGCTGTCCGAATGATTAAAGTATTGGAAATGGTCCTGTATTATAAGAGATCAAACCTTATGGATTTATATTTTTAGCTTACGAAGAAGACTAAAGGGTCTTTTTTCTTCACAACCTGGAACAACTTGCCTGGGGAATAAAAATTTGGTAGAGCAGAGAAAACATAACATTTCCTGGAAACAGAAGGTATAAAGGTGTATATTAGATTAAAGGTGTATATTAGATAGCAAACATTTAAAATACCTCGCTTAAAATTAAAGTCACTGTGTGGAAACTGTAGGTAAGTTGAGCTGTGTTTAAGTGCTTTTGCWCTCACAGTTGAGTCTTCAGGCCTTACCCTGGTGGTCCTGCTGGGTGTGGTCCATGGCTCCTTCATAAAGGCAGGATAAGTAAAATTAGAATAATTTGGATGGAATCACATCTAATAGTTGGAAGGACTAAACTACTGAAAAAGTAGTAGGTGTAGCTTTGATCTTTGCCCTAGAAATGAATGTTGAATCCTTAATGCACCTTTTTCTACACATATAGAAGCAATTTCTTCACTTGGTCACAGTTTGCTGTAGTTTTGGTCCTATTTAATTCTATTTGCACCTAATTGATGCTAAAGAGGTAACAGAAAGCTCTCCTTTGCAGCCAGCTTCTATCTAYTGGGAGCATAGAGGTGGCCGAGTTCTGTAACAGTGACTTCTGAGATTTGTCCTCTCTTTATTAGGCTGAATCATTCTGTGAAATGTTTGCTAGTGTTTGCTTGCCAGCGGGATAGCTTCTGTGTGAGAGTCTGAGAGACCTTGGTGGTTGTTCCCCCAGACCAGTTTCAGATGACAARTGAACTAAAATAGTCTGCAGTGCTCCTGATTTTCTGGAATGTAACATGAGATCTCACTTGAGCTTGAACTGCAGATTGCTAATGACTTACTTATTAATACACACATTTTTATTTCTGTTTGGCTCTAAAAATATAWCTAAAGCAGAAGGCAAATGTTATTAAGATCTCATGTAAGTTTCTAAGTGATGTGGTCTGCTGTATGTATGAGATTTGTATACACTTTGAAAAAAACTTTGGAAGAAGAGCGGGAAAAAAGGACCATGCTGCACACATGCCATTAGATCATCCTGCAAGATGCAGGAGTGAACAGAAGCTCCTCAGCAGTTATGTTATTTTTGTATAGTAGCAGTCGTGAGGCTGCTGTGGCACTAGCATGGATGTATGTCAGGCAGCATCTYCTCAAACTGCATTTCTCATGATTTTAAAGCTGAGAGTTTAAAGTATTATGACAACTTAGTTTTGAACTGAGATGACATATTTTGATGTAGAATTGTGAAGAATCTGTCCTTTTGCTCTTTTGGTTTTTGTATATATTTAGATTTTCTATTATATATATAAAACCAGAAAATACACAAAATAAACTGTYATGTAAACAAGATCTTAGCATTTAGTGCTTTCAGTATCTATGTAATAAAAYATGTCATTGTAATCTTTTACAGATACAAGTGAACACTGCTGTGGCACAGTTCTCTGTGGGGAAAATGCTTAGTATCTGTAACAAATTTTTGAAACACAGAAGAATATGCCAATGTTAATTTAAAAATATATTTTTCAGTTTACCTTGTTACTGGAGACTGTGGGCCAGACCCTGCATCTGAGCTGGTGTGTGTTGTTAGCCCATTAATCTCTTTGTTGTAACAAGCTGGCACTCATTTTCAGAATTGTCTCAGCTCACCTATTTTTTTTCTCATTAGTTGAGAACAGTTCCTGAAGCAGAATGATACTTCATTATTTTCACCTTTCAAAGCACTTCACAGTTATTGAGTTAATCCTTATAATTCCCCTGTGAGATAGAAAAAGAAGCAGAGAAGTTAAGTGCTTCGCTTTGGATAAGTCAAGAAGGTGGTTTTTTTTTTTCCTGAACTGAATATAAGAATTCAACAGTTTGTCTTTGATGGTGCTTAGCTGAAGATGAGGTTAAAGTGGGGGAGAAAGAGTCTGTTCCATGGATTTAGTCCTATCCTGATACTTCTGCACCTCTGTTTTCCTCTATTTTTCCTGTTTAGAAAGCTGGATGTCACTAAACAAGTACATCAGATTTTAAAAAGGAAAAAGAAAAATATGTTTTTACATTTCACTGTATATATGTGCATATTTTATCTCATTTTTTTCAATAATAAGATCTGATTTCTTTTTTTCTAAGGTTGCAGGGATTGTTGGCAGAGCAGACCTACTGTGTGCCCTCTTCTTTTTGTTGTCCTTCCTTGGCTACTGTAAAGCATTCAGAGAACGTAAGCATTTTGTTTGTCCCTTTAATTTTGCATTGTATATATTTTCTAAATTCATACATTTCAGGGAAATACAATAAGCAAAAATGTCACCTTATGTGAATTGTGTCTACTAAGTTTTATACTTTCAGAATATTTAAAAAAAATCTGCTGTAGCAAGTATGTATTAAAAGGCAGGCAATGCTGTCCCCATTTCCTGTTGTATACTAAGAAAGCATTTTAAGAAACATATTTTGTAACAAAGTTATTTGGTAAATATTTTATTGTTTTATTAGCGTAAAGATATGTTTTAATAATCATAGCATCATAGAATCATAGAATATTTAAGGTTGGAAGGGACCTCCAGAGATCATCTAGTCCACCTGGGTCACCTAGAGCATGTGGCACCAGGCAGGTTTTGAAGATCTCCAGAGAAGGAGACTCCACAACCTCCCTGGGCAGCCTGTGCCAGGGCTCTGGCACCCTCACTGTTAAGAATTTTTTTCTTAAGTTCCTGTGGAACTTTTGGTGCTTCAGTTTGTGGCCGTTTCCTCTAGTCCTGTCGCTGGCCGGCCCCATCCTCCTCACCCTATCCCTTGAGCTATTTATAGACACTGATTCTAGACAGTAATTATGTGTTTTAGGAATAAATCAAGTCTGTAAATACGTATTCTTAAATGGTTTGGTATGTTTCATGCCTTTAAGTTGGGAWGACTTAAATGGGAACAAATTTTAGAAACTTATATTTTTTAGTAAGTAGACAAGACTTATTCATGTGCTCTAAATTCCTTGGGAAGGATGGCATATATGAGCATATATGTGTTAAATATAGTGTCACTCAGAGTTTTTATGAAACATCTGCATTATTTTGCCATGAACGATTCCTTCCTGGTTTACTCAAGTGAGCTCTCAGATCTGTTGCATTAGCTGGTCTGAATGCAGACTGGCAGTTCAGATAGTGTGTGGAGATGTTATCCTGAGACCCTATCAAATGAACACACACAAATACATCATATTACACATTTCTCATAATTATGAAAARCTTTATGAAAAATGTGCAGGCTGGCAATTAGACGTGCCCCACAGCAGGAAATTTAGGACTTGTTTGGTGAACCTGTGAAGAGCTGCTGTAGTGTCAGTTCGCTAGGCATGGCCTCTGATGGTTAACCACAGTTGGCAGTGCATTACAGAGATACTTAAGCTGACTTTAAATGATATATAGCTTAGCAACGTAGGCTTGGCATCACAGAGCTTAGTGTAGGCTGAAGGGTGATAAGCTGGTTCACAGTGAGCTCTCAAGTGTGGAGGCTTGTTCTTGCCGGTTGGGTTTAGACAGCGTAGGTGTGTTATGGTATCAAGTAGAGATATATGCAAAAGTTTAACTTAATCTTGATGACTTGTAATTGTATTTGAGGCGATGTCCTTTTCACTTCTGGTTTTCTTCCCTCCCCTTTAGGGAAGGTTTCATTTCTGTCACCTGAACCAATAATTTCTTCATGGAATTAGGCGTTGGGATCTCTTGCTTGCTCATTTATTCTTTTCTTGATGTACTAGGTATGAGTGTGTTCTGGGTGTTTTTTACTAAAWTTAAATTACTAATTACTAAATACACAGAGTAAATAATCTACTCTGAGTGCCAGAGTAAGTCAGATAAACCAAAATGCTGTTTTTGTGCCATCCAGTTTCTTGAAACATGGCAACTTGTATGGTGACAGAGGTAGTCTTTGCTTGAAGAACTCAAGCCAAGATCTTAGTATGATCATTAGAGGCATTCATATAAGAGCCAATGTAATTATTTTGTGGTGAAAGGTACTGCAGGAATGGTTGAAAACTTCATGTACACTCTGACAATGCGTATTCTGATTACTTTTATATCTTGAGGAGGTCAATTTGGCAACTTTCAGAAGTCAGTGTGATTTTTAATAGTAGTTTAGTCCTGAAATTCTCATCATGGATCTAGAAAAATGCAAATGCCATGAAGGTACTAAGCAGTGTTTAGTATTTTGGAGGAGATTWTCTAATAATAGTGACATAGCTGTGTCTCTTTAGCTGATTTATCAGGAAATATATTTTATAATTAAATACATAATTATACTGCCATCTTCCAGTTTAATGCTGGTTTTTGTCCTGCAGATCAGTTTGTTCAAGATTTACCGCTAGCTTTAACACCTACCTTTCCCTTAGCCACTTTGGGAAGGAACCTAGGTCGTCTTTGTACTGAAGAGTTTTTTCTTTATTTTACTTTATACTTACTACTTAACATTTTTCTCATTTTACTTTATATTTACTTCTTAAGTTTCCTCATTTTGGGTGCTTTGGTTGAAAATTGAGATCCTATATGGGGTCTCTTAAGTGAGGGAACGAAAAATTATGTCGCTGAGCACCATGAGAAGCACTGCACAAGGTCTTCAGCAGATGCTGTGCAGAGCCTGCCTGCGAGGAGCCCAGCCTGCAGAGCCTCTCTTCCCTCTGGGYGCTGTGTGGTTTGCCACAGGCTCGTGAGCAGTAGGCACTGCAGGGTGAAGCTTTCAGGGCAAAGCAGTTCTTATCTGAGAACAATCTTGGAAATACCTGGGCAGATTCACTGCTCTTTTGATATGTGGCTTGCTGTGGAACTCATTAATTTGTAAGCAGAAAGGAGGATGAGGTTGTCTCCACCRCTTGTGTTTCTACCAACTTGATCTCCAGCCTGAGGACCCAGCTGGGTTTTACCCCTTTCTCACTGTGTGTATGAGTATGCTCAAGTATTATTTAATGAGACTTTAGGAGGTTTCCCTACTGTCTGACCTTAAGCATTTGACTTAAGTGTGTAAGCTAAAATCCTTGTTGTCCTGCTCTTACGTAGTCCCTGGAAAGTCAGGCTCCTTTTGGTGTCCACRAAGAGGAGCAACCAGTCATTTGCAGCCGCTTTCTGTAGGTAGCTGGCTTAGATGCAAGGCAACTTGGAAGAAGAGAGTGCAATTCCATTGTCACTTATGTTGTGCAAAAGTGCAGGCAGCTGCTAAAATGAAGCAATTTAGCCCTGTTGTATCATAGGTCATAAAACAATTTAGTTTAGAAGGAGCCTCTAGATGCTGTCCCTAATCCAACAGTTCAAAGCAAGGCTAACTTTGTAGCAGGTTGCTCAAAGCCTTAGCCAGATGAGTTGTGAAAATCTGCGAAGATGGTCATTCCACAGCCTCACGAGGCAACCTCTTTGMGTGCTCAACTGCCTTCCTGCCAAGAAATCTTGTTTGTCTTTTCATCCAGTTGGAGCTTCCTTTGCTGGATCTTGCCACTTCTTGTGCTTTCTCTGGGCATCTCTGAGAAGTCTGTCTCTGTCATCCCTCTAATCCTCTAATTAGCAAGAAGGTCCCTCTCAGCCTTCTTTTCTCCAAACAAAAAAAACACCCAAACCTTGGACCTTCCAGGTTATTGTTCTCTCTTGTATTAGGCATAACAGTAGACAGTACTGCTGAGGGAGCCTTGTGTTCCAGATGGGGAGGAACAGCCATTTTCCCTGACCTGCTGGGTATTTGTACATTTACTGCCCTTCATTACTGCAGGGGTATCGAGCCTGGTAGCTCATACTGAATTTGTTGTCCACTGAGAATCACAGAATCACAGAATATTTAAGGTTGGAAGGGACCTCTACAGATCATCTAGTCCAACCTTCCTGCTCAAGCAGGCACACCTACAGCATGTGGCACAGGGCGGCATCCAGGCGGGTTTTGAAGACCTCCAGAGAAGGAGACTCCACAACCTCCCTGGGCAGCCTGTTCCACTGCTCTGTCACCCTAACARKAAAGAAGTTGCTCCTCACCTGGAGACGGAACTTCTTGTGCTCCAGCTTATGGCCATTACCCCTCGTCCTATCKCTGGCCACCAGTGAAAACAGCYTGTCCCCTTCCTCCCTGCATTCTCCCTTCCTGAACTTATACATATTAATCATATCCCCTCTGAGCCTTCTCTTGTCCAGAGAAAACAGGCCCAGCTCACTCAGCCTCTCTTCATACGAGAGATGTTCCATTCCCTTAATCATCCTGGTTGCTCTTCTCTGGACCCTCTCGAGAACTCTARATCCTCTTCTGCAGGAGCTGCTGGCGGGGCAGTCTGCAGCCTGGTGCATGGTCCTTTCTGGACTTCATCACGTCAGTCCCTTCCTTCAGCTAGTTGAGGCTCCCCCAAATGCCCCCCAGTCTTATTCTCCAATATAGCCACGTGTCCTTCAGCTGTGCCTGCTCCCACCAGCAGTTTTATTCCTTCCTCATCTTTATTCCCTTTCCCTGGCCAGCAGGAGAGGTGTCAGTCCAGCTCACTGAGTAACTGTATGAACATTAGGGTCTGTATAGGAAAGGCTGTAGGAATAAGTAGCTAGGGAGAGAGAGAGAGAGAGAGAGAGAGAGAGAGAGAGAGAGAGAGAGAGAGAGAGAGATGTAGAAGACTATGACTCTTCAGTGGTTTGATAAGATTGAAGCTCCGTTATTGGATGGTTACATTTTGGTGGTCTAAATATCCCTAAAAATAGGATAAATAAGGAATAATGCCATTTTTATACGAGTTTGACTGATTCTGCATGGATTGAGAATTGTTAGACAGTGAAAAACATCTTAGTCACTAACTTAAGCTGATCTGACTCTGCATATTGATTAAGAAGAGGCATTTTTAAAATATGTACATGCAATTTTGAGAATGGATTTTAAAACAACATCTCCTAGGTGTTACAAAGGAAAGGAAGATCCTTTCCTCTCTCGAAATTARAAGTGTTTTTCTGCTGGCAAAGCCATGGTCATCTGTGAACTCCAGAAGCCCYGTAATGCAGCCAGTGTCTGCTGGCGGTTCTACCCCAAGTTGGCCATTGGTATTGTATCACTGGTGAAATAGTTTTTGTTAGTAAAAGGGAGGGGGAACAACCCAAAACCCCTCTGTGCTTTCCACTGTGACGGGCTTATGTTCCTGCGCATATACAGCACTTTCCTGCAGAGTGTTTTCTGCCAGTTTTTTTCAAGTGTTACTGTATTTTTTAGTCTTGCTAAATGTTTGTATATGAAAGGCAAGTCTGACCCTAAAAGCCAGGGCAGCTGAATATTTCCTTGTTTCTGGATTTGGCTGTCACATGTCATTACCACATAGCAGTTAGGTGCCCTTTTATGAGWCTAGCTGGAGCAGAACCACTAAAGGTGGTGGGTTTGTCCTTTTTTTTTTTTTTTTTTTTTTTTTTTATCTGATTTTTAGGCACTCCATGGTGACAAGGCTCTTTTAATGTATCTAAATGGTGGTGCAACACTAGTGCCCTCACAATTTATGGACTACTCTTTTATTAACTCTAGAATACAAGTACCAAAATGTATTGGATGCTGATTTGCCTTTCAGACAAGCTTTGAGCTTCAGAATAAAACATTGCAAGTGTGAACTYATGCTACTAACATAGTTATGTCCTCAGACAATATATGCTGTCCTTGGCAGCATCCCGGCACTAATAACCAGACATAGAGGTTGTCCAAGTCTTTCGTAGATGAACCTGGCCTTTTATTGTTTTGTTTTGTGAGGCAGTTTGAGATTTGTGTACAGCTGAGTTCCAGAAATCTATTTGAGTTTCCCTGGTGTAGAAATGGCTGTTGAACTGCTCCTCTTGTCTAATGGAGAGAAAACTCTCGTAAGAGACGGTGGTTAGTGCTGGTTTGCACCTGCTGTCCCAGTGAATGAATGTGAGATGGTTTTCCATTTGGGAGAGAGAACTCCTAAAATGTCTGAGGAGAACTTGGAGGTGCTGTGGGGAGGTGCACGTAATACTGAAAACAATCRGGAGATATAGAAATTAAAGCTGTCAGACTGGAAAATGTCCAAAGGAAAATAATGTTTTTTTGTAAAGTTTCGTATGAACTGTAGCTGGCTTGTCTAATGTGTTTTACTTGTGGCTTTGAATTTTTTGATAGGCTGTTTAGCTGCAATCTGCAGCATTACATTCTTTTTAACAAAAACAACTATCTGCATTTACCCCAGTAAAAGGTCTGTAGTTCTTATAAGTCTTATTTTGATTCCAAAAATCAGTTAGGTTTTCTTCAATATATGGACTTTGATGCTTCCAGAACTCTTTCCTTGGATAACATTTATATTTGCAAGGAACTAATCTGTTGCTCTCGTTCTCTCCTGCTGTTTGAAAATACATCTGTGGGGACAAACGCACTGTAGGGGCTTTGGCGACAGCAAGAACTGACAGCAGTTTAGGTGTGTGCTGAAGGGAACTGCGGGTTATTGACTTTGACTTTTAATGCAGCCCCTCTGAGAACAAGAAGTTTGAAGGCTGCTGCAATGTTCCTTTTCCCTTCCTTTGTCTAGAGCCCTGCCTGGCTCCATTGCGTGCGTTTGTCATCTGCATTGGTGATTTCTGAGTGCTGCGAAGGACTGAGTTCATGAAATGGGTTTCATGTGAATAATACTTGGCTCTTAAGTAGGGGATCAACTGCTTGCTTATGGGCTATGATTCCTGCAAGTGACTTCATTCTGGCTGTGTGGTTCTGTTTGTTCTGTGTAGCCTCTAGTTAATCATCTGCTGATTCACTGCTAATAGAGTAAAACRTGCAAAATAGACTGTAGCAACAAGATTTTGTTGATATGTTGTGRAGCCTTTTCATTAATTTGGAAATGTTAAAGTTCCCTTTGTGAAAGAGCTTGCTGTTGAGATACGCAGAATTAGGTAGCTATTTTACATTAAGTTAAGGGGTATTTATAATTGTTAAATATGTTGACCTTGATTTTCAGCTATGTGCTCTGCTGTTTATAATTCTGCATTGGGTGGAAGGACTTGCATGTGGAAAATGTAATTCATTTTATTATTTTAATGAGCAGAGGAGAGGCGTGATTTGTAGGATTAATGCTAACTTTTGCTCTACCAACGTGATGTTGTAGGTTATTTCTCTATGATAAACTGTGTACKTGAATATAAGGTGCTTCGAAAAGTTCAGGGATGGCATTTACTGTCATAGTTTCAATATGAATTTAAATGCTGAGTTGAATGGCCACAGTATGTGCATTCAGAGAGTACTGGAGATCCAGAAGGAGATCTCAGGCTTAAGTAATTTCTAACTTGGTTCTTATGTCATCTTTAAGAATAGATAATTCTGCCCATATAGCATGCACAAGCAGAGAGATCTTGGAGCTTGAGCAGATAAATTTGTGGCAGTTCAGTTGAAAGATGCCATCCCTGCAGGCAAGACATATCAGTGCAGCCTATGAATATCTGTAGTGGCATATGAATATCCCCTGCAGTGAAAAAATAAAACTTTTTCTGCAGGAGTTCAAAGTAACTTCTTTTGCTTTGCCTTTCAGAGCAGTAGGTGTTTGCACAGTGCTGGGTATCGTTTTTCACCTGAAGTTGGTGACTTCTTAAGCTGCTCCAAGCCCGCCCAAGCCCTTAGTTGTACAACTGGCCCATGGTCTGTAATGGACTGGCCTTGAGGGAGGAAATGCTGATTGCCAAATGTCAGAACTGGAAGTTATTACATGTTTGGTTTTGCTGCTGCTAGTTTGATTTTAAAGGAAGCAGGGTACTCTAAGCACGTAGTGTGCTCTTCCCAAACTTCTGAGGGGTCTATTCTCATTAACACGTGGATGTAGAGTATTGCAAAGGAAGGAATAGCATCAGCATTTAAGAAGGCAGGAGTTAGGGTGTATTATCACAGTGTGCTGCTCATAAGCTTAAAAGCAGTTCCATACTACGGAGTACTTTGTGCAGAATTGCTCAGGAACATTGATATTGGAGTATTTAAGTATTTAAATCCAGCAGTCCCTCTTAGTGGTCTGGACGGGTATTTCATTAAATCCTCCTGACTTTCAAACTAAAGGTACTCGTAAATGGGAGCCAACTGACCACCCTTTTTTATGTAAGTATAGAAGCAGTATATTTTTCTAGCTTAAAAAAAAAAAAAAAGTGGTGAATTCTCAGTTTCCTTGGCAAGCTCGGAGTCTTGTCCATCTGGTAGGGTGGCACAGTGCCCGCTCACAATATGGTGCACCAGTTTCAACTAGACACAGGTGCCAACCAAAGACTGGCTTCATTTAGTGACAGAAGATCTTTCTGGTGGAAAGCAGCACAGTGCTGGATGAATGTGCTTCGTTAGGCTGATTACTTCAGTTGGAATGTGTGTGTCTTCAAATAATTAGCCCTTATGCAGCGCTTTACGTTCTCAAAGCGCTGTTAATAACCCATGGAAAGCGTTGCTGGATGYCAGTCTTCTGCATTATATTTTCCTGCCTGGTTTGCTACTGACTCTTCTGGAGTGTGGGTAGAGGGGGGATTTTTGCATATTGACCTGGGCATAAGCAAAAGATGATATGTTTCTTAATTGAATTTTTTTTCTTCTAGCAGTTTAATCACAATTTGACGAAATTTCATAATATTTCAGTTGCTACCATAAGATGGTATTGACCTTTTGAGACTGCATCAGGAAATAAAGAGACTGTGATTTTGGTTTGAAGGGCAAAATCCTCACACGTATCTGTGTTTTCCTGCTGGATGTTTTTACTGTCTTTGAGAACTTGTACCTGGGCTTGGTTATGCCTGGCATGCAGAGACAGTCCTGGCATCTGGGCTTTGGATGTTCACCAAAGGCAAATCTCTTTCTGTGCAGCTTTGAATTTATGTCTCTTGAATTGCATTTTATTGCCAATATTATCCCTAGACCATTCCTTCAGTTTGTCTATGAAATCCTGATCCTGCCTTTTCTGATCATCTTAGCTCATGAGCACTTCTGAACTTAAAGAGCATATTCCTTTTTCCTGTTCTGTAAAATATTCAATAGAGCTAGGTGTCTGGAATGTATCTTTCCATTTTTTTTTCCCACAGTGAACTCTTAGAGCAGTTTTCCAATTGATATTCATATTTATCCTACAATAATCTCATCCAGACCCTTTTTTTCCTGGCTTATTTCACAGTCTCCAGTGGTATCATTACGCCTAGAGCTTCTTAAGATATATGATATTGATAGGTTTACTTCTATCCAGAAGACCCTTTATATGTGATTTGATGTGAATGGCTAATATAAGTCTTTGGCAGACAATAATCACCTTCATCTTCTGGAGATTCACCTAGAAAATATTTTGTTTGAAGGCTTTCCTAGGTTGTTTAGATCAGTCAGTTTAGCTTTGGTTCCTTAGCTCTTCTTCTCTGTGCCTTTTCCTTTTAAAAGTAGGTGTTGCTTTTGATTTATTTCAAGTCTGTTTGATTTATTTTTGCATGATTTCTTCAAGGTAACACCGGAGGTTACTCTGACATGTATAGCACATATTGAATCAACTGCTGAAATTTGAAACAGTTTAATTTTTCTATAAATTAGGTATCCATAGTTCACTATTTTGCTTTTGTTCTTGCACCCTTCCTGCTGGTGTGTTAGACATCTGATGGCAACCGACCTCTTTGTGAAAATTGCAGTAAAAAGGCACAAAACACTTCTGTTTTCTTGGCATTGTCCATTCTCATTGAGTACTGGAATGCCACTTTCCTGGCTGTTTTTCTTTTTACTAAACTATCTATGGAATTGCTTTCTTCTTGTTCTTTATACATATCACCGACTTTTTCTTATTTCATGATAAGACCTTTTCAGATTTGTTTCTATACGAGTGTGCAGGTTTTATACTAGTCCTTTGTAGGTTTGTAGACCTAGTTTCTTTTTTTTTTTCCTGTTACTACTCAAGTTTCAAGTCATCGAAGTCTTCGTTAATCACTCAGGTTGGTCTCTTACTGTACTTCTTGCCTTTCACCATGTTCAGATGGTTTGTGTTTGTGCCCAAATACTGATTCTTTGAGGGATGCTCAGACAGCCTGACTTCTTTCTCCCAAGAATTTGATTCTGGGAAGAAGTTTAGGTTTAAGGTAGCAAACTTAAGTAAACTGCATGAAGACCATTGGTTACATTCACTGCTGATCCAAAGTAGACATCAACCACTGGGCTTGTAGACTATGTTCCTTTTATAGTTAGTGAGTGGAGTAAGTCATGTTACAACTACATTTAATTAGGTAACTGAATCACTAAACGCATCTCCTTCTCTTCTGTTGCTTTAGGGATTGTGGAAGTCAAGAAATGGTTCAGTCAATGAATGGAGTTAGACTTTGTTTTTTTTCATGCCAAATGAAAGATTGATTCTTATGATTCCTGTAGCGCCCTGTCAAGAATGTTGCTTGAATGTGGGTTGTGCCTGTGGAGTAGAGAGACTGATGGATACATATTTATATGAAACACCCTTGTACTGTCTGTACAACAGTGCCTTATTTGAAGGAGAGCTTATA
This sequence comes from Nothoprocta perdicaria, assembly GCF_003342845.1. NCBI lineage: Eukaryota > Metazoa > Chordata > Aves > Tinamiformes > Tinamidae > Nothoprocta > Nothoprocta perdicaria. Next base: position 820,545 of record NW_020455294.1, on the reverse strand, counting down.
TTCCTCTCAGAAGTACCTGGTCATACTATACAAAGTCAGCTATGTAGTGCAGTATGACTTACCTTCACTAGAATGTCGTTATTTTTCATCTCTTAACTTAAGAGTTTTTCACCCTGCTGGAAAATCATGTTTCCTGAGTGCAAGAATTAGCTGCTTGCCTGCTCAGATGCTGAAATCCTTGGGTTCCATGAGTGCTGATGAAACGGCATGACGTAGCACCTGAGTGCAGTAGCCCCAAAGAAGCTCTTCTTTGTGCCTTTGTAAATTAGGCTATAATTTAAACTATTTGTGTATAAGCATTAAAAATGATTTTTTATTTTTGCTGTAATTTGGAAGAGAGCAGCTGGTCATGACCACACTGTAGCTACCAAGGATGATAAATGTGTATATTGGGATTTAACCTTTGCGGATGATGAATTGTGGAAATTATCTGAAGCTTCTGCCAATCTAATTAGTTCAGTGAAAACATTTAGCAGACAGGGAGGTTTCTAATGTCTCTGAGAATAGTAAATKACTACAATAAAGGGTCAAATGCCATATTGCAGAAGGCACTTTGCAAGAGACTTTTAAGTCTCTTTGTCCAAATCTTGACTGGTAGAAAAGATTGTAAGATTAAATGCTGTATTTATTTGTGTATTTTTTCATTGTTTTGTTTTCTAGTGCAGTTTCTAGCTTTATCTTTAGAAGTGCTTTTAAACTTACTGCTATGGCATGCTTTATGTTGACAGATAAGGAAGGACACCATTTTTCCCTGTTCTGGGTGCTGGTGAGTGTTCTACTAGGTGCAGTAGCCATGCTGTGCAAAGAACAAGGAATTACAATATTGGTAAGAATCCTTTTATTGACTGAATTTTGAGCGTAGGATATATTGGGTGCCGTCATAAAGCCCACAAATATGAGCCTTTTCCAAAGCCAGCTGCCTGCAAATCTTTTTATTGTGTTCAGGAAACTAGTTAATGTTAGCAMAAAGCGATATTCTAGAAGAGCTTCTTGTATTCAGACTGTCTGTTGGAATCCTTCATCTTATGTTTTGTGAGCAAGTTGTGTGTACTGATTAATTTCTTGCCAAATTTAAAGGCTTTACAGTATTAATTTTACTGTGTAACGTTGCTTGACCTTGTTCTTGGATGTGTAATTATTGACTTAGTACTATTTAGATAGTGGGCCTACAAACTCTTTTTGAAGGCTGTGAGTGAAGACCTAGCTGGAGAAGGGCATTTTTTAAAGCTCCATGTTCTTGCTTTTGTAAACAGCGTAGGTAAAAGTGGATTCATTCCTTATGTATTTCTGTCTTCTGTCCCTTATTTAAGTCTGTTTTGCAATATTCAGTGTATGCGAACACATGTATTTACTATTCTTGTTTGTTGCACTCTTGCTTTTTATTCAGTGAAGACGTTCTGTTCTGGATCAGCCATCTTGAGAAGCTACATCAGTGATTTATACCTGTAGTATAGGTATTTATAAAAAAAAAAAAAAAAAAAAAAACTTAGTCATAGCTTTAATTGAAAAGGGTAAAGAGACAAAGAGAAAGGGTAAAGAGACAAAGAGAGGAATTATTTGCAGCAGGGACTGCTGCAATTACAGCTTTTGAAACCTAACAGTCAAAAGATACCCTGCTGCACTGCAAATATGAATAGAAGGTGCAAAAAAACACCTTACTGACAGAAGCCTCCTCTTTAGACTGCAGCATTTACACAACACTTGTGAAAAAAGGCAGGAACCAGGTAATTGGGTTGGTAACTGTAACCTTGCACACAGGGTCTGGCTGCTACAGGTAATTCCCCAATGTGTTGCTGCTGGTAGCACAAGAATTATGGTAACCTGGGACTGTTCTACTTGGAGCTCAGGCTCTTAATTTACCACCTAGCAGTAACTCTACCGTCATTATTATGAAAGCATCTATCTGGTTTTGTTGTTGTTGTTTTTTATTATTTTAATCAAAATTAAGATATATGATAACTGTTTGTAGATGTGAAATTAAAGGCACATTTGAAATATTTGGCATTAGCTGTCCTTTTATGCTCTTACCTTTCTCTTGACTGTTTAGGGTTTGAATGCGGTGTTTGATGCTCTGGTCATTAACAAGTTGAATGTTTTGGAGTTTGTTCAAAAGTTACTGCATAAGGAAAAGTCATTGGAGGTGAGTTTTTTAAAGGTTTGCTCATTCTCAGTATCAGACAACCATGTACCTGAAGGCAAGGATGCAACTTCTGACAAGTGGGGGGTTTTGTTTGTTGGTTTGTGTTTTGTTTTTGGTTCTGTTTTTTTTTTGGGGGGGGGGGGGGGAACAGGTAGAGAACAGAGGGAAGAGGTGGGAACATGCAGAGGTATAAAGAAAAATAAGAGGTATTTTCAGTTAGCTAAAAGGGGCAGTGTGCTATGGCATCTTTTCAGCAACACGAGTGGCAGTGGAGAAGCATCTAAAGGGCACTGGATAGGGAAATCACACAGCCCAGCAGCGTCTTAAAAACGTGATGGCTGTATACTAGGAAAAACTGGCTTCTTAGTGCAACAGATGCTGCAGGGTCAGATTCTTTTTAAATTTACGAATGAGATATTTATATATGCGATGAGATATTGAGATATATTTATGAGATATATGAAAAAGTAGATGAAAGTATTATATCAATTTTCTCAACCTCACTAAAGTACTATATTCTTCCGAATGTAAATTATCAAATAGAATAGCTAGTAAGACCTTGAAAGAAAAATTAATTTAGTAAATCACTGAAAAGTGAACTTCTGACTTTTGTTGATATCTGGTATCAACTCAAGTGGATTTTGACACTTAACATCCACACCGGCAAACAACTCGCAGAAATAATCAGCTTCAAAAAGTCATTTGACAGCAAACGAATAGTCCAGCAGCCTACTGGAATGTTATTACTGTTCAACAGCAAATGTGCACAGAGTCATTTGCCTCTCCTATGCAGAGTTTGTCAAGGCAAAATAATGTTTATTGGGCAGTGCTTTTGCCGCAGAGAAGTTTCCCTGCATTTCTGAGTAGCACAAGTCCTGTGAGTCTCTCAAATTCCTCTACAGTGTGAAGTGGGAATGTTCTTGAGGAGCTGAAGGAAGGAAATCATTGCAAGTATTATCTCTAGAGCGGAAACTGGCTTTCCTGCATATTACTCATGTAATTTCACCTCTAAACGGACCTAAATGGAGAAACACTCTATCATGGGGAAGAGGCAGAGCTATTTAAAACAAAATTCAAAATCAGCTGTGCTTCCTTTTAGAAAGAAATGATAGCTAAATCCAGTGTACTGAATACAAATGGCTGCATTCAGCTCAAATTCCTTATGAGAAATTGATTTGTAAAATTGTGTCAGTTGTAGACTTCCTGAGGATTTGTAGAAGAGATTTATTGAAAAAGTGTTTTCCTTCCTAATCCATATGAAAATGAAATTGCGAAATGTATTTTTAATTAGTCAATGAAAGTAGTTTAGAAAACTTTAAAGGGAATTCCTTTCCTTTCTTCATTTGAGTTGTTACTGGCGTGTTATAATACAGCAAGTGCTTACGCAAACTTGGAAAGACACAACACCTTTCCTGTTCAGTCTCAGTGGTAAATTCATCTGCTTGCTTTACAGTGATACAAATATAAAGAATTCAACTCAGTAATTGCAAAAATGAGAAAGATGTGTAGTCCAGTAGCTAAAGTGCATAAAAATGACCTCTCACTGAGCAAGATGGGGAAACAGGGGCTGGAGGAAAACAAAACTGTATGTGTCTATGTCTATGTATGTGCATATATATGTATGTGTATATGTGTGTATATATATATATATATATATTTTTTTTTCCCCTCTAGAATTCTGGGCTGTTAAGAAAGGGACTGCTTTTCAGGGTAACTCTTCTGTTGTCTGGAGGGGCCAGTATCCTCTATATACGCTGGAGGATTATGGGCACAGGGCCACCAGCTTTTACTGAAGTAGACAACCCAGCTTCGTTTGCAGAGAGTCCACTTGTGAGAGTAAGTCAYGAAGCTGCTACTTTCTGGACATTCCAAACCATTTATCTTTGACATGAAGTTTAATTTTCAATGCCTCACGAAACAATAATGCAGACAAATACATATTGAGATATGATGGGTCACCTTCCTTTTGCAGCTAAGATGATATTCTGCAATTTTTAAAAGTGTAGTTTATATATTCTTTGCATTGTTTAACATGCCGCACACGTTGAAGTATGTTGCCATTTGTTCATTCCTTTTCCCATCTATGGGATCTGGATCTTGCTGGCTCTCATCCTTTTCCCATATACTCTATTTGCCTCCTAATCTCCTCTTGCACCTTTGAGGAAAGCAGCAGTGGTTTCTGCTTTGCTGCATTTGGGGTGTGTTTTGGCCCCGTAGCTCTAGCTGGCTGCATAAAAGCTGCTTCTGCAGATGGAGAATGAGGGCATTGGGTGCTCTCTGCTGACATTTCCTCCTAGTGTATGAGAAGGTTCTTTTTAGAAGTGAGTATTGGTTAGAGAGCATAGAATTGTATCCCTGCTCTGAATAAGAGAGGCTCTTAACTATATTTAAATAAGTAAAAATCATTTAATTTCACAGCAGCAAAATTAACGGATGTATAACTAGTTGTAATTCAACAGTACTTAAGGCCTCTTTATTGTATGAGATGTGTTTTGTGATAAGGGAAATGGTAACAAAGAGAAGAAATAAAGAGAAGAACCTTCCGTCTAGTGTCAAGTAAATGTTTGTTTTCTTTTTGACGGACAGGCTATAAACTATAATTACTACTACTCGTTGAATGCTTGGTTGCTGTTGTGTCCCTGGTGGCTCTGCTTCGATTGGTCAATGGGCTGCATACCCCTCATTAAATCCGTCAGCGACTGGAGGATAATTGCACTAGCAGCACTTTGGTTCTGCCTAATTGGCCTGATATGCCAAGCTCTGTGCTCAGAAGACAGCCATAAGAGAAGGTAAGAGACAGCGATGAATTTAAAATGCCCAGGCAACTTGAGTGCCATATTATTTTGTTAAATCCAATATTGATAATTTTACCAATTCAGTGGAAGCACCATATAGCAAATGCAATCCAAATAAATATTTATAGCTGTCATTACAGTTTTATCCCAGTGTGGCTCATCACTGACTAGGGAGAAGCACACTTGGAGGGGGAGGTATGGATGGCTRCTTTATTTTACTCTTGAAATAATATTTTGAGATCCTTTTCACTGTAGGCTGGTAAAAAGTAACTTGTGGTCAGAACAGAGTGCAAACAATGTGTGTTGTTGTTCCTTCTCCCATATCGTCATTCTCTTTATTCTGCTCTTGTAGTAGTCTGAGAGTGGGTGGACATGCTGGCCATCAATTAAATGTCCTGCCTGCCTTCCCTTTTTCCTTACTCACGCACAGATAGTTTTTTTGAAATGAGGTGGAAGTCTTCATAAAAGTCTTATGAGGCTTTCTCGTATCAAAAGATTCATAACCCAGTATTGCTGAGCAGCATTATACTAACCATTTAATAAAGTGAAGGACTGCGATGCTTGTGGAGGGGGAAGTGAAATAGGGCACRTCTGCATTACAGTACAGGGTTTTATTTGAAATTAATTTGAATAGAAAACTACCATGGGAGTTTCATAGCAGCATCTAATACAGGCTTTTTCAGAGGGACTTGGACAGCTTGGAAAGTTGGGCAGAGAGGAACCTCATGTGGTTCAACAAGGACAAGTGCAGGGTCCTGCACCTGGGGAGGAAGAACCCCAGGTTAGGGGTCGACCTGCTGAAGAGCAGCTCCACAGAGAAAGACCTGGGAGTCCTGGTTGACACCAAGTTAACCACGAGGCAGTAGTGCCCTGGTGGCCAAGAAGGCCRATGGGATCCTGGCTGCATGAGGAGCAGTGTTGGCAGCAGGTGGAGGGAGGGGATCCTGCCCCTCTGCTCATCCTGGTGAGGCCGCGCCTGGAGKATTGGGGGCAGTTCTGGGCTCCTCTAGAGAAGAGGAACTTCTAGAGAGGGTCCAGTGTAGAGTGTCAAAGTTGATTAAAGTGACTGGAGCATCTATCTTGTGAGGAAAGACTAAGCAAGCTGGACCTGTTTAGCCTGGAGAAGACAAGCTTGAGAGGGGATCTTATCAATATGTATAAATACCTGAGGGGAAGAAGTAAAGAGGATGGGGCCAAACTCTTCTTGGTGGTGGCCAGCAACAAGACAAAGGGAAATGGGTGCAAGTTGATGAACAGGAAGTTCCATCTCCATATGAGGAAGAACTTCTTTCCTATGAGGGTGACAGAACCCTGGAACAAGCTGCCCAGGGAGGCTGTGGAGTCTCTTTCTCTGGAGATCTTCCAATCCTCCCTGGATGTGRCCCTGTGCCCCGTGCTCTGAGTGTCCCTGCTGGAGCAGGGAGATTGGACTAGATGATCTCTAGGGGTCCCTTCCAACCTCAGCCGTTCTGTGATTTGGTCCATATTCCCAAAGGTTAGCTTTMTAGGTGTCTAGTATCAGTTGTCTACCTACTGAGGTATGTTCTAAAGCAGATACCTAGAGCATGGACTGCCTTAACAAGTGTCCATCTTCACTGCCTGCAGAAAGAACCTCAGTGACTTTCAGGTGGTTAGTTAAACACAAGGGCTTCTACTCCATTGTTAGATGTTTTTTTGGGAAAAAAAAAAACAAGCCCTCTCAGTAGGCATTATATCAAATTTCCTCTTTAATAGTAATACATTTTTTGTCTCTGTTATTGACTTGCTAATTTTAAAACTAGGTTTTTACCATATCTTTTTTTCTCTGTATATTTTAAGCAGAAATTATATCATTAATGATTAACAGAAGTATATTCTGGTGGGAAAGTATGAATGCTGCTTTTCTGGGAATTCTAGTTAGAATTTCAAAGGTGCCTGCAGGATTGAAGAGCAAAAACCTCATTGCAACTTGTTAAAATGTAATCTAATCTTTTTTCTCTAGCTACCAGAAACTCTTTGGAATGCCCTGTTCTGTCCACCCAGCTTTTCACAATTTCTAAATAAAATTTATATGTAAATGGAAAAGATATTTTTGGTAATATTTATGGTAAATTTAATATCTGCTTCTTGTTTGCAGAATTCTTACACTGGGACTTGGATTTCTTATTATCCCTTTTCTTCCTGCAAGTAACCTGTTCTTCCGAGTCGGATTTGTTGTCGCAGAGAGAGCCATCTACCTCCCCAGCATTGGATACTGCATTCTGTTTACATATGGATTTAGTCTTTTGAGTAAGAAAGCCAAGAAAAAGGTATTGTCAAAACAGTCAGTGCAGTTTGTGCAGAAGCACTTCAGTTCCCTAGTTACTGGGCTATTGAGTTGTTTGTTAACTTGTCCCTGTCTTTTTTAAAGAAAATTCTCGCTGCTGCAGTGCTTGGCATCCTGTTGCTGAACGTGATGCGCAGCGCTCTCCGCAGCAGCCAGTGGAGGTCAGAAGAACAGCTCTTCAGGAGTGCACTGTCCGTGTGCCCGCTCAATGCGAAAGTAAGTCACTTGTGTGGACCTTAGATCTTGTTGCTTGTTTGTTTGGGACTTTGGAGAAGAGATCTCTTGTGTAGTTAGCATATTGTGGTACAATTTAACTCGGCCTTGCTTGGTGCAAGGATGAGATATTAACAYTTCAGTCCTAGATTGCACTGGTGGTACAGAGAAAGTACCATGCAGTTCAAATTACAGTTTTGTATTGTCCCCCACAGGGGGTRGGGGACAATACACTTCAGTAGTGGCATCTAGTCAAATCTGGTATTCTGCTAGTACAGTATACTGAAAAATGGAGTGCATAATTGCAATTTAATGCTGAAGGGAAAGAAAAATAAGTTGCAATAATGCATTTAGCTGGATAATCCCTTTGTTGTGTTTTTAGAATCCTTTTTATGTACCTTCCAATGGTATGCTAGCCAGCACAGCTAAGGGAAGGGAGAAGGAATCATATCATCAGTGTAACTGGATAATCTGAGCACAGCTAAGGGAAGGGAGAAGGAATCATATCATCAGTGTAATTGGAAAATCTGAGGATAAAAAGTTTTGCTGGCATCCCCTGCAAAGAGCAGGAGTGATTGGGCTAGAGTCCTGTGCACTGAGGAAAACTGCAATATTCCTTGCAAGGCTGAGAGAGGAGGAAGTGGGACTAGATGGGATGTGTTACCGAGCTGAACACCAGTGTTTGGCATAGAAGACCGAACCTCACCTGCAGGTAGGTAAAATCCACAGCCATCCTTTGGCTGAGCCTGGCATCTGATGGAGCAAATCAAAGACYGCGATGATGACTGAATTTTAGTAGAGACCATTTGGTAAGAGCCTGCAAGTAAGAAGGTTCAGTTTGTCAACAAAAAACACTGATGTTTTAAAAGATCAGATTCTTGTTAATTAGGTGGCATGTAGAAAATATGGATCAAAACACAGAGTTTAAAATCAAGCCCGTGAATGGTATGTTTTATAAATATAGAAATGATCTTAGCATCTAGTAGAATTCAAATATGCAGCAGTGAACTTGAAAAAAATGGTTTTGGCCAATATACTGGGCCAGTGATGTTTTTTGGTAGTCTCAGCAGTTGTATTTTATGGTGTAGCAGTGGTAGGCAGTCATCATCTTTTTAGCAACTTCAGTACATTTKGTATTCTGGATGACAGGTGCATTTTATAAGTGGAGCAAATGCAGTGGGTGTCCCTATGTGTAGCTCCTTCCATCTGCCCAGGTAAGGGCGCTCTGCACAGGTCCACGTTCTCTTTGCCCCTGCTCCGAGGCTCTTGGACGAGAGCCACGTCTGGCTGGGGGGCCGCGTGGCCGCGTTTGCACCGTGCTGCGCGCGAGCTCTGAGCTGTGCTCGAGCAACTGCACTAATGCAGCAGCTTTAAAGGCAACGAGGGGAAATGAGCTAGTGTTTGGCAACACGGGGCCATGCAGCCGGCTGGTAGTGACAGCTTGTGCAAGTGCAGAGCAGGTAGGTGGGAACATGGAGTCCTTGTAGGCTCATATTCCAATTTTGCTCAAGGAGGGCAATATTAGAGTTGCAGTAAAGAATTCTGCTAGGCAAGAACATGGCCATGGCTGTGTGTAACAGCCAGTCTCTGTTTTCTTTACAGACTTGGTTTCATTTACTCAATTTTTATAATATAGACTTAAAAATTGTAACTAGATCTAATGATATCCTGGTTTTATCTTGAAATTACAGAATGGCTGAGGTTGGAAGGGACCTCTAGAGACCATCCAGTCCAACCCCCCTGCTCCAGCAGGGACATCCAGAGCACGGGGCACAGGGCGGCATCCAGGCGGGTTTTGAAGACCTCCAGAGAAGGAGACTCCACAGCCTCCCTGGGCAGCCTGTGCCAGGACTCTGTCACCCTCACAGGAAAGAAGTTCATCCCTAATTGCAGACTTCCTTTAAAAATGATTCCATTGGACCTTTCATTGTCCCATTTATTCTAATGGGAAGTTAATGGAGACCGAAAGATAGAGTTTGTTTTTTTTGTTTTATTAGAGGCATCTTTAACATGTGAAGCACATGGTCATAGCCTTATTTGCTTTACATACCAAGGTCATGGAGTCTCCAGTTGTCCCTGAAGTAACACCAAAAGCTGCATCTCCTAATTGGAAGTCTGTATGTAGTGCAGCCCTTTTCAATTCCAAATTACGGGTATGTGAGCAGTGAAGAATAAACTTACCTTAATGCTGAGTAACAAGTAGTTACAGCAATGTCATCTCTCATTTCAGACTCTCCTCCTTTAAACATCTCCTCATGTGGAGGTGTGGAAACTGCAGTAAATCACAGTGTCTGGGAGAGCAGTGATGGATGAGTCTGATTCGAGAGAATGAACTTTAGCATCAGTGTTGATAAAGATGGCTCTAGAATCTTAAAATTTATTGAAAATCAGATACCATAAGGAAGTTGCGAAGATTTTGCCATTTTTGTTAAAATTCCCAGTACAGAAAAGGCAGTTCCATGCCTAAAAAGGCTGTTACAGATTAAGTACATTTTAAAAAAAAAAAAAAAAATGGAAAAAAGCATATTGTGGCTTTAGGTGAATGTGCCCAGGAGCATGTTATTCATTTTAACTTGTTTCTACACTTAATCTGTTTTGAAAGATTTTCAGATTGAGATAGTGTATTTTAGATACATTTGGATGTCAGCTTGTACTTTGGGAGCCTGCGTATTCCATTTGCTCACATCACATTTTCCTTACATGCAATTTCACTGAATTCCTGGAGCTCAGTGGTGTTGCACACTGACATGGTTTAACACCAGGCCTGCCTAGTTTCCATCTAAGTGATTTTTATCCACTTTGTTCTTCTAATACTTTGATTATCTATAACAGGTAGCTTGTACATCTGGAATAATTCAGTGCTGTGGCTCAGCAAGGGCCCACTGGATCTAATTGGAAGTCTTGCCATTGGATATTAKGGTGTACAAGTCAGTGAGTCCTAGGGGGTTCATTTAGGCTACTGGAATAGCTGATTACAGGCTGCAGTAGGGAATTACTATCCCCAGACAATGTTTCACCATACACTACTAGGCTGGGTTTTACCTTCTTAGCTGTAGATAGCCACATCCAAGCTAGTCTGGGCCCCTTTATAACTGGGGAAAAGAAGCAGCCCCCTTGAGCGCGTGGTTCATCRTCATCTGGAGGTCGATGCCTGGCACAGACCATAAGGACAAGGACTGCATCATACATTGGCCTGGTCCCTTCTGGTGTAGGTGCACGAAGCTGCATGAGACTTTTGTCCTGGAGGTTTAAAATGCTGCTTTTCACTCTTTCTGGATATTGTTGGATTACTGCTCACATTTTCACATTATTTCTTTTGAGGATTGTTCCTGAGAATGCTGATCACGTTGGCTTTTTTTTCATGAAATTCGCTATTGTTAGAAGTGCCAAGTTACTTTTTCTTACCTTTTTTCTTGGCAAGCTAAAGAAGTTTTTAAGAATTTAGAGATAGTTCTTTTATGTGAATAACTCTGAATAACTTATTATTAATTAGCTAAATAAAATATGTAATGACATTATTAAACTCATTAAGTATCTTTTTCTAGATTTGAAATAATTGAATTTAAATGACTTAATTATTAATATTCTGTATATAACCTGTACTTCCTTGCTCACTGCTTTTCTTTATAGGCTATCAATTAATAAACATAATAAGAAAATAAAGCTATTTCAGTAATAACTCTCTGACGATAATGAACAGGGAGGTTTATATGATCCTTCTGATAGAACCAGTCTGCGCTGAGATACTGAGGGTTTGTATTTGATGGTTCATRCAAAATGTGATTATACACATAGGTTTGTCAAATGCAAGCCCTGGTCATAGTTACAAATACACAACAATTTGTAAGACTTCCTTCTTTACTTGATGTGAAGCTCTTGCAAAACCTTTTAGGGCAGAACAGCATTCACAACTAACTGTTTAAGGATTTATAAAGCTGCTCTGTAGAGYATTCCTTTACAGAGGGAGACTTCTATGATATATATCAAAAGGGGAATATCTGCTACGGAAGATACTTCAACTGCTGCAGGCTCTGCTTACGTGGGCTATATTCATTTGTTGTTGTTGCATGGCTAACACTTCAGATGTCAGGTCTTCTGATACATGAATGCAGTCATACAGTAGTACCTTTAGACAACATTAAGTGCACAAAGAAAAATGGAAAATAATAAAAAAAAAAAGACTTATTTTCTTATTATTTAGAAAACAGAATTTCAATAGCAGAGGGAAACAAAAAGTGTTTGGGATAAGAGGCTGGCAGTGAACGGGGTCATCTGCACATTTCTGCAGAAATGTTAACATCTGTGCTCAGCCTCCTTCCTTTTCAGCAAATGCTCRTATTTGCTGCAAAGATGACTGTAAGTGGCCAGGAAGAGGGAATAAAATAAGCAATGACAGCAGTGTTTCAACTGAGGGGTTGGACTTCTCAGAAGATGATACTACATGATACTACATTTTTGCTTCTACCTATGCTGCTTTGGAAAAGACCCAGGAAATTAATTTAAGAGTAATGCTTTTGCATAGGGAAGTGCATTTTTTTTTTTTTACCTTTCCTCATTTAAATGGATGTGCACCCATTCTTCTAACTGGGTCTGATGTGGAATAACATAGAGCCTCTGACTAAGGTTCTGTGCTGTCTTTTTAGACACACTGGCTCTGTATACTTAGAATATATTGTTTTTTGGCTAGCCTACAATGCCATGCCTACGTTACCTTTAGGTAAGACATACCTATATTTTTCCTATGTTCCTTTTTCCTGATTGCTCTGGTTGTAGAGAGTTCTGTGTTGTTACGCAGCATTGAGAAATAGCCCTTTTAAAGCTATTACTGTATAAAACAAAAAATAACCTGTGTAAGATTGATAAAGGAGCATGTGGGCATAACACAGTCTGTCATTTCCAGTTAATATCTGTCTTTAATACTGACTTAATGAAATGCCTGTCTGCTCTTGAATGTTTCATGAGGAGAGGCAGATCCTCTCCTCCAGGTCGGAACACACTGCATCTCTCAAAGGCAGAAGAGCTGTGTCTCTAGAGCCCAAAATTAAAGTGTCACCCTAGCCCCTTACCCTTGAAAGGCCAGGTTCTTCCTACCCACCATGAATAGGTGGACTTGGCCCCCATGTTGTGCAGAAAGGGGCCACCGGAGAGGTCAGGGAGGAATATTGCTGTGTGCGTAGAGAATATAGATTATTATAACCTGTTTTGGGAGACACCTAGAGCAGAGCAAATGGCTGAACTTGGGTGTCTCTGAGCAATGGCCGGTGAAGTGGGAGGAATGGCAGTACAGGAGAGGTAATGGGCACCTTCCAAATGGCTCCGTGTGCCCAGAGGGCCTTTGCTGACGCTGTTCTTAAAAGTTGGTTGCTACTGAATATCCACTGTAAATCAGCCCGAGAGCTGCTCTTGTCGGGATGATTTACAGGGAGAGAAGGCACAGGGGAAGCTCTTGGTTTGGTTTCTTGGTTTAGTTTTTCTTTGGCTCCCTCCCTCTCTCACCTCTGTCATACTGGGAGGACCTAACGCTGCAGTTCTGCTTGAAAGGAAATGSGGGAAGGCCGCGCAGGACAAGGAACAGTTCATTTGGAGAGGTGGTATTTAGAAATCCTGTTTTCTTTCACACAGGAGCTGTACCTGAGGGCAGAAGAAATGTTAACATTGAGACAAAAATATCTTTTTTAATAAACTATAATTTCTTTAAATAGGATTTGCCATGGGTTTCCATACAGTATAATTTGTCTTTTTAGTTCACAAAATGTGCATATATAGTTAATGTTTAATTTGATGCTTTGGTTTGAGGGCATTGATACGTCAGCTTTCTACAGTCTGYACAGTTCTGTTGCATGGAAAAAATATTCTTTGCATTTGAAACAGAAATGAGCACAAAAGTTGAGCATCTTGAAAAACTGAAGAAGAAAGGAAAAAAAAGGAATCTGAAAGTGAAATGGTGACTKTTTCTTAACACGAGACTGTTAAAACTTGCATTTGAGAGATTGCATGCTTTATATACACAGAGTTTTCTTCATTTGGTCGGTCTGCAGCCTTTAATCAAATTTCTTCCTGTGGGAACACTTAGGCCTTTTGAAAGAACAACTTCTTAGAGAAAGAAAGAAATTGAATTAGGTTAATCTTGATAYCGAAATGTGAAGTCAAATATTTTAACAGCTAATGTGCAATATTGGGTACAATCTTTTTTTTTTTCTGCTTTGCTGTGATTTTTCTTTTATCTGGAAACACAAACTCTGATAGCCTAATTTGCCCTGAATACCTTTGAGACTGTGAGTTTCAGCATACTTAATTAAAGCAAACCAATTTGGTAAGAATAGTATCAAAAGAGGCTGAAAAAATCTGGAAGAACTATAGAATAGTATTGAGTGCTAGTAAAAAAAACCTTTCAGGTTGTACCCTTACCACTGATGATGCTTGGCAAAACAATGCATTGCTCTTTTCTTCTCATGATCAGGGGGTCTTTGGGAATGACTCTGCTTGCTCGAATATTAAATGTACTGTTCTAATTCTTCTTGGTATTTATCTTGTTATAGTCCTGTCAATATATAAAGGAGTTTTCAAGATATTTTTTTCTTAGAAACTGGGCTAGAACCGCCTGTATGGGACACTGAGTTTGTGTGTCATTTTATATCTTGCAGAGCACCATAAGCAGCTGAATACCTGCTCTGAGTGTGCTTAGCAAGCCTTTTGTTTGCATACATAGATGCACATATAGCATCTTTGCTGTGCCTCTTAAGCCAGTGAAACTGTTTTTTTCATTAATCCTAGAAAGCGTAAAAAATGTTTTTTTAACTCAATTTGTTCATAGTATGTTACTGCATAGCCACAGAGATGGCATTCAACCAATTAGCATATTGGWTACTGTAGCAATGAGATTCAAACATGATTGTGTATATATTTTAAAAATATGAAAGAAATTGCAATATGCATCTTTCGTGTATTTTTCACCCAAAATTTGATTTGAAATAGTAAGATATCTAAAGAATTCTGATTGAGTTGCTGACTAAGTGTTCATAATACTACTGTCGTATTTCTAAACCTGTGTTTTTCTTTGATTAGTGAATGTAGTTTTGTGGTAATACTCTTAAGGTAGCATTTGAGATATTTTCCAGCTCAGATTTATTGTGATTTTTTTGTCTTTATCATAAATTCAAATGGTGCCTGTTCCTCTCCAGTTTCATAACAAAGTCTTTGATCTTTTCTGTATTCTTTAGTAGGCAATGTCTCAAACATGTTTCTACACTTGTGATATTTATTTCAGAAATGATGTTTGCATTCTTAAACCAAAGCAATGAGCAATAAGAATTATAAAGATTTTTTGCTGTTGTTTTCTCTCTCCCTCTCTCCTTTTTTGTTGATGGGGAGGGGCTTACATTTCTTGTTTATGCTGAATTTCTTCAGAGTTTTTTATAGATAAAACAAAGTTTAATCAAATTTAAGTGRATGTAGGGTATCTTCTGCTAAGGTTGGCTTGATTAAATCAGTCTTACTCATTTGACAAATAAATGAGATAAAGGACAGGAGGTTTCCCTATAAGGAAGAGTCTTTTGAAAAGTGTAGTGATTGCATTTATTATATCTGGAAGTGGATAGTCCATAATCTATCTATATATCTTTAATCTATCCAGTTAAAACAGATATCCAGAATTCGTAATGCATTCCTTATTTTTTTGTCCTGCAGCCTTCACTGTCTGTATCCTCTTTGTTATGTAAAACAGTAGTGAATGAGACAAATATTGGCTGCAGTGTTTTGGAGTAAGAATTTGTTGCAGGTGGCCCTGCAGAATATCTGTCAGGCACAGCATCTGGTAAAATGCTGATTTATCTTTTCAGGTGCACTACAATGTTGGCAAGAACTTGGCTGACAAAGGAAATCAAACAGCTGCAATCAAATATTACAGAGAAGCTGTCAGGTAATAGGATTTTTCTTGCTTTACTGAACTATCCTAAAATGACTGTAATGTTTCCCTTGGAGAAAATCTTAGTTTTTCATTTGTGTGCKCTGCAGTGTTGCAGAGCTAATCGTTTGCATACCAAAAAAAAATGTTTCCTATAAATAATAATCTTTCAAATTTCAAATATTAGGTTGAATCCTAAATATGTACATGCCATGAACAACCTTGGAAATATCCTGAAAGAAAGGAATGAGCTCCAAGAAGCAGAGGAGTTGCTGTCCTTAGCTGTACAAATTCAGTAAGTCTAGAGTAATGCTAAGCAGTGTTTTGCACCAACTAAGCAGAAGTGATACAATAGGATCGTCTTTTGCAGATGCTCACTTGTCCTGTCTCTCGTTTGTTTGTTTTCCAAATTGCTTAGACCCGATTTTGCTGCTGCATGGATGAATCTGGGAATAGTACAGAACAGCTTAAGAAGGTTTGAAGAGGCAGAACAAAGCTACTGGACAGCAATTAAACACAGGAAAAAGTACCCAGATTGTTACTATAATTTAGGAAGGCTGGTAAGTAGTTTTGAATAAATCATGGCTGTAACGTTTCTGTTTATATATAAAATTCAGCCTTCCTGATAAATGCTGATAGTTATTCCAGTTTGTTTCATTTGCTATAGWCCTTACTCTTGCTTTCCCCCAAAAAACTTCTTCCCACACCAATTTATTACACCTACTTTAAATGCAAGGATCTATGCATAAAAATATAGGTTATATTCTCCTCTTCAAGAGATTGWTATTAATTATTTCTCAGTATTAGGTTTCCTATTCCAGTTATTGATGTATTTCAACAAATTGTTAGRCAGTGAAACTATGCCAAAAAAATCAGTCTGGATTCTTGGAAATATTTATATTAAATATTTATTTRCTCCCGTTTAGATATCTGAATTGCATAATGGTTGTCTCCCCCATGCCAATGGTAAACATATATTTAAAAGCAACTSAGAGAAAAGCACTGGGAAAATGTAACAGAAATATATAGTAGTCTAGTTTATGCATTATTCGGGTATTCTTTTACTTTTTTTTTTATTTTTGACTTCAGTGTATGATAGGAAAGTGAAGTAAATCAGGGTAAAATTTTGGGGCTTTTCTTTCTTTCTAGTATGCAGATTTGAATCGCCATATAGATGCACTGAATGCATGGAGAAATGCTACAGTTCTGAAACCAGAGCATAGTTTGGCTTGGAACAATATGATTATATTGCTCGATAACACAGGTATAAGTCCATTTGAATCTGTTAATGAATAATTCAGTGTCTTGCAAACTCCAAGTTTTATTATTATTTCTTTTTAATCTCAAAAGCCTTTAGCCTGTTTTGCTAAGAATCTGTCTATTAGAGTTACCTTCTAACACAGTAATTCTAGAGTGTCACTTAAAATCAAGTCCATATATTTCTCTCTACTTACTGGTTTTCTTAGAACTGCATATAATTCATATGATGCATGTGCTGGCTGGCAGCGTGAGAAGTAACTGATATAAGCTGTGTTAAAGATGCCTTCTCTTTTCCCACCATATGGGCTCCCAGGCAATCTTGCTCAAGCAGAAGCAGTTGGGAGAGAGGCTCTGGAGTTAATACCTAATGATCATTCCCTTATGTTTTCTTTGGCCAATGTATTGGGGAAATCACAGAAATATAAGGTACGTAACTAGAGCTTYCTCAGTGGTTTTTATATACTAATATAATTTATATATATACGCACATATATATTTATATAGAGAGTAAACTCTGAATTTCTATAGCAACTCTTTGAGGAAGCCGTTATACCTTAAGCTATGCCTTAGATAATCAGGTTTCGATGCCCATTTCTGCCACAGACCTGCTCTGTGACTTTGACCTAGACTTATCCCACCTGACTTTAGGTGCTGTGTAAGGAGAGCAGCTGCCCTAAGTTATGTCAGTAGAGAGAAATGGGCTCTTAGGCACTAGAGGGCAGTTGGGGTCTTGTCTTGCTTCATTGTCCTGTACAGTGAACCTCATCTGGTTTAAAGTTAGATGTGCAGTTGTGTGCAAGTTCTTGTGTTTTCTGCATACGAAGAAAGCAAAGTTTGCCATTAGTCAGAATGAATTTTGGCCTCTTTACCTCGTCTAAACTATGCCAACTAAAATAGTGATGTTAGACTCACTAATCCTAGATAAAGGTTAAGAATATTTGRGTGAACTCTCAACATTACAAGAAGTCCATACACAGAACAGTGTATTGAACTTTCTTTTGGACAGAGAGAACCAGCTAGCAAGTGGTACATGATATTAAGTAATTAACCAATGACTCCATAGCCTGCCATAAGATATATTTTTAGGAAGTTACTTTAATGAAGTTCCAGAAGGATGCAAATTAACACCTAGAATRTATAAGGAATAAGATTATGGAGGAGTTAATTGCTGTGATTATTTTGATGAGTCATGGGTATGAAAGAATAGGGGAGTATGTAGTTATTTAGCAAGAATAATATGCACCCTGGCATGCTAGAGAACACTTCTGATGGAGTAGGTAGGAAAAAAATGGTAGAAAATTGTTGAGAAAACTTCTAATGATTAAAGAAGTCTCACAGACTCACAGGATGGTTGAGGTTGGAAGGGGCCTCTAGAGATCACCCAGTCCAACCCCCTGCTCCAGCAGGAACACCCAGAGCACAGGGCACAGGGCAGCATCCAGGTGGGTTTGGAAGATAATCCAGAGAAAAAGTCTGTCTTAAAATTTAAAAGAAATGAAAGAGGATATAATGATTTTTATGGGCAGCTCTGGAAGGTCAGTACACCCGAGATAAATACTTTGGAGATGGAGATGGTGGAAATCATGGTAGGAGAAAGTACGAAGCTTTGAAGTGAGTGTGTCAGGTAAAGTGGAAAGAGTGGCAGAGCCCAGGGAAAGCAGGGAGTACAAGARAGTCTTCTGTGTTCAATGGGGAGTGGTAGATATGCGTAAGGCAAGCCCCAACCTTAACTAGTAAATTAAACTGAGAGGTTGTAATAGGGAGAGGAAATCAAGGGATTTGGAAAGGAGACTGATGTCACTCACTTGCAAAGCAATGACTTCAGCAGCCATGATTTGCATGGCCTAAAAAGAAGAGTTTTTTAGCTGAGAAAAGGCTCAGTGACRGTAAGAAGCATGGGAGATAGTATTGGCTTGAGAAACTGTATTGGTTTTGTTGGCATACAATAAGATCTTTTTTTCTTACTGTTATTTTAAAAGACATTGAGTTTGCCATGAGATATTTCCTTGCCATAAGTAAGCAATATTCTCCTTCAGTTTCAAATGTGCTGACTTTCAACAGAAGGTGGTTTTCCTTAAGCAACCATAAGAAAAGCCCAAGCCTTTTAAGAATTCCATTTGTGTGTATTCATGAATGATTTATTGTTCTAGAGGCAAAAGCTCATGAAGGGTGCGCTGTTTTAATGTTACTGTTTTGGAGTTTTTTAATAAACATCTGCTATGCCATGCTAAATTTCTTATTTAAATACATATTCTTGATGGAGTAGACAAAGAATCATGCTATCTTTAGTTCTTGGAAAATACATATGCTGTATTTTTGTTATATACGCATCCGTGCTTTTTTTTTTTATATATATGCAGTACAAAAAAATGGGCACCATTAAGCATTTTTTTTTTGTGCTTGAAATAAAGCCAGATTTCAGTTTTGCACTGTGGCCCTGGCAGCAGATGGATTACAGTGTGCCTTCCTAAAGCCTTTACTATATACAGTGTGCAGGTTTCCTAACAGCACTTAATTTAAAGATTTGGCAAGGTGGAGTAGTTTGAAATATTACTGGTTGTACCAAAATGGTTATTTACTCCATATATCTGCTGTAATATGAATGTGATGCACCTTAAATAGCCTTTAATCAGGCAGTATGCCTGTACTAGCTGCTGAGCAAAGCAGTGGCAGTAAAAATGTTTTCAGTCCATGGCTGAAGATGTATGGTAATGGGAGACAGCTCTGAGCATGGATTTCATTAAGCCTTCTGGGAAAGTCTTGGCCTCATTGGACCATCAYACCTGAGCTGTGGAGGGATGAGTCTGTAGGGTGGCTGCTCCTCCTCTGGGTAGTGGCAATAGCCGTAATACTGAATTAACTGTATAGCATATTTTCCACTTTAATTGCTGTTAACCTTCACAGTGAAGAAAGAAGAGATTTACTTGRATGAAAATGTCAGATTTTGCCATGGAAAAAATCAGGATTTTGTAGGACTTGTGACTGCTCTGCGTTCTCAGGTGCCATTCTGCTAAATTGCAGCCTTCTTAAATCTGCCAAATGCTGGGTCTTACGATGTCTCTTGGCTTCTGAGTTGGAATCATAGAATAACTGAGATTGCAAGGGACYTGCAGATGTCCCCTAGCCCAGCCTACTGCATGGAGCCAACCCAGCTAATCAGCTTGCTCAAAGCTGTGTCCAGTTGAGTCTTGAACACCTGCAAAGGTAGAGAGTCCAAAACTTCCRTGGGCAGTTTCTTCTGGTGTTAGACCATCCTCATGATGAAAAAAAAAAATCCTTTTATCCAATTGGAATTTCCTGTCTAGCACCTTGGGTCTTCTATTTCTTATCCTGTTGCTGTGCCTTTGAGAAAAGCCTGGCTTCATTATCTCTCTCCATTTCTCTTTTGATGGTCTGATCAGGTGGCTGTAGATAGCAGAGAGGTCTCTCCTTCACCCTCCCTTAGGGAAGCTGAAGAGATCCAGTTTCCTCAGACTCCTTGCGTGTCATCTGCTCCAGGCATTGCAGTGCCCCTCTGCTTGGCTGCAGGGGTGTCCAGTTCGGGGCTCCCTGTTACAGGGCACTGTAGTGCAGATGTGGTCTCACAAGTGCCAACCAGATGGGAAGGATCACTCACCTGGATCTSCTGGCAGCACTCCTCCCAATACAACCAAGGATGTGCAAGGATATGATTGGCTTTTTCCATTATTATTATTTTTTGCCTGCAGAGCTGCTTCCTAGGCAGTCACCCCCAGCCTGCGCTGTTGAACGGGCTATCCCATCCCAATTCAGCAAAATTAAACGCAAGGAGATTCCCACTAGCCTCTTTCTCCGGCATGTCCAGGTCTTTGAATAGCAGGCCTGTTCTGCAGCAAACTGATCATCACCTCCAAGTGGGAGTCATCTGTGAAGGTGCTGCTCCGTTCTGACTTCCAAGTTGTTAATGAAGACGTTAAACAGTATTAGTCCCTCTGGGGATCAACGCAACCAGGATCATTAACAGGGTATGAGAATGTCAGAACTGCTGCTTATGCCAGGGGAAAGAAGTGCTTCAACTTGCACTATGAAGTCACATATTCCGTGAATTCCAGACATTTTGCATATTTGTGCCTATCCAAATATTCCCTCTCTTGAAACTGGAGGTCCTGCTAAAGAATTTATGTGGAAGCCGCGGGCTTGTATTCTCCTTGTCCTGAGAAGRTGAAGGCAGCTGCATCAGTGCGTCTGGCCTCAGAGTGGCAGCCTCAGCTCTCTCCYCAGCAACGTGCCAAAGGGAGCACAGGTTGGATTGGATTTGAACATTCTTGGAGACTCCATGTCACTCAGAGTTGCTAATCTTGACCTCAAAAACTCACTCAGGTCATCTAAGGGACCCAAACAGGATCTTATTTTTCTTTCACGTGAGAATGCGTGGAACCAAAAATCTGACTGACAGCTTTTCTTTCTCAGTGCATCTTATATTTTGCCAGCGGATCTTATATCTTGTCTTGTGGGCCTAAGTGGTACAGACTTAGCACACAGAAAAAGGCTCTTCCTGACATACCTCAGGTAGTAAGTGTGTGCATTACAAGAGGAACCCAACACGATGAAGTAATTTTATTGCCAGATCATTTGCACTGAAACTAAATGTGCAGCTTTCCCTTAAAACAGAGYATAGCATAGAAACTGTCTAAAATTACCTTTCTAAAATACCTGAACTTGTATGTAAACTAGTAAAGGTGGTCTGTTTGGGTTGAGGTTTCTTTTTTTTCCTTTTAAACTGCTACAGGGAATATGCTATGGAAACAGTATTATATAAGTGGCTAGCCTGGGCAAATAAAAATGTTTGAACTGGAGAGTACATTTAGCTGTCAGTTATATTCTTGGATATTTGATGAGGGAGTTCAACTTTTCCAAGAAGTGCTCGGGTATCAACAGTCAGAATAGTACTTCCTGCAAATGGGAATTTGGAATAGGTAGCTTGAAACGTGTAAGGAGTATTTCAGTTGATTTGACCTCCTTTTCTTTATTTTTTCTTTTTAAATATTAGGCATTYATTGTTTTTCATTAAGAGTTGTGTCCAAGCATCTGGTTTAGACAGCTTTGCTTAAATGGCCSCATTCCAAATGGTAAAAATTGTTTTTAAAGGGATGTCAAAAAAAAAAAAAAATCAAAAGCATTTTACTCAGTTATTGAATTGTGTCCGGATGGAGAGGTAGGGAAAACTTTAGCATGAAAGGTTTGAAAGTATAGCTATCTGAAAAATAAAATTAAATAGCGGGAGTCTGTGAACATATGGTACATTTTTTACCATTATTGCTGTCTTCTGGAGGCCAAAGTCACTTGAGCCACAGGTCCAGACAGTCTTACAGTATGGATATAGTGGTATTGCATAGATAYGGCACAATATTTTGGGATTGTTGTTGTCTTTGTTATAAATCTGGGTACATTCAGTAGTGTTTTATGTGCTGCAAGAGTAGTCTGCCCAGTTGACTTGTTTTTCTAAATTATTCAGGAATCTGAAGCTTTGTTCCTCAAGGCAATTAAAGCCAATCCAAATGCTGCCAGTTATCATGGTAATTTGGGTAAGAGCCTTTCTAACTCTCATCAGCCGTATTGTTTGTCTGCTTCATATTCACTGGGTTGTAAAAAGAAAAAAAAGCAATCTTTTGAGACTCCTTCCTGCTGGGCAGATTTCTGTTTTACTTTCTAGAGAAACTGCCAGCAAGTGAACAGGGCACTAAACCAGAGAAGCTGTCGCATGTTACGACAGATCAAGAGGGCTGCGCAATCCAGCCCAGAGGTAGCTGCACTTCGGTGGCCGCAAATTGCTTCCTTAAGGCCCTGCTTGTAACCCGCCATGAGCTCAGCCGATAAGAACGGCCGCCTGCGGCCGCGGTGCAGCTCATTCCCTCCGCATTCCCATGCCAGTTCTGCTCCCAGGCTTTGCGCCGGCGCCTGGCAGCAGAACAAGCAGCCACTGTGCCACCAGCCAGCAACAAGGAGCCTCGGCGGAAACAAATGTGTTGCTGTTGTGTTCCAAGCGATTGGCAGCGTCGCGCGTTCCTCCACAATATTGCTAATGAAACTCCTCGTTGATGTTCCAGCTGTGCTTTATCACCGCTGGGGGAACCTCGATTTAGCAAAGAAGCACTATGAAGTCTCCCTGAAGCTCGATCCCATGGCACCRGGGACCAAGGAAAACTACAGCCTGCTAAGAAGAAAACTGGAGCAATTGCAAAAGAAGGGCGAAGCCTGATGTTTATTTTCAGGTTGTCAGTGCATGCTGTTTCCTATTTATGTAACATGGCTACTTTTGACCGTGTAAGGGATTCAATCAATATTTCTTAAAAGTTATACCAGCAATGCACACTTGAATGCTCTTGCAGATGCTGTCGTTTCAGCTGGAGTTTGGAGATCCTTTTTCCTTTTTCCTTTTTCCTTTTTCCTTTTTCCTTTTTCCTTTTTCCTTTTTCCTTTTTCCTTTTTCCTTTTTCCTTTTTCCTTTTTCCTTTTTCCTTTTTCCTTTTTCCTTTTTCCTTTTTCCTTTTTCCTTTTTCCCTTCAAACTGCTTTTAAAGTCCCTTAAAACATTTGTATAGTTACAGGAAAGTAATTGGATATCACAGTTGTGAATAAGTAGCAATATTTGCTTTCATTTGTAACTTGTAATCTTCTCCTGTTTTTTTATCTTTTTTTAGTAACAGGAAGAAGATGAAAAAGCAGTTTTACTTTTGAAAGGGATTCTGAAAGAGAGAGGGGAAAAATACCCTTTCCTACTTGAAAGCTGATCTCTTCAGGTATGAAGAGYGTCTGCCCACTTGAGTTTTGCTTTATCACTGCTTTCTGCTGCCAGTGCTGCAGAGCCTGTGATATTCTGGCAGGACAGATTCTCTAGCTCACCACATTGCACTCGCAGCTTTGATTATGCCCTTGCTCTTGCTTCTGGCTCCACCTTTTGGTGTGTAGGGTTTGTCCGGGTGTCAGTGARGGACATGACTGGCCATAAAAGGCCCCTTGTCCTGTGTATGGATGATTGAGAGATTRGCAAGAGGAAGCAGCAAAAGGAAAGGAAACAAGGGTGATGTGATAGAGAAGTTGCCTGTTTTCTGCTCTGACAGGCAGCCTGAGAGGAGACCTTTGGCAACAAGTCTGAATTGCTTTAGCTCTTCTGACAGGCTGGTGGTCTAAGGAGTTTTCTGTCTCCAGGAGTTCATTCCTGAGTTCTAAGGCCTTGCAGAGCTTTCTGGCCGAGAGCTTTGCAGCCTGTCCCCTGTTGGTAAATAGAAAAAAATCTGTGAAGAAATAACTGGGAAGAGAACCTGGCCTTGGCTGCTGATGCACGCTTGGGAAGGAACTCTGCCTCCCCTTTGCAGTGATTGCCTGAAGTGGCAGTTAGAGGCATATCTGTTAATGTACAAACTGACCGCACTGTGATGTGGGAGGATGCAGAGATGTTATCCATTTATACAGTTTTCCAAATGTGCTTTGATACAGGTTTAAACTCTGGCTGTTCAGAGTTGAGTGTCTTGTGCTAATATTTACATTCCTGATTCAGGAAATTCACTTTTTCTTGTTTTGTTTTACTTTTGTGTTTTATTCTTGAAGATTGAAAGACTGTTATGGAATGGAAAAACTGGGGAACTTTACCTCTCTTTTCGTACACCTATGTTTGTTTGTTTTCCCCATAGGAAGAATTTGGTCAGTGCAGTAATTGCAACTTTTTTGAGTTGTCCAGTGATTATTGTATAGGAGACTGTGGAATGTTCTTACCTGACCCCCATGTAGGCAGTCTGCACCTGCACTGTGTTTTGAACCTACAGCACTGTGATTTGGGGGAACGAGCGTTGTGTCAAGAACCAAACGTCTCTACAAAGCACAGTGCAGCCCTGCACAGCCACCCAAACGTCCCATCTCTGATGGAGCTAGGTGAAAAGCTAGGAGCTTTTTTTTTTCTGGTAGAAAAAGTTGTACAACTGCTTTCATGTGACACTGTGCCCAGAGTGACTAACTCTGCCCAGCAAGGCTGCAGGAACGTGGGGCTGCCCACAGGTTTGGCTTTAAATGAATCTGTACCACTGAATGGCACTGTATGTTGCCACGCTAACTCTGAGGTACCAGAAATATGCGTTTGTGTTAGCTCTGYGCTTCACTCATGCTATTAAACCCTGTAACTCAGCAGGGCTAACGAGTTCATGCAGAGTTGAGGCAACTTTTTTTCTTCTGGTTTCTGGAACAAAAATGTCAGAAAGAAGTTTCAGAGTGTCGGGTTAGGGTTTATAAACACCCTCTCCAAGGATGTCCCTACTGATGGAGCAGAATGCTGCACCAGCACGACCAGTCAGCATCTGAAAAACATCACGGCTGAGTCAGTACCCACTGATGAATTTCAAACCTGCTGAAAGAGATGCACCCTTCGCACCCTTCCATGTGGGTTGCTGGTTTTGAAGCCTTTCTATATCCAGCCCAGTATGTATCGGATGTTAGGGAACACTTAGCTACATCAGTCATGAAGTATTAAAGAGTGGGGAACTTGTTAGATGAGCTAGTTTGTAGCAGGAGGTAAATGTTTTAAATGAAATCAGGTCATCTTTGTATATTTGCAGTATGACATTTTAAATTATTATTCTTAATCATGGAGTTTGTATGTATAGTTGTCCCTGTTGCCTGTCATGTTAGCTTTTCAGAAATCCAGTAAATTGATGGTATGTATGGGGTATTAATTCTCTCTAGCTTTATTGTAAATCAAAGGAATTCTTCTGTGGAAATCAATCTGTCCTCCTACTCGAAGTTTAGGTGGAAGAGAGATGCCAAAAAATTGGACACTTTCTTGGCACTGAAAATGCTGTTTACTCTTCAATACGTACAACATGATCTCTTCTTGATGAGTTATCTGGCTACCTATCATATAACTTGAGGGAGGGGGGACTGTTTTATGTCTTTTTTTTTTTTAGCGCTATAGAAATTCAGTGTAATTATTTGTACAATGATAAGAAGGATACACTTACGGCTGAGCATAATGTTGAGGCATGTTTGGATTCAAAAGAAACAACAAAGACAACTGCTTTTTTTAATAAAAAAATCCGTAAGACTTTCAAGAACACTAAATATTTTTTTACTTTATTTTCACAAATATTTTGAGCATGCAGATAATACAGTGAGTTTTATTAAAATGTTAATAAATTCATGTTTTGCTTGTTCTTTTCATACCTCATAATTGATTGCTGGAGTGATGYGGAACACAACCCCAAAGAGACAGAGTGGGTTCATGGTAACCACTGCTGCCCATCTAGTCCATCTTTCCCCTGTGGGGGATTTCTCACCATTGCTAATTATGGAAGACTAAAATTTCATCTTTACTGAACTGTGTGATTCTGTAAAAACAGGGATACTATTTWTTTATTTWTTTWTTWWWAAAACCTGTTTGCTCTAAAGAGAGAAATGCAGCATGAGTCAATGCACAGAATGGAGTCAGAACTGTGTTCACAGTGACTGCTCTGAGTAAAGGTCACTTTTTACCAAAAACTCCCTGAATAATCATAACTATGGGGTTTTTGTTTGTTTGTTTCTTTGTTTTTTTTTTCATGTTTAGGAGACATCTGTGTCAAGCGCCTGGTATCTCCATTATTTAATTTCATACTTGGAGTTTAAATTTAGGGAGGGCAGGGGTGGAGTGTGTATATATGAACAGTAAGAAGTAAAGGCTTTCGCTRCCCTTTAAACTGTTTAAAATATTGGCCCTTCTCCGTGGAAGCCACTTTCCCCCCACGTGGGCCATGAGCTCTTCACCCTCCTTTGGCCGCAGCAGCCAGGCTGAAGCCTGGTTAACATCTGCCGAAGGAGACGTCTCCGGGACGTGGGAGGTCGCCTGTGCGACGCAGGGATGGGTCTGCACCAAACTCACGGGGTRCCCCAAGCAGAAGACCAGTGTGACCCCAACCCGTCACCGCCCGCGCGCGGCCCTCGGGCCCTGGCGCTGCCTTCCTGGCGCTGGGCGGCTCCAGGGCGGCCTAGGCGGCAGCCACCGAGATGGTGGGAGCAGGGAAGGGCTGGGGGGAACACAGCGAGGGGTGGGAGCAGGGAAGGGCTGGAGTCTCYRCACRGSGACTGATGGGAGCAGGGAAGGGTTGGAGTCTCCASACGGGGAYTGATGGGAGCAGGGAAGGGTTGGAGTCTCCACACGGGGACTGATGGGAGCAGGGAAGGGTTGGAGTCTCCGCACGGGGACTGATGGGAGCAGGGAAGGGTTGGGGGGACCACAGTGACTGATGGGAGCAGGGAAGGGTTGGAGTCTCCACACTGGGACTGATGGGAGCAGGGAAGGGTTGGAGTCTCCGCACAGCGATGTTGGTTGCTGCTGAGTGTCCAGGCTCAGCCTCCTGAACCCAGGCATGCGGAAGGGCGCCTTTTCCATCCCGCTCTGCTCAGCGCTGGTTTATTTCCTGCAATAAACAGYACCTAACTCTTGTTAAACTGACTTCTCCAGGGTTCTCGTGTTCTAAAAGCAGCCTAAACCAACTGCAACTTTTCAACTGGGATTTTTTTTTTTTAATTGAAGTGGCTGTTTCAAGCTGTAGGTGTGGGAACGTCAGAGCGGATCGTGCAGCCCGTTCCTCAYGCGCATTCCTGTTTTATTTCAAGCATCAATTTCTAGCTAGGGGCTCCCCCGCCCGGGCGCGGCCCCTTTAAGGGCCAGGGCGCCACTTCCTCCCCCGCCCCCCGGCGAGGCCCCGCCCCCTGGCGCAGGCCCCGCCCCCTCGCCTACTCCCCCGAGGGGCGCCGCGGGCGGCGCAGACGGAAGCGGCCACCGCCGGAAGCGCAGGAGGCGCCGAGGGAGGCAGCGGCGGCGAGTGAGTGACTGAGCCCGCCCCGCGCTCTGTGACGCGCCGCGCCCCGCAGCCAATGAGCTGCAGGGAGAGCCGCCCCGCGCATGCGCGCTGGGCGGTGGCCGCCGCGCTGGGGGAGCCGTTGGCCGCGGTGACCGTTGGTGGCCGTTGGTCGCGGCGGCGGCCGTTGGCCGGGGTTGCGGGGGTTAGCGGCGGGGAGCGCTCTTTCCCCGCCGGGCTCTCCAGGCCTGTGACGCACAGTAGCAAGGTGAGCGCTGTGGGTCCGCCCCGCGGAGAAAGCTCCGTCGCCGGAAGCTTTATTGCCCTCGTAAYGCAGCTTAATCAGTGATAAAGTAAGCTCTGAATTTGCAAATGGCCCGGCTGGCTGAGGTGGGTCCCAGCCTGAACGTCACCTGTTGCGCAGAGTCCCAGCGTGTCCTGAAAACAGCCGGGGTTTTAGGAATAGAAGTAGTAATCCTCGTGAAACTACCTTTAATTTGTAGGGATTGGTAAAGTGAGTTTGAAGAAAAGATTATCTAACAATGGGAGAGGAAAAAGAAAACCCATCAATAGATGCAAAGAGTTTGTGACAGTTCACAACCTTACCCTTGCAGCTAGCACTTCAACACATTAATCTTTTTTGCTTGCATTGATGAGGTTTTTTATTGTTTAGAAAAAGTAACTTTGTACCACTGCCAGCCTCTTGACTACTTCATTTGGCTATATGGTAGTTTTTCCTCCTTTTCTGTGTTCTTTTGCATTTGTGAGGTGACTTGTCTAGATCTGTAAGGACTCTAGACATTTAACTTTCTCATTTTTGACTTGGGGACTGTTTAAATTTGCTAGTCCTGTAATTTCTACCATGATTTGAAAATATCAAGGCAGTAACTTAAATAGAGCTTGAGTTACATTGACTCAGCTATAAATGTTTTCAGAACCAAGTTGTGTTTTGTATAGGACTTCGTAAGGAGTGGATCTCTTTTATAATGTGCTCTAGTTTAATGCTGAAGAAGCCAGTTTTTAAGGCTTCAAGCAGCTATTTCCAGACACCTAAAATTTTCATAGTGTGATGTAGTTCATTAAGAGTTGCTTTATATTTACTTTATCTGCATGAAAGCAGCACAATTTTCTTCCTTCTTTTTTTGTTCCGGAGAAATGCTGTGCAAAATAGACAAATGTGTAGTGTTTGTGTTCTCAGCTACCGCTAATCTCCTTTCTCTTGATCTGTCAAAACCCCGCAAAAGTTAACATGTTGTGTAAGGAAAGTGTATTATGCATGTTACTGATATCTGTAAGTAAAAGCTAGATGGAGTAAACATTTCTGTCACTGTCTCAAAAACTGAATCCTTGAGGGTGTTATGTACTAAACAAAGTGACTTTTGATGCCCTACCTAATATTTTGGAAGCTGAATCCTTCTGCTGTCAATTACTTAATATTTGATGCTTGTAGTAAGCACCGTGTTCTTTTGGGCTTCTTGCTGACGATTTATATCTCATTTTTCAAAGTTTTGCAGCATTATGAATGATATTTCCAAGTGACTTTCTTTGACTGTGTTCATGAGTTCCTTTCAAGACCACTCACACAGCTTTGCTCAATCACAGAAAAAAAATCATACTGTATCTGTTGTGTCTGAACCTTTTTTATCGTGTCTGACCTTTTTTATCGTCACTTTGTATGGGTGCTATATATGTGATAAGGATTTTTTGTTGTTCACTTCCTAGTATCTGTTGTGGATAGAACTTTATTTACCTAAATATCTATCTGCCTTTTTATCTTTCAAAAATGATCATCATGTCTATTCCTTCTTTCCTCAGCTATCTTTGACTCGGAAAGTCAGATGCCTCCAGAGAGCACTGAGCTCAAACCAGGGCTGTTGTTGCATCCAACGTCCTGCTGTTGCTCCCACCCGCTGTTAAGCTGAGCACAGCCTCTTCGCTTGGGAAAGCGTAGTCCAACGCTGGCGTTAATCCTGCTCTGGGAGAGGTTGGGCTGGATGACCTTCAAAGGCTCCTTCCAACCAGTGTTTCTCATTCTGTGTATACGTTTTCATGTCTCCATCTAGTAATCTGGGTCTGTTGGAAGTCTTTTGCTCTTTAAAAATGACCAGCAACTGATTGCTCATATAACCACTTCTTTTTTTTTTCCTCCTGTTCTGCTTCTACTGTTATATTCTGCTATTTTACTGTTACTGGTTGTTCTTATTGAGGTTGCATGACGGCCTCATCTGCGTTTTAAATCTGTGAGTGTACATACGGTCATGAAGGGTAGTGAAGTGAAATAAGTCACAGAGGTTTCAGAAGTGTGTGTGCCACTTGCCCTCTGCTTACCGCTCTGCTGCGCTTTTACTTTCTGATGGATTCACAAATTATTTTTCTTTGTAAGCATAAACACAGTTAATAGTTAATGTTTGTAGCAAAAATACACCTTCTTCCACTCTCAAGTCCTCCTTTTATTTGGAGAAATGTGTGTTTTTTCTTCCTGTTACTATTCATGTCTTGTATGTTTCTCAAGCTCTAATGCATATGCTGCTTGAACAGGGATATGGCCAAATAATTTTAATCTCTCGTGTTTTAGGTAAAACTGAATATGGAATTTGCATGGCATAAGTGATTTGAGCTGGTTAAGCAGCAAACACTTGCTTACTAGGATAAATTTCTGTATGGACAAATGCTACTTTTTCCATCCTGCAAACATCTTTTYTCAGCATTTGTCAGAGAGAACAGGTACCTGGATAGCTTAATACAGGATAGAGATGCACTCATGCTTCCCTGAGGATCATGCAAACTCAGTGTGGACTGAGTTTGCAAATGAAATACCCCATTTCATATTCTCTCTCTTTCTCAAGAATGTGCTTAGTATGTTTTCTTATAGCATTATACTAAAAGCGGTAGCAAATTAGTAAATTTTTAAAATCAAGATCTGTAGTCATATAGAATTTACTGCCCATCCCTCCAAAAGTTAGTTAGTTTTTATGGACCGTCTCAGATGCAGCAGTGTTTTCCTCATTCCTACAAGCCAATTAACGCTAAAGGACAGGCTGTACAAAGGAAATACAGCTTTCCATTGATTTAACATTGCATTAGGATTCAAAAATGCATGTGACATTCTTGGCCGTTGTCATTTTTTATATTGCTTATCTAATGAGACACCTCTTTTCCTGTGGAATTATTTAACCAACCACCTATTTCCCCAGTATGTTGACTGTAATTGCTCTTGCGTCCTATTATAAATCTCATGCTTATTTGCTTTTTTCTTCTTCATTTACTCTCTCTGGGCTTTATCCATTGGGTCTTGAAAACCTCCAAGGATGGAGATTGCACATCTCCTCTGGACAGCTGGCTCCAATGCTTGACCGTCAACACCATGAAAAAAAAAGTTTTCTCGTATTGAGTAGGAGCATCTTTCATTGCCATTTCATCATTTCATCCAGCCATGCACCACTGCAAAGAGCCCAGCTGCATCTTCTGGATAACCTGCCCACAAAGCTCTCTGGATTAACCAAGCCCCGTTGTCAGAGTCCCTTCTCCCAGGGCAGGTGCTTCTGACCATCCTGGTGGCCACTCCCTTGAGTATATCAATATTTTCCTTATACTGGGAGACCCAAAACTGGATGTGTTATTCTAAGTGTGGCCTAAAAAGTGGCAAGAAAAGCAGCTCAACCATTTTCTGCATGATTATTAATGTTGTTAGTGCAGCCCAGGTTGCTGTTGCCTTCCCTGCTGCCAGGGTACACTGCTTGCTCATTTTC
This sequence comes from Nothoprocta perdicaria, assembly GCF_003342845.1. NCBI lineage: Eukaryota > Metazoa > Chordata > Aves > Tinamiformes > Tinamidae > Nothoprocta > Nothoprocta perdicaria. The sequence continues at coordinate 789,397 of NW_020455294.1, read as the reverse complement.
AGCTAACTGGTGTCTCCCCAGGTCTTTGCTCCCCAGCCAGCAGGTCCCCAGACTGCAGCCGTGTGGAAGCTGGTCCCTCCCAGGTGCAGAACTTCCCCAAAACCTGTGAGTTTCACAAGAGTCCTGCCGGTTCATTCCTCCAACACGTCTAGGTCTCCTCCTAGACATGGCAGATGGTGACAACAGCATTGCTGAAGTTGTGCACAAAGACTGCCACTTTATCACAGGAAGCAGGTTGGCCAGGCTTGAGTTACCACTGATTAGTTCGTGTTTGCTTCTCTTAGTCACTATCTTTATGTGCCGAGGAATATGCTCCAAGAGGACTTATTACATCATTTTCCACAGGGGCAAAATGAGGTTGATCTGCCTGTAGTTGCCCAGATCGTCCTCTCTGGCTTTTTCTGAAKATGAGGGTGGTATCTGACTCCCTCCAGTCATTGGTGACCTCCTTTGATTCTGACAACCTTTCAAAGAGGATCAGGCGCAGTCGCTTCCCTTAGCAGCTTTGGATGCAGGCCCTGTGATCCCATGGGTTCATGTGGCTTCAGCTCTCCCTAGCAGTCCTGACTTCATCCTCATCCACCACTGGTCATTCTCCCTTCTAACCTCTAAACAGAGGCCGAGCAGCATTTTTGATAAGAACTGAAGCAGAGACAACRCTATTTCTCAGCCTTGTTTGTTTCTGCTGTCAAAAATCCATCCTCTCCATTCAGGACGAGGTTTCCCTTACTTAGCTTTTTCCTACTACTGACACAGGTCTGAGACTGCACACAGAGCTTTAGTTCCCCCTGCTTGTTTTGCGCTGTTGAGGTGGCTSTTATGCCCTGTTTTGTTATTTTTCACTCTCTTCCCAAGCCCTGGGCTGAAGGAGGTCTAGGGGCAAACTTAATGGCCTGTCCTCTCCCCCACTGTGCTGCTTTCTCTGCCCAGCAATAGATTTGGGAGTTTTAAGATACACATGAAGGRGGTAGATAATTGGGGCATCAAGAGGTTGTCCTCAGTGGCACAAGTTGGCTCCGAGACCTATCGTGAGCAGCGTCCTCCAGGGGCAGCAGTGGGTCTGGTCCCCACCAGCCGTGCTCGYGGTGAGGACAGTAGTGCTGCCTCAGCAGGTTGGCGGTGATGCGAAACTGGCAGGAGTGGCTAATGCACCAGAGGGCCGTGCTGCCTGTCAGAAGCACCCAGACAGCCTGGAGATGTGGGCAGAGAGGAACCTCATGAAGTTCAACAGAAGTTAGCTCAGGGTCCTGCCACAAGGGAGGAGTAACCCTGGCACCAGGACAGGCTGGGGGCTGGTCTGCTGGAGAGCAGCTGTGCAGAGAAGGACCTGGGCATCCTGRTGAACTACAGACTGACTATGRGGCAGCAGAGTGCCCTTGTGGCCAAGACCAGTGTGATCCTGGCCTGCATGAGAAGCAGTGTTGCCAGCAGGTGGAGGGAGGGGATCCTGCCCATCTCCTCAGCTCCGATGAGGCTGCACCTGGAGTATTGGGTGCAGTTCTGGGCTCCCCAGTACAGGACRGACATGGAGCTTCCAGAGAGGGTCCAGTGTAGGGCTCCGCAGATGAGCAGGGGCCTGCAGTATCTGTCTGGTGAGGACAGCCTGTGAAAACTGGAATGTTTGAGCCAGGCAAAGAGAAGGCTGCAAGCGTGTTACCAGTGCCTACTAATATCTTCAATGAGCATATCAAGAGCATGGGGCCAGGCAGTTTTCACTGGTGCTGAGAAACAGCMCAAGAGGCAATGGGCACAAACCGAAGCACAGGAAGTTCCATCTGAACATAAATAAAAACTTTTGACTGTGAGAGTGACTGAGCAGTGGAGCAGGTTGTCTAGAGATGCTGTGGAGTCTCTTTTGGAGATATTCAGAAGCCGTCTGCACAGCGTGCTCAAGGTGACCCTGCTTGAGCAGGGATTTGGACTAGACGATCTGCAGAGGTCCCTTCCAACCTCAGTCATTCTGCCATTCTCTGATTCTGTGATATGTTAGAAGAAACATCGATCCCAGTATCATCCTGAGCACTGCTCTCTATGCTGGGCAAAATCCTGGTTCTCCAGCAACATCAGAGGTTTAGTTTTCCCTTTAGAYATAGGCAAATGCACATTTCCCATCATAGGTATGAAATTCTCACTTTTTGCTTACAGTATTTTCCAGGGGTTTCGGGAGTGCCTGATGGCATTAAGATAATTTTTGGTAATGCCATCGTGGACGATTCAAATAGTATTTTATAATAATTCTATAAAGGACATCTCTTTTCCCCAAAGTATTTTTTTGCTACTCATCCAGACYCATCTACAATTCTTCTCTTGTATCTTTCTGTATTCTGGGCATCAACCTATACTTCTGCTGTTTTTTTCTGCATCACAGGGACTAAAAGGTCTATTATAGACCATTGATTCCCTCTTAAAATGATAAGTGCAGTATATGGGGAAATGTATATTTGATTGTATTGTTTGGCAAGGTGGAGCAATCTGAAGAGATTTYTGACATATGTATCTTAGATACTGAAAAGCTCCTGATGTGTTTAATGTAATAGACCATTCCTGATGAATTCACAGTTTAAACATTTATTTTTTTWWAAAAAAAGCATGTGCATAGGTCTCTACAGAATTGGAATAATAATCCAAATCCAAAGTGAAACCCTTCAGGTGACTGAGTATTTATTTATTTGTGGATACTGAATGCATATTCATATATATATATTTTGCCCATAATTAACTTAATTTGGTTTCCTAGGTCCTGTGAGATTCAAGCGGCTGCTGTTCCTAGATTCTGCAGACCATGATCTACATGTACCATGTGTTACACAGTTCTGCTAGAAGGAAGGTATTTTCAAGTACGTAGGCTGCATAGCTCASTGGTGACCGTTCAGTTTGTTCCTTGTCTTCATCACTCACTGTGTCTTCCATGAAGMCTTGTGGTGCTGAAGTTCTGTGTTAAAGGACAGTTCTTTTTTCTTATATTCCTGGTTGCTAATGAGTGTGATATGTTAAAGCATTGAGCATCTTCCCCATTGGATATTAAGGAATTTGAGACTTCAGCATGTCAGAAAGTCTAAAGCTGAATAACATGATTTACACTCCATTTTCCACTATGGCTTGAGTATAAACTGTTCTTACAGTCAGTATGGGGTTAGACTTATTTACCCAGYCTTAGCTATCTGTTACCACTGATCATACACTACTAGTGTATGATTTTAATCACATTTTGTCCACAATTAGATTATTTTTATTTGTCTCTTAGACATCCGAGCGTTGTCTGAAGAAGCTGGATTCTGTCTGCTCTTAACTTCTGTAAATAACAATTTTGTTATTGCTTAGATCTCAAAATGTGCGAATTTCTCTGRAAATCAAAGGTAACAGGTTAGACTGTTTCTCATCAGGATACGTATGGTCTATATGCAATGAAAGCTAGAAAAAAAAATAGAAATAAGCCAATTTTCTTCAAAACATTGCTGAGAAAAACCATACTGAGGYTGAGACTGGAATTAGTGACTGAGAAATAAGGGGCTTATTTTTTAAGTTGGAAGAGTGGTGTTTGTCACAGGTTTGAATGATATGTATATCTGCTGATGAGCAAGTGGTTGATGTTAGTTGTAAAATGTCCTGCAAAAGTTTAATTAACTAACAAATTACTTCAAAATGTGGATTGTTTAATACAGAAGAACAAGTATGTGAGCATGCCGGAGGTGCTCGAATGGCCACAGTTGAACACAGTTGCCTTCTTTGGTCCTGCTTAGCTGATTGCTTGAGGTGTAGTTCGCAAAGGGGGCTGTGATGAAGTAGTGTGGCTTCTGGTAGCATACAGGGTATGCTTGCAGCTCGGCAGGAAGAGCTGAGGCCCCTGAAGCATTGATTTTGCATGTGTACTGGTTGTTCCCAAGCTAGAACTTAGCAAATCAAGTAGTATCCCAGGAAAGCAAGCTTGCAGGTTCAGGGGTGTCACAAGTCTGCAAGGGTGATTGGAAGACATTCACTAGGAAACAACAGGGTCTGCATGGGTGTCTAATGGAAGGAATATTGGTTCCTTCACTAGGATCTTCCCAGCTTTTGCTTTTCAGACACCATATATTTGCTCTTTCCTGTCGCAGTCCTTTTCCATGCTGCTTGGTACCAGCCTGCYGTTTCACTTTTGTGTAACTTCTGTCTCTCGCTTGTGATGGCATTTTTYTGGCCTCCAGGTTTTATTTTCCTGTTCTCCAGGTCTCGTGGAGCTGTAAATTGGGAGCATATTGACTGAGTACCAGAATTGAGTGAGCAGCAGAGTATTATGCTGTCTTGCCTAGATTTCTCCAACTGTGTTCGGCTGAAACAAATGGAAGCTGTTCTGTAAGCCAGTGTTTCAGGCTCAAAGAAAGTTAAAAGCTTTCATGGCTTTCTTGAAAAGCTTATGGAAAAGGCATGGAGACTTTCCATAAAGGAGCTTGGAGAAATGGATGAATAAGTAGTGTAAGCGTGCACAGCCACAGCTGTTACTGGATTGAGAGAAAAATATTGTATTGAGGTTTTTAATCTTTGAATTATACTTATGTTGTCAATAGAATAGGAACAGAGGCATCTGGAGAAACTGGAGTTGTAAGCAAATGCAGCTGGGTAGGAATRGTCATCAGATGGGGGAGGAAAAAAAAATTGCTAGTTGTGGTAGTCTTAAGATTCTTACACGGTAGCAGAAGAAGGAATGTGTCTCCTCAGTCTCCCAATTGCTCCGGCTGTTGGCCTGCACAGATGCTAGTGCCAGCACAGGGGAAAGGACCCACAGTCCTGGGCTTGAGCTGTTCCTCAAACCACAAGCTCAGCCTGGGCTAAGGAAAACTTCTAAAGGGTGACCAGAGGGTCAAGGAACGGAAGGGAAAAGATTAATTGAGATTACTAAGTGGAAGATATCAGCCTGGATGGAGTGCAGGCATTTAAGTATGATGTTCAGGAGTGTGTATCAGTTGTCATCATTTTTCTTTTTTCTTTTCTTTTCTTTTTTTTTTTTTGTTTAGATTAGATAGCTTTTTAGTGAAGACAACAAAATTTAGATTTTCCATGTAATGACCAAATAAGAATCGGAGCTCAATATTGCATAATACTTTCAGTGGAAAGGGTCAGAGTGCAGTAAGTGTATAGAATAGGTCAACATGTACTTTGAAGTAGTACTTTAAAACGACATCCCCTTGCCCAGCACTGTTGTGTACAGCACTGTTTTGTCTTGTGTTGCTGTGAGGTGTGGAGGTACTGCTGGTAAGTATTATATTTGGCTGTGGAAACAGGAGAAGACTTAATTAAATTTAGATGGGATTGCACAGTGCTAAACCAGGACTATATTAGGAAAATGTATAAATAACAGAATATATGGATGAGAGAAATGTTTCAACACAATTTATGGAGTGGAGCCCCAGGCTTAATTTTACTTTAGCTGAAAATTATGTAGGGAATAAATCCCAGCAAGACATTTATCATACACGTACACATTTCACACATCAGACCAATAAGCTGCCCCACTGCTGCAGTGCTTGCTGTGATGTAGTTCAAATGTTCTAGCTATGGAAACTTTTCAGAATGCAAATCCAGTCACTGACCAAGTGTTCCTGAAGCTTTTGGAAGCACATCTTGGACTTGGAAAATATCATAAGGTTATCTATTTTGTGTTTAGGAAGGTGATGTGGTTGGCTCAAGAAGATCACCTTTGACTGTTGTGGACTCGTAGATTGAGACCTGCTCTCTTGTTTTTGTCTTTGTAGTAGGAGTGAAATTTAAGAGAGACTGAGCATAAAAGTGACATTTTAGAGACTGAATTTTATTGTAAGTTACTGATTTCTTTATTCTGGTTGAATTCTCCTGTGACTGGGGGCATGATTTCCTAATTGTAGCTCCACATAAAATAAATGTCTTAGTAATATAATTATTTATGAGGTACTTTGCAGTTATGTGAAACTTTGGGAAAACAGCTTAACAAAAGCAAAACATGATTTCTTAGAGAAGACAAAGAGGTACCATAAAAGAAGAGAGATAAGAAGTTTCTGCTATTCGTCCATCTTTCTAGTATGGAACTTCATAGTGACATKTACTAGCTGAGTGTTTTTCTCCGCTTTCCTTCTATTCTTGTTTATATTTACCTTTATTTATCCTGTTGGAATATCGAGAAATGTAGGTCAAAATATATCTGAATCCATCTGCTCATCTAGTCTGTTCTTTTACTGCTAGTTGTTTTAGATATTTTAATTAAGTATGCTTAATRACAGCTTACTACATTAATGTATGGCATCAAGTGTCTTTAAGTTTGTACATGATGAACTTACTTATGCTCAGCAGTTCTTTTTCTAATTACTGTTAGCTAGCTGTCTATATCTCTAGCTATCAAAACAACAATTTAATCTCCTAATTTGTCAAATTGTAGTCTGTRTGTCTTATGTGTAACTTCTGTTCCAGTTTAGGTGCAAACCCAACTTGGATCTGTATCTTGTCTGTCTTTATGGGAGATACATTATTAGCACAGTCATATCTTAATGATAACTTACGAATATTGGAAATGTTTATCAATCTCTACAGTAATTCACCTTAGTTTTGAATCTTGTTAATTATGATTATTATGTTAAGAACTTTGTTTTCCAAATTTTTATCTATTACAGGCTTATGCAAAATATATTATAAACTTCAAATCTCTGACAGGCCTGTAATTCTTCACATTCATCAAAGGTTCATCAAGTAATTTCTAATTTTTATTAATTTTTATAGCTGGCCATCAGTGTTGAAGTAACCTCATCATAACCACAACCTAGTAGGTATGTCACTGAAATAAATGAACAGACAATAATTTGCCTTTTGTGATCCTACCAGATCTGCTAAATTGATCTCACATCACAGAGATGACCTCAGAAAAATTCTTTTTTCAGGATTTCTGAGATTCTGTATGAGGAGGATTGGGGGGTTTTTCCCTTCCCTTCCTCGGGTCTGTGTAACAGACCACTGAGCCCWTGATCCAAACTATGTTCCCACTTGGATTTTTGTTTTAGATAGCAGTGATGCTTTGAGCACGTGTTTACRAAAAAGTGTTAGGAAAAATTTTCAGTGACAATGCAGGCAGTTTGAAGATTAATGATTTTATCTCTTACTCGGAATAAACTCTCCGGTAATCTTGCTCCTTTGTGATCTGTAAAAACTCAGCAGCGTGAACAGCAGGCACACAATTCAGTATTTACTTAGGCAGCTCTTTGCAGAGCCCAACTTCTAATTATTTCTGCATTCTGGGAAGAGCTGCTGCAATTTGTATAGCATATTGTCTGGGCCACCACAATACAGTTGGAGTGATACAGTTACTTACCTGTCTGTCTAAGAAATCTTTATTAACTTTCTTTTTTTTTTTTCTGATAAATCCTGTGGTGCTGCTTTGCATTACACGCACGTGCAGCACTTTATCTGTGAACTCCCAGTTCACATTCATTTCAGTGAGACCGCATAAGGAGCAAATAGTGTGTGAGCAAATGTGCGTGCACGACGGTTCTGCGGGTGTCCGGCGGGATGGAGGTGTGACCTGCCTGCGTCTGCCGTATCGACAGCTGGGAGGAAACCTGCCTGAGGGGATAGATTTTCAGTTAGCTTCTTCAATTACTCTATCAAAGTGATTTACTTTGCCATCTTACTATCAGTATAGCAGATATTTTTGGTAGAAAAAAAAATGCTTACAAACCGAATATAAGTTCTATTTTGTCAAAATTYCTAACAATAGCAATAACTTCCTGTGCTTAAAATATCTGCCATCTGAAAAAAAGCACTGCTTGTGAAGCAGATAAATAGGATTGATTAAGAAAAGGCTTCATGTTTAGATTGATGATCGCTGTTACATGCAGTATATAAAATGAGATACTGCTTCTGTAGGCTTCCGCAGGCAGAACTGGCAGCAGCTCCCTGCGGGAGGGGAAGCCTCCCTGAGGCAGGGAGGCAGGAACCGCGCAGCGCATCGGGAGGCTGCGGGCCCTTACGGGCTGCTCCTCTGGCCTCGCCTCAGGGCCCCTGTGAGGCTGCTCCTCCTTCCCGAGCTGCCTGGCGCTGCAGGAAGCTGGGCCAGGATCTAGGGAAGGGGCCTGACAGCTCCCACCTGGTACCTCAGTGTCTTTGAGGGCAGCTGGGAGGTGGTATGGAGAGCGAGGAGGTGTGCAGGAATCCAGCATTTATTTCTCTCTTTTCAGAGCTGTATTTATTAAATATATCTATAGAAATTGCTTAGTGTACTGTCTATAGACAGACAAAGATCAGGAAGTGAGATCTAGAAGCCTTTCCTGCTACTGGTAGCTAAAGTACTCAAATCACTGGAGCASTGCACAGGGTCTCACTGTTCTGCAGGTTCCACAAATTCTGTGCACAGCACATAAATAGAAAACTGTGTTTTCTTTCTGCTTGTTTCTTGTTTTGTTTTAAGGAGAGATAAGAAGTTATCTTATTCATTTCCTTGGCAAAAGGGAGTTCACAACAGTAATGGGTTTTTTTTTGTGATAGTGATTTGACTAACCTGCTGTTTCTGATTTTTAGTGCTGAAGAATCTCAGCCTTCCTAGATGGTCTAGGCTTAGGCTTACACCAGTTCTTACAAGCCCTGGACTACTGTGTTTACCAGGAGATCAGATAGTCTTTCCTAATGTCAGTCTCTGAATTTAAGCTCATTAGTTTCTCTAGGCAAGGAGGTATGGAAAGAAGCTTGACAGCATGTCCTTATTTTCTTTAAAATAGGGGATCATAGACCTAGCTTTTTTTCTTGTTTTATCCCCCCCACGTAGGTCATGTTTCCAGGGTGCATGACTGAGGGAACCCTCTATGCTTTTGTGCAGCTGCTCACATTTCTCCACTTGTGAGCAGAGAGGGATAGAGGTCGTGTCCACATGTCCTACCAATGATACCTTTGTTTGTACATAAACATTGGGGTTCTCTCTTTCCAGGAGTGCCACACGGTTGGCTCATGTTGACTTCATGATCACTGTAACTGCCAACTCCCCTTCTACAGAACTGCTGCTTAGCTAATCTTTCCCTAGATCTTGTTTTTGTGGTTCCTTATTCCTGGCAAGTCTTAGAATTTTTAAGTACACTCTGGCCTTACTGAATTGCTGCTGTACTTTTTTAAACATTTCAAAGKGATCAGTTTGGAAATAAAGGGACATGTGTGGCAGCAGAGGATGGTGACTGTGTTTCTAGCCTCGCTCACAGCCTTTCCTGTTGAGTTATCTACCAGCCTAGACTGCATCTTACTTCACATCATTTACTGTTTTCAGCAAGAACTTGTCTGGTACTAGAATGAGTATAAAAGACTTTATATATCTGTCCTGTTTGAGATGAACCTCTGATAAATATTAAATATGAATTTCTAACCATTTTCTAGCAAAGTTAGGTTTGAGCACGTCCAGATATAGGTGATCATTGAATGCTAATGTGTTTGGGAGAGACCAAGGGAGGAAGGAGTCCTTTAAGAGCTGTTTTTTGTGTGTGTTTTGCTTTTAAAAAGAGGGACGAGGGCCCAGGGAATTSTAAAATAATTCACACTGGTTTGTTTGACTATTTTTTTAAATTGTTTTTGCTTTTTCTAAAAAAAAAAAATGATTCAGTATTTCTCTTTTCAATCTCCAGCTTCTGTGCTTTTTTGATTCTTTTTCCCCAGTACTCGGTTCTGCGAATACTGCTGTCACTCCTTCCAGCCATGGTTTACAGGAGGGTATGTTGCTTGATAGCAGTGTTCAAGGCTGAGTTGTTGCCCATCTTCCTTTCACATGRCTTGGTCTTCCACAATCAAAAAGCTGGCCAGCACCAAGTGAGTTGAGAAGCGGTAAATGCCTCGCTGGGTCACTGGGATCTCTTCCAAATGTTGTCTAAAGATCCTGGATTTATGCTGACCTGAAAAGAACTCCTGTAGCTCCTGTGCCCTGCTTAAAATTTGCAGGGATTGGTCTAAAACCTAAACCTGCTATCTTGCTGAAAAAATACTGGAAGGCAAAAGAAGAGAGTCGGCCATAAAGCTGCGCTGCCTGTCTTGTGCCTTTGGGGAATGTGTAGTAGGGAATTCATACACGTAATAAATGGAAGTGAAGGCAGATTGCAGTGTCGGTTGGAATACGTATTRTTACAAATTATGAATTAAGAAGTGCCATAACCACGTCTTCTGTGACACTTCAGTTTCTTGGAACAAAGATTTTTCTTGAGATAAAATCAAAATTTTTGGAGGCTCCAAAGTCCTGTGTTCATTTGGTATAGCATAGGATAAAGCTATATTTAAAAAAAACAAAATGCAGCCTAAATCTCTTAGCAGTTGATCTAGCTACCTGCCATACTTCTGTTGGGGTTTTAAAACAAGCATCAAAAGCTGAGAAGAAAATTCACTATTAGACCCATTAAAGTAAAAGGAAGATACATGTAAATTTTTTGCTTCAACCTTTGTAGCTATTGAAATACGGTGGTCACCAGTTCCCTATCTCTGCATTTCCCATGAGTTTATCAATTTTCCTTGATAGTAGGGTGGAAAACAGAATTGAGATTAATTGTATTTTCTTTGAGATTCAATTTTATTTCGTATCTTACAGATGCATGCAGCTCCAAACAGTAATCAATTAAAATCTCTCTCTATTTTCAGTGGAGCCATTATAATACCCAATTAATAGAACCCCAGCTTAGACTGAAAGTGATTTTAAGCTATACGAATTGATGCAAGTAGCTGAATTTTAGTGTAGCAAAAGCCACCAGTTAAAGCCATTTTGTGTAGCAGGACTAGACTCAGCAGAATTTTCACTTTGCTTTAGACCTTGTTTGATCTTGACTAAGAGATGAAGGCTCTTGGACACCTTGACTTCATTTGTAAAAATGACCTGTCGAGGACAGTTAACTGCAGACGTGTCACTGGGCTGCTAACACCACGTGCATCGCTTCCCATAATCTTCTAGGGGAATCTTCCACTTTTTTTCTTCTTCTTTTTTGAAGTATTGCTGCCCTAAAATCAAAGCCCACACAACTGCGGAGCCTTTTAGAAATATACAGCGTTATTCTGGTGACACCAGGTGTTGAAAGTAAAAAATGTAATGCATTATGTATTCAGAGGCAGGCCTTTGTTAATGGGGCGCTCACTGTTTGCTCCAAAGTGAATCCAGTGAAGGTTTTATCGTTTCACAATAATTTCTGTTCTGTTTAAAAAGAAATATATTTAGCTGGTAAAATCTGAAAGCTCGTCACATGCCTTTTAAACCACATCATAAGATAAAAATTTTTTTTTTTTTTGTATTGCTGCTTTCTTCCTAATATTCTAAACCCTAATAATAGCTGTTCTTGATTTATAGTTACATCTAGTATATTAACTCACTAGTTAATTATATTATTTTAATTTTCTTCAGTTAATTAGCGTCACTAAGTGATTATTTGCTTAAGGAATGCAGAAGTAGAATTAATTGATATTTCTAAATATCCCTAGACACTTGCTGTCAAATCTGGTACAAATGTTGTTGGGAATTATAACATGCTACTGTGTTTGAGGATTGGGGCTTCCTGGAAATTGGTCTCCTACCTTGTACTTGATGGAGATTTGGGGTAAGGGGAGGGTGGGAGGACAGTGGCTGATTTGTTCAAGGGATGAAACGTAACCCTTTGCTGTCAAGTTGGGCTAAGCAGCCCTTTAATAACAAATAATTAAGTCTTTTAAACATTTATATGGCTAACATTGTCAATTGATAATTTTAAAGGCAACTGTATTAAGGAGAAAAAAATACACTGTGTGGTTAATATTTAAAAGCAGCTTTGTGGGTCCAGTTCTGCGTTCTGGAGAGGTGTGCGGGCGTTCACCCAGAATGACTGCTTGAAACTCCCAGCGCCCAGTTGCTCAGGCCACTTCTTAGAGCCGCTGGGCTACGAGCCAGGGCCTCTCGGTGGAAGCAGCCCATTTGTAAAAGCTGGCGGCCGCCCTCATCGTGCCGTTGAGCAGGAGGCCGTGCTGTTCAGTCTTGGGAGAAAATAAATTATCAGCTTGAAGATCGTTATAAACTTGCTTGAAATTAGGGAGTGCAGGGGAGTTGCTAACAGAGGAAGGTACCTTGCCCACCAGTTTGTGAGCAGGGGGAGTATGTGGTCACCCATCCTCTTGTGGCGTTTTGTGCAATCTTAATAAAAGGAAGTCTGTCTTTTAACCTGCAAAAATTAATATATACATATATATATATAGTCAAGCATGCATATATTATTTGGAAGTCACAGAGCAGTAGCATAATTATCTTCTAATGTGTGCCCATTATGCATGTAGAAAACTAGGTAGTGACACACAACGTGGAAGAGTAAAGGAGTTGGATGGATACATAAATGGCAGCATTTGCTTTACGTGTCAGATGCTGCCAGTTTGGGCCAAAGGGTGGTTTGGGTGTATCCTTGAAGCAGAGTTATTGACAGGAGGCAGAGGGACTGAAGGACCTCTGGCCAGACAGTGGTAGGAAGGAACAAAGGCTTCCACCTCTCAAACTTTCCTGGAGAAGCTGCTAGAGCGGCGCTTGCTGGAGACAAGCTTCTGATGTCAAATTTTAAGACTTTGGGAAAAGTTCTTAGGAAGTTTTGTTTATTTGTTTTACCCTTTCTGAAAGAAGAAAATGACCCAATTCCAAGTTGTTAAAGGGGTTGAAGGCCTATGGGAGCTATGGTCTTGGCGTGTTGATGCCAGGGGACACAGGGAGCTTTCTGTGGAACATGGAAAGAGTTCGAATGGCTTCTGGGAGACCAAGACATCTGTCTCTAAAGTGGGGAAGAAAATCTAAAGTCACTCTTCATGGCTCCAAGTGAAATGCAAGTATAGAGACACATTGTCTTTTTAGTATGTTCTTATTTCTTTCTTGTCTGTAAGTTTAATGTTTGTGAWGGGCCCTTCGGGACTGGCTTCAGCGTGACAGATTTTTAAACTCTTTCCTGGTTAATGTGACAGGTGACTGTTACAGTAGCTGTTACCTGCTTTCCGGGCCAGGTTCAGATCTCTTAGTGAATTAACTGGACCTCTGTTACCGTGTAAGATTCTGCGGAATCAGAGATGTTATTCAGAATTTTAGAAGTATTTCCCTTTTTTGTGAAACTTGTAGGGGAAAAAAAAWCTTGTAGAGAATGTCTGTTTTACCCACGGTAGCCATCCACGCTGGCACCGTCGTAGCGAAGGTGGGAATGATGGGGGAAAATAGCGGGCAGCGAGCAGCAGCTTTTCATTTGGAAGTATAAAATCTTCTGACTCGCCCTGCACGCCCGTCCCATCATTAGTTCAATGACATTGAAAGTGGGGGAAAAAAAGAGGAAATGGATCAGAGGATACTGCACTTACTACTGGTTACTTGGGACCTCTTTTACAAGTTGTCGTTCCAACCAAGCAGAAAAATAAAGCAAATCCCATTGCAGGAGATCGGGAGCGTTGCCTCRTTTCTAGAGCGGAGCCCTGGGAAAGGAGGGATATGGTGTTTCTTTTGTCACTCTGCCTCGGGTCTCTGGACAGAGGCAATGATACTAATTTGGCAGTTACCCATTTCATGATAAAATACGGGCATCCTCTTTGGTCTGCTCTTTTGGACTATTAAAGAAGCCAGGTGCTCCTTGCTAACAATTTTGTCCCATATTTTGGGGCATGTGAGGAGGCTACTGTGAGGAAGTTAAAGCTGTTCTGAGGATCTACTCATTTTCATTTGAGACTTGGGATCCTTTGTGTGTGAACTGAGCTTGTCTTCATTTGGCTATGTCTTAAGCTCTTGCCTGAGACTTTCAGAACATGTCCCAGCCTTTTTGGACACCAAGATTTTCTGCCCCATGTCTCCTTCCCAAACACAGGGGACTGTATTTGAAGGACAGGTGTAATGTGGCACCCTCCTAGATATTTGAATGCCTCAAAGGCATGTGAGGATGTTGTGATATGAACCTGAAGTAACTTTGAAGATTTATTAGATTACCCAATTGTTTTGCAAGTCGAAACAATTTCAGCTGAGGTCRCGATGAATGAATGATTGGAAAGTGAGTGTGTGAACTTCTGAGACTGCAAAACATACCTGAGCACCCAAAGTYGGCTTCACTTGCTAATTGAGTCAACAAAAAATGCTCAGAGCATCTTTGGTATTTGCCTCCAGCTCACAAGCCCTCATTTTCTATCAGAGGTTCTGGTCTCCAAGCATGTGTTTCCTCACCTTGTGTCTTTAAAAACCACCTTATTTCATTTAGGCAGTTCCTAGAGTCATCTCTCATGTCTGTAGCATGAGCCAGACCTCCTCAGGTACCTAGCAGGTACTGGATAGGCATAAAACTACTTGCTCTATCAGAGTCACTAACAGAGTATCACTAATCCCCAAGGAATATGACCAACAACTTCTGTCCGTCCTGATTACTTCAATTTTAATATAACCTGTTATAATCTTCCCTTAGTTAACTGCTTTTCATATGTGATTCTTCCCTCTCACTTCCTCTGGGGATAATAATGTAATTGTGTATTATATAAAATGTTTTACTTGTACAATAGGCTTTACTTTTATTAAGCCTATTGCGTTATCCTTKACTAAGGAGGAAGCAGGTTCCCCTGATGACATTACTGTGGCTTTTCTACATTCGAAGCCACATTGCGTATTATTCCACTCYTCATTTACTCCCAATACTTGATTTTGTTCCCTTTATCAAGTTAGTAACAGAGATTTCCTTTCAAAGGTCACTGAAAAGAGGCTTCAGAGCATGTTCTCATTTGTTTAAATATTTTATTTGAAAATAATTGTCTCATATGTGTATATAATTCAGATTAATATTATATAATATTTTTCTCTTACAGCTAGGGCTCTGGTTTAAGATGCCTTTGATTAAGGCTTCATTCCAGGGATCCTGCACAGGGACCAGGAGGCCTTCAATTAGAATAACAGAAATAGAATAATGCCACAGTGAAACTGAAACAGTTCTTTTTGCCTTCAGAGAAGAACTGCAGAAGTACTGCTTTGTGGGAACGTGGTGTTAGGTAATTATTCCCATCAGCATTTTGCACGAGCCTTTGTGGTTCCAGAGAAGTCTTAAGGGCTTTTGTAACTGTTTCTCTTCACTCGATAAATGTAGACCTTTAAAAATGTTCAGCATTCACCTACCTAGCACCTATTTCTGCACTTCAAGGACCAACRCACTCCTTACCTGGAAGGATTAGGTTTCATTCAACATGTTCTTAAAGGACACAAACAAATAAACTGGGAATTTCCCATTTCTCTTGATTACAAGCAGGAGAATATTTGAGATTCTGGACAGTGCATCTTGTGGACCTGGCAGCGGTTGCTCCAGTGCYTTTGTGGGAGCCATTTCAGGCTTTTTCAGATGTCCTTGGAGTAGGGATTTTCTCTGTGTACARTGTACTAAAACGATAAATATATCTGCTTTGGGTTAAGGATGCTTTCCCACTTGATGAAGAAATAGATTTGGTTGTTTCAGATTTCGTTGCAGGGTTTTGCAAGTCTTTCCTGGGCAATAAGCATCAAGTTTGGGAAATTTGAACTTTTTACTTTCATTTTTTTTGTGAATTTGTGTCTTCAGTGGGACTGAAGCAAATGTATACATCTCTGTGGGGCTCTGTCATTTTCATGTGGGGTTTTGTTTTTCTCTGGATTTTTGCCTTTTATTATAATAGGGAGTGGTGAAGTAAATTTGTTGCTGAGATATAGATTGGATTTTTTTTAAAACCATCTGCAAGCAGACTTCACTTCAGAAAATAGAAAACAAAAGATATTCTTATTTAATAAAATTATCCAATATAGAGAGCTTCTCAAAATAAGGCTTGCATACAAATTTAATTAATTAGGCCAATAAGATAACAGCAGTTAGTGAATATTATGCTCTTACACAAATAGAATTAAATTGAAAGGATGGAAGAAGCTTCTCTTTAAAAGTAATACAAGAAAAGTAAAAGCTCATAACTTCACTTTTTTAGCTTTAGATAAATTGCCTGGATAAACTGAGTCAAGCGAAAGGAAGATGTTTCCAGGGATCTGTGGAATGCAGATCTGTCAATAAGTTTGGTAGCCTCTCAGATTTGGCCGTGTTCATCCCGAGGCTGTCTCCAGATCAGTGGGTTTCTTCCCTTCAGAACGACAGTAGCAAACCAGTGTCTTTACAACGTTGTCTTACYACTATTTGAATGCTCCAGGTTTCCTCATCGGTGGCCCTCCGAGCATCACGAAGGGCCTCTCCCTCCTCCACGGCTACCTGGTGGCTACATCCAAACACAAAGCATCGATGCTAATACATCTCTTAYGACTGTACGTACATATACATCTCTTATGTCTATATGTATACCAYGGCTTTCCGTCCAGACTCCCACAGAATTCGTATGACACTGTTTAAGCAGAACATGCTTGACCCTGTCCCACACTGTCAGTCCTCTCCAGGGAGACTCCTTGTTGGATATTTAAAATAGTGGTTGTGTTTAAATCTAGTGGTTCCTACAGTACAGCTGCTTTTGATCATTCTCGCTTTTTTTTCTTTCCATGAGTCACTAACATTTTCCAAGAGAAGCGTGACTTTGTATAGCAATATGGATAAAATACTTTAAACGTATATGGGTTTCATTTCTGGTTCATTTGGTGAAGCAGATTGAGATCTCCTCCCTCGTGCCCTTCTGCTTTGATTTTATGAGGTCAAAGTGGCCTCAGCTCGTGGCAGCCCTGAGTCTGGGGCCGTTGCGGGGCCGCGTGGGATCAATCCCTGAAGGAAAAACTCATGCCCAGCTCTGGCACTGGCTGCTGGTACCAGCCGCTCTTTCGGAGCCTCCGGCGGGAGAGAGGAGCGACGCATCTGGAGAGGGGCATTAGCAACACCRTGTCCCTCCTCTCCCCACGGAGCGCGGGATTGCTCCGGGCACGGATCCGCTGCCAGGCCGCTTTGTGCCGCTGTACCTTGCGCAACCGCCGAGGACAKCCCCGAGCTTTTCTCCCTTCCATTTCCCTCTCTCCCCAGCTTTTCAGCACAGGAAAAACATGTTTGTTCCCAGGCTGAGGTACTGGGGCTGTTTGCGACGTTCCGCAGGCCGAGACGCGACTCCCGATACAAAATAGCTAACACTGCGGGTATTGGCATGTAAATCAGTGTGCTGACCTTGCTGGGAAAAGTGCTTCCAAGCCTCAGCCGGTGCTCCCAGTTTCAGGATGTCGGCGGTTTGAAGCGATGCGCTGTGCTCTGCATGTCAATGACGGGAACCACTTCACATTCACGGGGGTATCTGAAACTCGACTGGGAAGGAGGTGCGGAGCCACGAGTTGATTCCTCATTTTTCTGTAAGGGCAGTCAGGCTTTTATTTTATTTTACTTTATTGCTTTTTGCCTGGGTTTAAGAGCTTCAGCATCGGAAGGTGCAGAAGTGAGGCACTGCTCCGTGTGTCACTCAAGTSAAGAGTTCTGTACTGGAAATGCTGCAGTGATGGCCTAATGCTGAGTGGGATGTTGAGTTGTCTAGTCTGTTAACTTACCCTGCAGCAGGATTAAGGGTATTATCCGTGCGGGTGTGGATAAATGCCTATTTTTCAGTCATTCCAGTGAAGAATAAGATGTTGAGCTATGACAGAGCTCTTCCAAAGCTGCAGCCCATTGCTCAAGAGCAGTCAAAAAGGCTAAACACTTGGCAATAGAAGGGAAGCAGTGTGGGCAAAATGGGAAAAGTGATTTATGCCACCGTATAAATCCACGCTTTATCCATTCTAGCATACTGCAATTCTGCATCCCCAATCTCCAAAGGCTGTTACAGAGCTAGCAAAGTTAGAGGAAAGGGTGACAAGAATGATTAAGGTGAAGGAATATGTTCTGTTTTGTCAGAAACACATGAATTTTCCAGTGCAGAAGGGAGCAACAAGTCACCGGTGGAGCAGAAGGTGCATCAGGAAAGGCCTCAGCTGAGGCTGGCAGCACCACGGAAAGTCCACATGTGGGACCAGTGTGGGGCTGCACGCGGGCGCCCTTCCATGCGCTCCGGGTGCGCCGCTTCGCGGGAGCGAGCGTCCTGTGTGTGCTCTTGAGCCTCCCCCGGGGCTTAGGGAGCCTCCGGACTCGGCGTCCGGAGAAGCGTTGCTGCCCCCTCGCCCCGCTCGTCTGCAGCTGCCGTGGCTGCGATGGGGCCGTGGAGGATGCTGGAAGCCGGGCTGGAGGCATCTTCGCTGTGACCTGTGCCCGTCCTTCCCACCTCCTCGCTGCGCTTGTGGCCGGAGGGCTTTTCTGCACCGCCTTYATTTCGTGCTGACTTCTTGGCCTGCTTTTTAAAGAGCACCCTGCGTCTTTAAAGCGTTCGCCTGTAGTTGTAGGTAGGTTTGCCCCATCTCATCGGCTCCCGCGCAGGCTCGGCTTGCTCGGTCCATGCCCCAAAGTGGTATTTGTGGCTGCTTTTGTCAGTGCTTTCCTCGAGCTCTTCCTAACTGCCCTTGTGGTCCATGGATTTGTAAAATGCACTAGCGAAAACTTGCTGCAATATTCTGTTAGAAAAAGCACCCTGGGTTTTCTGTGCAAGGCTGTTTAAGTGCTTGTATAAAAGTCACCCTTCCATCAGGGCATGTCGCCTCTGAATGAGATGGCTCAGACATGCAGGCGGGTCAGAGTTGGGGCCAAACTCTTCTCGGTGGTGGCCAGTGACAGGGTAATGGGTACAAGCTGCAACACAGGCATCTCCATCTCCATGTGAGGAGGAACTTCTTTCCTGTGAGGGTGCCAGAGCCCTGGCACAGGCTGCCCAGGGAGGCTGTGGAGTCTCCTTCTCTGGAGATMTTCCCAASCCGCCTGGATGCCGCCCTGTGCCCCRTGCTCTGGGTGTCCCTGCTGGAGCAGGGGGCTGGACCGGATGATCTCTAGGCGTCCCTTCCAACCTCAACCATCCTGTGAGTCTGTGATTGTGAGATGATGGCGAGTATCTGTGGAGATCCCATCCCTGGGACACGCCTGCTTGTTCTTCCAAGCCGGGGCCTGGCCGCACGAGGCGTCTGCGCGGGGCCGTCCCCTCTGCGCCTCGGAGGAGGCCGCGTCCCGGCCGCAGCGCGAGCGGGGCTGCAGGCGCCGCGGTGGGCAGGGGCCGCGCGGGCAGGAAGCCGCTGTCTGGCGGCAGGGGAAGCAGCGAGTGGCGCAGGAGGGCATCAAAGCGCGGCAGGATGCGGCCCCGGTGCGGCCCAGGGCGCCCGGAGCCGCCCCGCGCGCGCCCCGGCCCCCGCAACGGTTCAGGGCCTTTTGTTTTTTCACCTGCTTCCAACGGCTTTCAAGAAACTTCTGAAGAATTAATGTGTAACTATAGCYGGTCACTGAGCCGGCACTGGGGATTTTTCTCAAGGGAAAATAATGTTACTGTATGCAGAGAGAGAGGCGGGGGGGGGGGGGGGGGGAAGAAATGGATATTTTCGGAGTCACGAGAAAATGGCTCCTCAGGAAAAAAAAGCCCAAACTGCTGTTACCACCATTGTAAACAGCCCTGGGGCCCACATAGTGCTCCAGCTGTTTTGTCATTTATTTTTAAGAAGTTGGCAGCATCTAGTAATTGTCTGAATAATAATAATATATATATATATATGTTTTTTTTTTTTTTTTATTGAGAAACCAGCCTTTTACTATTATTGAGAAACCAGCCTTTTACTTTTATTGAGAAACCAGCCTTTTTACTACCTGCTGCTGCAGGTAGGGTAGCGAGGCAGCAGTTTCACCTTGGCACAGCCTGGGATCCAGGAGCCTCATCGGGATGCCCCGGTTCATCCGCATCCGCCTCGGCTAGGGCACCCGCTCATCGCCTCCTCCCAGGACGGGAAACAACCGGTAAAAGCGGAGCGGGATCTCGGCCCCGGCGCTGCAACAGTCGCTCGCTGTCCAGCCTCGGGCCCGGCGCAGCAAGAGCCTCCCTGGCGCGCGCCCGGCCCCGCTTCCGTGCGGCGGCCCCGCTTCCGTGCGGCAGCCCCGGTGCGAGACGGTGACGCTCCCGTCCCGCTCGCCCTTGCCCGGCTCATTAAATTTTCATGCCCTTGGCATGAATATTTCATGGCACTTCCTTCTGAGCAGGTTTGTTTGGTCCTGGTGGCTCATCGGAGGCTCCTGGTGGGTTTCTTTTCCATCCCCAAGGAGCTCAGTGCAGGGATGGGGCGTCCGAGTGGATGGAGGCAGAGGCRGCAACGCGGGGCCTGGGCCGCTGGGCGGCCGCACGGGGCAGGGCTGGGAAGTAGGATCCTGAAATTCCTTTCCTGCTCCTTACTGGCCGGCCACAAGGTGGCCGGGATGGCTTTGGGAGCGCGCGGTGCGGGAGCGCTGCGGATCGTGGGGGTCTGGGAAGCTGCTCTGCTAGAGGCAGCGCAGCAGGCTGGCCTGGACACCCTGTAAGAAAACTTAGAATCTGTGTTTAGAGGCCGGAACAGTCGGAAAATGTGTTGTTTTTTTCTCAAATACATTTCAGTCCCTTCTCAGCTGGGGTAGTGGTGTCTGCAGGCTCGGCTGTGCTTTTTAAAAAGGAAAAAGTCAGTGTGTTCAGTGTGTCCTGGGTGAGTGGTCAGAGCAGCTGCCCGAGGAGCTGCCGTGAAGTTGCAGGGACTGCAGGTTACAGCCAGTCTCGTCTGGAAAAGTCGCAGCTTGCGGTGTACTGCAAATCCAAGGCTCCCGAGACACAGACACTGTTTACACATAACCMGCGACTGAAGCATCAGATCCCTGCCTGATTTCCATTCACGGGGCTCGGTGAATTCACTGATTTAGACGTTAAAACACTTGTCCAAACCCAGGTGAGGTTTTCCTTTATAACCAGGCTGCGTCTGTGGTTGCAGACAGTGCGCGTTTCGTTAGATCAGTGCYAGTGAAATGGTTCCAAACAGCCACGTACTGTGCAGCGAGAAACACATCATTAGTAAGGGGACAGTTTCCGCAGTTGTAACACTTCCCTTTTTCCTCAAAACTTTTCCGAAGCTTATCTTCAGATACACAGTAGGGATAAATATTTTATTTCATGGAAATGAAGCCTATCTTTTCGTGCAGATGCACCACTTGCTTTGGAGCTTTTTGTGCGCGTTTCAGGTTTCCCTGTTCATTTTTTAACTTATTAACTCTGACAAGTCACCTCTTGGTTGTGAACAATTTAATTCACAATTCATTTTTCTGATTCAAAGTGAACACGAGTGCCCTAATCCCCTAATGGGAATTAATTGCATGTTTCAGTGCTTAACTCTGATCCTTTCTCAATCCCCACGGGGACAAGTTTCTTCCTGAAGGATCGGTGTTTGTTATTCAAAACGCAGTCTGAAAGGTAATGATTTTTCTTATAAAAGGGACTCGGAGCAACTGAATATTAATGCTCTTTTTCTTGTGAGGGGATGAGCTGCATCCAAAAACCTCATTTATGTCATGAAGGATAAATGATGCTGGGGTATATCTAATAAAACAGAGAAAAACATCAGTGTGGTCTTCTTTTTTTCCCCTTAAGTGAAGGCTATTTTGCCAGTAGATAAAGGCATGCACCATTTTTGCTTGGAAAACTGTATTCTGTTACAGAGACAAATTGTTCGTTTCACCGAGGGGGAAATTGCTCTGCTGCTGGTTAAAAGGCGTGATTATTTTAAATGACACTCGTCTCCCCCGGTAATGCCCCCTTTCGGATAATCCGGCTGATCTAACAGTTCCCTAAAATAAGAGCAATTAGCCGCCAACTTGTTAATTTTCTACTGCTTTTTGAGGCTGTTTTTCCCCTGGAGCCCCGTGGCCGCCGCGTGCTCCCGGCGCGCCGCAGGGAGCGGGAGCCGCGTCCCGGTCCCGGGCAGCGCCGCGCGCGGCGGGGCCGAGCCGGCCTGCGCTCCCCACACTGCCCAGGCCCGCGCGCGGGAGACCCGCGCCCTGCAGCTCGCTGCTGCTCTGCTGCACTGAACCGCGATTAGTTTGGGAGCTTTATTTCTCTGTCCCGTGGCGGATGGGCTGCTTGGAGCTGTTCCCGTCGCTCCCCGCGCTGCCTTCATGGCAGGGCTCCCGCGGGCACGAGGGGGCGAGAGCCAGGAAGAGCCCTGGCTCCGCTCGCGCTCGGAGCCGACGCTGTGCGGGAAGAAGGGGGCGGCCCTTGCTCCACGGAGGGGACGGCTTTCCCGGCGCCTCTTTACGGTCCCTTTCCCTGGTCGGTGCAGGGGAGCTGCCGCGGGCCGGCGGCGCGCACGGCGCGTGACGCGTGTCCCTTTGTGCCGCAGGTGCCATGGCTCGGGTCTTCGTGTACGGCACCCTCAAGCAGGGCCAGCCCAACTACGGGCACATGCTCGACACGGCCAAGGGCATCGCCAGGTTCCAGGGCCGGGGCCGCACGGTGGAGAGGTACCCGCTGGTGATCGCCGGCAAGTACAACATCCCCTACATGCTCAACATCCCCGGCACGGGGCACCGCGTGGCCGGCGAGATCTACGCCGTGGACGAGCAGATGCTGCAGTTCCTCGACGAGTTCGAAGGCTGCCCAGCCATGTACCAGCGCACGCGCATGAGCATCGAGGTGCTCGAGTGGGAGGGCAAGAGCGGGCGCAGCGTCATGGAGTGCTTCGTGTACAGCACCAGCACCTACCAGCCCGAGTGGGTGGAGCTGCCCTACCTCGACAGCTACGACTCCTCGGGGCAGCACGGCCTGGCCTACGTGCTGCGGGAGAGCCGCGAGTAGGCGCCGGGGCCCCGCGAGCCCGACGCGCCCTCCGCCGTAACCCGCCCCGCCACGGGGCGCCGAGCCTAACGCTAGAGAGCCGTAGGTTTGTCCGCAGCCGGAGCTCACCCCGCCGCCGCCAGCCCCACAGCGTGGCGGGAGCGCGGGGCCCACGGGGCGCCCACCCCACGCGCCGCCCCCCGGGCTGCGGCTTCGCCGCCCTCTTTGTCCCGGCAAGCGAGCGGGGCGAGCGCGAGGCGGCCGGGCTGACTAATCTTGACCAGAATTGGGAAAACGTTCCGCGCGTCTTCCCCCGGGTGGGCGCAGCAATAATCCTGTTGCACTAACGGCTAAAACTGATTAAAGATCACGGCTGAAAACGAAGTAAAAGAGACCTCGCATTTCATACTGACTCGTTAGAGTGTTTATTAGCTACGGAGKGTAAGTGGGGCAAACGAGTGTCTCCTGAGGAGAAGGGACTGCACAGATGCTATGAGCGTTGCAAAAATAAGGTGAAATTGCTGTTAGAAATAGTGGGAATAGACCTTATGTTGCAAAGTTATTCTGAAGAGGAGATGACTATTTTTAAAACATTTCTTAAGGTCCTTTTTGAAAAATTATTCTTCATACGAGAGTTGCATTTAAAACCTTATTTTTAATATAGCATCATAGCACTCCAGCTGCCTTTGCAGATCACTGAGCAAAGAAAAAAAAGGGGGAAAAATAAAATAAAATAAAACAAAATAAAATAAAATAAAATAAAATAAAATAAAATAAAATAAAATAAAATAAAATAAAATAAAATCAACAGAGCTGATACTGATTTGGCTGCTGCCGGCGCAGCTGTGGGAGCACCGAGCGGGGCGACTCTTAGCCAGGCGCTTGGGTGCAGAGCTCGCAACCAGCCCCATGCAAAGGAACATTTTCATTGGGGCAGGACTTTCATAGGCTTAATACAGATGTTCTGGATATATTTTATAAAGAATATGGCAATACTTAAGGTAAATTTAAAAAACCAGACGTACACAAAGCAGCTTTCCCTGAACGTGCAGCAGCCGGCAGGGCTGCGTTCCCTGGCAGGGGACGGTGGGCGGCTGCTTTCCCCGTGGTAAGAACGGAACCAAGTAGGGCACTTTTTGCCCATATCTTTTCACTGTTTTGGGGTGAACTTTTAGGGCAAGCCGCAGGATCTGCAGCACGCTCCTTGCTGCCACAGGCAGCGAGAGGGCCCCGTGGGAAGTCATGGTAATTCCTGCCTCGGGTTCTCCCACTGCGAAAGCGCTGATTTTCCTCTGATTTTCCTGGCGCTCGGCACTGCCCAGGCCCCTGCTCCCCTGGGACGATGCTGCCCCTCATTAAGGAGGGCCTGTCCTGCTCCCGCCGCGGCCGTGGGTCTAACCACACGGGAAGCGACTCCACAGGCAGCGCTCTGCAGCTCGGGGAGCCTCTCTGGCTAAAAACGAGTCTCAGCCCTGCCAGGGCTTCTCCCCTTCGCCTTCCGGGGCCTCTGGCTGCAGAGGTGATTTCYTTGTTTAGCTTTTTACCTTTTCCCTAGGAGTTAGTGCCAACCTGCAGCTTCCAGATAGACGGGAAAATGAGAGCGACCCGCCTCGGCTCCAAGGCCGCGCTGGGGCACGGAGGGAGGCTGCGCCTGCTGCATAAAGAGGCAGCCAGCTCAGCAGGGCCGGCCGCAGCATCCCAGGGCAAGGAGTTTCCCAGCAGGAAAAAAGGAATAGAAAGAATCCAAAAGGCCACTCACCTGTTCCAGCCACATTCCCGGGTCGTCCAAGCTCTGCACCCAGGCAGGGGGGTCTGCAGGTGCTTCAGGTACCGGCTGAAGTAGCAGCCATCCCGAGGGAAGCTCTGGCATGATCCTGGCGCGGGAGAACCAAGCCCCGCCAGGAAGAGCTCCATGGGAATACGGCTTCTTCCCTGTATCCTTTTGTATCCATCAAAAGGAAGGTTAAGACACTGGCCACTGGCACGTGGCAAAGAGTGACGGTCTGGGGGCGATTCTGGGCAGGTTTAGATATTCCCTAAGGGGCTTCAGAGGGACCAGCGTCACCAGCCCTCCCTGCTGCCCTCGCTCCTAAATCCTCCTCTCCAGGGCTGGTCGTGCGCAGGATGCAGGCAGCCGGGGGCCGGGCTCGTTGGTCTTTTTTTTTTAAAAAGAGACTTTTCCTCTTTTAATGCAGAAATAGTGTTTTTATTGATTTTGTTTGCTCTGGAAAACTCCCAGGAGAATTACAAAGGTTATGTACAAGTGTTTGTAAAGTGAAAATCTGGCGTCCGTCGCTGAGGTTTAACGCCTGTGTTTGCGGTCTTCGCTGCCGGCGCGATCAATACGGCCGTCCGAAATGCCCTGCTTAGGGCTGTCCGCCCTGTGAGCTGGGCTGCCCTGCTCCGGCACGGCGCCGGGACACACGTGAGGCTCATCGGGCAGGGTGAGGGCACCGCATCATTCCAGCTCCACCAGCAGATCCCCCTCTCCAACAGTATCCCCCGCCCTGCAGTGCACAGCCTTTACCTACGGCACAGAAACGCAGCTCCTGTCACTCCGTGCTCATTGCCCGAGCCGCTGGAGCCAAGCGCTCATTCCATTTAAATACAGTGCCCATGGCAATATACTGCACGTTTGAAACACGCCCGGGCTCGCCGGCACCGGCACTCCTTGCCCGGTCGGGAACACGAAGCCGGATGCTCTGCGTCCCACGGGCAGGGAGCCGCTCGAGCCGCTCTCTGTCCCCCCTGCTCCCAAATCCCTCTGCGATGGGAGCAACTCGAGGTGGAGAAAGACTCTTTGTCCCACCCCTGCGCGCAGGGAGAGGGGCTCAGAGCAGAGAATTCCAAGGGGGAATGTAAGCGGAGCATCTCCCAGCGGAAGACAAATGACCTGAGATATGAACAGGGCTGCACAGCACAAAACCATGGGCTGCAAGCCAGCGCCGAGCACCCCAGCCCCGCGSCGCCGCCGCGTTTTATTAGCACCTTAACCTGGCAGTGCAGAACAGGCCGACTTCTGTTCATCAGTGGCTTCACCTTTTCCGCCCCAAAACCATTTCGCTTTTTTAAATCCTTAACATTTCTAAAGAAGAGTCAGGTCCCCTTGTTACCCACCTGGAGGCATCGCAAAGCAAACAGGAGCCCCCTGCCCGGCCCACCACCCAGAACCTGCCCCGGGGCACCAACAGCAGCCCCACCTAAGGCCAGGGGGGTTCACGTGGCAGGTCTAGGAGGGCAACAGGAGGTATTTATCCTTGGGAAAGGGCAGGCGGGGCTCCCAGGATGGCTCGTGGGCTGCGGCTCCCATGGGTGGGAAAGGGAAGGCTAGGGATAAAGGAGAGGGGGGCTCTGGCCTTTCAGTTACGAGTGCCGGCTAGCTGAAAGCCGGGAATGCAGGGAGCAGCGAGTGCCGGCTAGCTGAAAGCCGGGAATGCAGGGAGCAGCGCCGAGGAGGTTAGAACATGAGAAGCAGCGCTGCGAATGCCTGGGTGCTGGGAACACCCATCCCGGGAGAACACGAACTGTAACGGAATTACTGCACGGGGCGGGAAYAGGCTCCCCTCCCTCTCTCTGCTCTTCCTCCAGCCCCAGCTCTGCGCTGGACGCCCCGCAAGACGCGGGCGCCGCRTCGCTGCCTCCCCATCCCGTGCCCAGTAATCCCTTCTTGCAGACACACGGCCGCTCCTTGGCTGCAGAGCGCCCCGGACYGCGGCAGCTCTTGCCAGGGAGCAGCCCCGACCCCTGGCTCCTCCTGCCGCCCTCCGGCTCAGGAATCTCCCGCTGGCTTCACCAAAGTGGTGCCTGATTGAGCGCGAGCAGCGGGCTCAGCCCGCAGAGGTTTGGGACACACCARGAAAAGCCGGAGAGAGGAGGATAGGGAACCCGAGCACCCGGCAGGGACCCCCTGCTCTTCCCCGGGAAGGAGGAGCCAGCGCGTGCCGGAGGCCACGGTCAGGCTGGGGCCTTGGAGCCAACGTTTGGCGGGGACAGTCCMCAAAGGAGGGGACATCCAGGGCGTGCACCAGGGACGAGCCCTGCGCAGCGCCCGTCTCCTCCAGCCGCTCTCGGACAAGGTGGGATTCGGCTCTGCAGCAGCCCCAGGCTTCTCTTCAGTGTGGCACCACACAAAACACATCGTTTCRGCGGGAAAAGGAGCTACACCCTTCTGGAGCCGGTGAAACTAATTCCCGCTGTGCTGTCCGAGGCTCGGGACTATTCAACAGCATCACAGCAGATGTAAACGTTAACAATTAAAGGCACCTACCTCACTTTGGAAGTCTTACAAAAAGCACACTTAATTCCTTAACGACCGGAGTCCTCCTTTCTTCCTTCTCAAATTCCCTGCTATGTGACACGGGCCCGTGGTCCGGGCAAGCCAAGGTAGCTTACCTTGCCTGTTTTAGCGGCCGCCAGGCTGTTCTGCATCTTCATTGCTTCAATTACACAGATCTCCTGACCTTCGGAAACCTGGCAAAATTAAAGCAGCATAAAATGAGGACAGAGAATTCAAAATGTGGTGAAGTGTGTATGTTTTTTTTCCCTGAAGAATAAAGGGGTTATTTCATTAAAAGTTATAAAAAGACTTCTGTGACACGCGTCCCGTGCGGCAGCTGCAGCCGAGTCGCAGCATCAGAGCGGCCCTGCACAAAGCGAAGCCAAGAGGGGAAGGAGCCGCCTGCGGCCCCGGCTCCCGCTGCTCCCATTGCACATCCATCACGGATCCACGTGTGCTGCTCCCATTCCACATCCATCACAGACCCACTCATTCCACATCCCCCTGGACCCACGGGAAGTTTCGGCCCGCGCCGCCCTGGCCGCGCGCTTCCCGGCGAGGCCGGCCCACGGCAAGGCCCCTCTCGCGGCTGCTTTGCTCAGCGGGAAAGGTCTCCCTGCGTTTGGCCTCCAAGGATATTACGGGAGGAGATCCCATCCATGGGTTGCTATACGTGTTGCTTCTCACAGAATACAGTTGCTAAGTGTATTTTTTCCCTAAATACAAGTAAAMTAAGTAAGAGTTGAGGACGAGAGTAGACAAGGTTGGGGACTCTCCGGAGGGCTGCGGCGAGGCGGGCACTGCATGCGCCACACGAACATCCGGAAAAGCAACGGCTTTTGTCCGAAGCGGATAGTGCGGGAGCGGGAGCGGGAGCAGGAGCGGGAGCAGGAGGGCTCCTCCCGCGAAGCGCACGCGGAGCCCCGGAGCCGAGGGCACCGGCGCCCGGACGCCCYGCGGCAGGGAAACAGCGCGACCGACGGCGCCAGCAGCAGCGCCGCGGGCAGCATCGCGCGGGGCCGGCAGCGCAATCCACGCGGAGGAACGAGGGCACGCGGCGCCTCAGCCACACAGACCCCCAGGCCGAGCAGCTCCCTGTGCCCCACGGCTCCCKGTGTCCTGCGGCTCCCCGTGCCCCACATCTCCCTGCAGGCCCAGCTCCACCTGCCCCCGCGCACCTGCCGCTCCCTCCGCAGYCGCTTCCCTCCCTTCCTTCCTTCCCGCTCCTCCTCCTCCTCCTCTCCCGCCACCGCTCGGCTTCCCTGCCATCTGCTCCGAGCTGTCCGTGCACCTCTGCGGTCAGGAGGGAGCAGTGGAGTCCTGTTTCCATTGAAAATAAACACATAAATGTGAATTACAAAGCAAGCTTTTGTTGTTGTCGTCGTTAGAATGGGACATTTCAGAACAAAACAACCATCCCGTGGTTAAACTCGGGATATGACAACAAGCCTCTAAAGGCTGCTGAAAATGCAGACGCTGCAGACACGCTGGGACCTGAATTTAGGGGCCTAGTTTCAAGAGCACAAGAAACTCCCCTGTTGAGCCCCGGCGTGACGCACTTTGCCAAAATCTGAAACTTAGACTGACTTAGCTAGGCGGGTGCTGTGGAAACCGCTCAGCCAACAGGGCTCTCAGGGTGCTCCTGCGGTCCCAGATGGTGCCAACACGCCTCAGGGTGGCAGCAAACGGCACCCACTCCATGGCACGGAAACATCCACAAACGTGAGCTTCTGCTACCCACTTTTAGCACAAAAAAAGAAGCTTTTGTGCTCATATAGTTCTTGCTGGGTTGATGACAGAGGAATTGGTGTCTAGGAAGCCTAAAATAAAAAGCACCCACCCAATCGATCAAAAGTATGGATGAAGTAGCTGGGGGAGACGCTGCAGCCGTGGGGATCGGGAGGGAGGGAGGGCGGCAGTGGGGACAAGACCGCGCTCAGGCGCCTGCCGGCACCTCGGACCGGCCGCGGCTCCTGGGAGAGAGCTGTGGTGGCAGCAGAGATTTAACGACTGTTCTTATGTGGAACCTTCACAGCTCCACGCGTTGGGCTGCAATGGAACAAGTCCTAAAACGAGGCACTTCTGTACCTCTCTTTTYCAGCCTCTTGAGCACTGTGCAGTTCCTTTCATTGTATAACTGCACATACCCTATAGCTCATTATCTGGCCTCGGGAAGCGCAGGGCGCTCGTGAGGTGCTGGGCGCTCGTGAGGCAGCGGGCGCTCATGAGGTGTGAGGAGCTCGTGAGGTGTCGGGTGCTCATGAAGCACCGAGCGCTCGGGGGCGCCGGGCGCTCGTCAGGCGCCGGGTGCTCATGAGGTGTCGGGTGCTCATGAGGCACTGCGCACTCATGAGGTACTAGGTGCTCGTGACGCTCTGGGAGCTCGTGAGGAGTTGGACACTCGTGAGGTGTGGGGCGCTCGCGAGGTGTCAGCAGCTCAGGAGTTTCTGGGCGCTCGCGAGGTGTGGGGCGCTCACGAGGTGTCAGCAGCTCATGAGGTGTCGGGCGCTCGTGAGGTATCAGGCGCTCCTGAGGCACCGGGCGCTCGCAAGGTGTGGGGCGCTCGTGAGATGTCAGAAGCTCAGGAGTTTCTGGGCGCTTGCGAGGTGTGGGGCGCTCGTGAGGTGTGGGGCACTCGCGAGGTGTGGGGCGCTCGCGAGGTGCGGGGCGCTCGCGAGGTGCGGGGCGCTCGCGAGGTGTCAGCAGCTCAGGAGTTTCTGGGCGCTCGCGAGGTGTGGGGCGCTCGCGAGGTGTGGGGCGCTCGCGAGGTGTGGGGCGCGCGGCTGCAGGCGCCCTGGCCGCCCACGCGCAGGGGGGCAGCGCCGGCCGCTCCGGCTGACGATTAATTGTGAGTGATGGGAAATAAAATCCAGTCAAGCCAGCTGCTTGCCATGGTCGGCAAAATTACTATAATGGATATCGGCTGCCAATTTTCCAGTTTTACTGGCAAGTCTTCCAAGTGTAATTAAGGGAAGTTATAAATGATATGGAAATCTATCAAGTCCCATTTATTTTCAGAGGACTCCTTCCCCCGAGACTTTTATCTTCAAGCTTATAGTTTGCTTTGTTGTGCTAATGATTTAAACCACTTCTTATTTCCGATTAAAGCCCCCAATACCCTTCCTAAGGAGTCAGACCCACTTTATTTAAAGGAGCAGAGCCCATCCAGGGTCGCGCTTGCTCATGGAGCCGAGCCCGCRCGGAGGCCCAAGCGAGCGGCCTCCATCTCAGGCACCTTCTGCATCTCTGTTTCTTGGCCAACCTGGGGATTGGGGSAAGATCCCGCGGGGAAAAAGAGAGTAAAAACTAAAATGAGAAGCCCAGCGTCCACAACAGCAGCAAAGGCAGCGCGAGGCCTCCGGAAGCGCCGGGCCGTGGGCGCCGCCTGAGCCGCCAGGCACTCAGCGCGGGCTGGTGTCGCTCGCTAATGTCGTTTGATTTGGAATAAAAGCATGAAAATGATGTGCAAAGGCCTAAAATTGGAGACGTAAAGGATGACTGCACAGTATCCCATTTCTCAATTTCATCCTTCAGAGCCACAAAATGGGGGTGATACAGTTACTGGATGAGATTTACAGTAACAGCTGTGGTCTTCCCACACAAGGGAGGACCTTCTAATGGGCTCAGGTCTGTTTTGAACAGACGGGGAGTAGCAAAACAAGGGTCCCTATTAAGGGTGTGCGGCGATATTCCCCATAACGAAAATGCGGGAGCAGCAGCCTGATTGCTTTAGGAGACCTAAATCTCCKCTCCTCGCTCAAAAAGAAAAGGAAAAAGAATCCACTAACTGCTAAGTAAATAAAGGCACGTAGACATAGGGCCGTGGGTTTCTTCCCTTCCTCTCCTCGCTGCGAAGCTCGAGGACCGCCCAGGAACCGGTGCCAGGGGCATATGGCTTTCTCCTGCGCCCAACATTCAGACAAAAGACAGGTCCATCAGTCACAGGAGTAGCTGGATAAAAACCGAGCTCCTGGCGGATGGTCCCTGGAGCTCACCTGCTGCCAGGGCGTTCCCAGCGGAACCCGGGCTTGGAAACGCGCGTGGCGCAGCGGAGAGCGCCGGCCGCGCGCGGGCGCRAGGGGCGCCGCGTTGCCCCACACGCGGAGGGAGCCGCTCCAACGCCGTGCCCCAAGCGGGGCCCGCGGCGAGGAACCCCCCGGCTCGGCCCCACACGGGCCCCTCAGCCCAGCGTCCGCGGCACGGCAGCCGTGCAGGGGGCAGCCCCGGCTCTGGCAGCCCCGGCTCCGCGGCGAGCGTGAGCACCCAAGCGCTGTGCRCAGCTGAAAAATTAACCCTCTTTTTGTTTCTTTCTTTCTTTCTTTTTTTAAATCTTGTCAAAAGGGGGCGGGTGGGCTGGAGGTTTCTTATGGAATCGGACGGCTCTTTTGTTGTCCGACATTCTGTGGTTTTCTGCCAAATTGCACAGAAGGCTCCGAGGGCTTACGGGGCAGTATCACCTTCTGCTGCACCGCGGCTCCCTAAAAAGATGGATCAATATCGGCCCCGCTGCTCTGCCTGCGGAAGTGGAAAGCCTTCAATTATGACATTTTTAAGACCTTTGTATTTAGGACGCAGGTGCTCCGACGCGTAAGGTTGCTTAGGCTCTCAGATCTGAAGGGAAAAGCAAAACAAAACAATTACAGCCTCGAGCCAAAAAAAAAAGAGAGAGAAACACATCTTAGGTGTAGTTAGAAGTGAAGTGAGAACTGGATTTTATTGGTGCCTCATTTCCGGGTCTTGGGGAGACACCCGTAAAAAGCCCTCGTTGTTCCCAGTACACTAGAACTCGAGCCCCATCGAGCCTSATAGACTGAGAGGGGGCAAGGCCGGACTGTCCTACACGAGATCCAGTCAACCTGTCCTGAGGTTTCAGGAAAATCCTCCTGCGGCTTTCTGCAAAATGTTTATACGTGGTCATCTTATTTATGCCGTGCAAAAGCAATGAACAGGGAATTAACTACGTACTCCCGAAAGCCCTGTGAAAGCACCGCTGCCTCTGCTCTCTGTATTTGTTTTTATCTTGGGCCATTCCCTTTCCAGCCTTTTTTTTTTTTTTTTTCCTCTATGACTTGTTGTCATTCTGGCAGCAAATGTCTAACCCGAAAGCAGATGCGGAGGAACTGGATAAGCAGCAATCGAAATTCCTTGACATTGTCCGTACTGGGCAAAATAATTAGTGCGGGTTTTCCCCCGCTTCCAAATTAAATTTGAAGCAGGAGCTACAGTGTTGCCAATATAATTAGCAGCAATTAATGGTGCTTGACAAATCATTATTTATTTATTTGCCAGGGCCCTTGGAAGCGGCATTTGAGGAGGGCACATCCCAAATCCCGGGAGCGCTGACCTCAAAGGTCAGCCCGGAGGTCGTCCCRGCAGCCACGAGCGCCGGGCGCCGCGTTCCCGCTCATCCGGAGCCGCCTTTCCCGCCTGCGGCCGCCATCCCAGCGCTTCCAGGGGGAGCCGGGCGGGCAGAGCCCTTCAGCGGGCGGCGCTGGAGCCGCTCAGCCCCACACGGAGCCGCTCAGCCCCACACGGAGCCGCTCAGCCCCACACGGAGCCGGCTCCCCTGCCAGAAATGGGTCAACGGGCAAAACAAAACGATAAAAAATAAAGTCCCTGCTTTCCTTGCAGGGGACGTTAGGAGCCTTCCCCTGGGAGAAATCCGAATAATGTGGACGTTTCATATCTCATCAGAGGAGCAGGATTTCAGCGTTAATTGTACCCGCTCGAACACAAATCTTAGCCTGTGTAATTGCATAAGTGTGCAGAAGGAAAACACATTCCAGGCACATTATGAATTATMTAAAGAGGGTTTAGGCAATTATATTTAAAGATTTTCTTAATTTAATCACAACAAATATCATTTAAAGCCTCATGCAACAAGAATGGTGAAATATCTGAATACTTTTACTCTTGAAATTTCACCGCTTTGTCATAAATCTACGAGAACAATTTCACCTCCTGTTTAACAACAGTTTTTCTTCCCYCTCACAAAACGAAACAAAACAAAACAAAAAAAGCATAAAATCATAAAAAAATCAGACGAGGTGCCTGACCACATTCGGTGGAGTTTGCTGACTCTGGTTACACAAAAACGCAGCTGATATTGGCACAGGGATCACCCAAGAGGAGGGCGGAAAAAAGTCAGAGAAAACAGAAAATACAACAACGAAAGAAATGTTTGTATAGAGGAGAAAATCTTCATTGAAAATAAGAATATCTTTAAAAATCTGGTAGTTAACAGCACGTTTGTCTATACAGAATTTGAGAATATAACTTAAGCAAAATAGATTCTACTGCTTTTTCTTTCCCCCTCGGTGGTTGTTTTTACGTTACAGATTCCCCCTGGTGTAATTCCAGGTATAAAACACGGAAGAGGGGCTGGATTTAGCTGCYTGCGTGGAGACCCGAAGGAAGGAAGGGCCGGATGCCCTGGGGCGACGGGAGCCGGGATCCGGGCGGCAGCTCCGGGTTTGGCTCGCGGGCAGCCCTGCAGCACCCGGCCTCCCAACAGCAGAGGTCACGCGAGACCGGCCTTTCCAAGGGCCTCCCCAGGCTGGGAATGGGAAACGCTGCAGGAGGATTTCTATTTATTTATTTCTTACTGTTTTTTTTCTAAAGAATTAGAAGCTTTGGAACGACGTGCGTGTAACCTGCCTGCAAGAGGAGCCTGAAACATCTCCCTCAGTTAGTTCAATCCAGGGGCTTTTAAAATGTCTGTGGCGTTTTAAATACATCTTTAAACCCCCCCGGGCACGTGGATGAGAGGCCCACGCAGCTCCCCAAGCAGCCTTCAGGAGATCTTATCTTTGAAATCACTGTGGCAATTAGCACACAAATTTAATGACACYGATATCCTGGTAGAATCCTCATCCCATGCCACATCCATCATCGGACAGGACTCTGCCCGAGCACCAGTTGGAGGTTTTGGGGCATTTTGGTAGAAGTCCATGTAGCAAGCGGTGTGCGCGGTGGCGGCGCGGGGCGATGCCGCCTCACTCGGAGGCAGAGGGGACATTTAGAGCAAAGCAACCAGACGTGCCACCTCTCGGCTGCAGCAAAGCCGGCCGGCCACCTGCACAGGTRTATTTGGAATAAGGAAAAAACCAACAACAAACATCATTAACCTGATGTGGGCCACCACCCCGGCTTGCTGACCAGTGCCTGGCTTAGCGAGGCCGCCTGCTCTGCCTGACGCCATGGAAAATAAACAGGACCCACAAAAACACACAGCTACAGGGAAAAGAAATTGCATTTCAGATCCATACAAACCGGCAAGCGCTTGTTTCCGTGCGGCCTCCCCGCGCTCCCGGGAATAACTGGGCTGCTGTCAGCTCCGGATCAGGGGAAGGAGGTAGAAAGCGGCCAAAAAGCAGAAAAAGGGGCAGCCCGGCTGGGCCTCCCGTGCGCAGGGCCAGGAGCCCTTCCCCGCCGCGCTGCCGCAGCCCACGGATCGGCCCCGGAGGGCAGGGAAACGACCCGCTCGTCGCACATGCAGCATCTCCGGGCAAAGAAACATGCGGGAAGCAGCGTCCCGGAGCTGCCAGGGCAGGCCCAGGTCACCTGCTCCAAGGCAAAGCTTTTGGGGTTTTCTCCCCTGGGAGCAGCAGCCAAAGGGTCACCCTGTTCCCCATGGGAGAACACTGACGCRCCGAGGCCAGGGGGGTGCTCCCGCGCCGGATCCGGCAGGCCGGCYGGAGCAGGGATCCGCAGGCCGGCCGGAGCAGCGCGAGCGGAGGAGCCGCGCTCCCTGCGGAGCTGCCGCCACCGCTGCCCCTCTCGTGCCTCTTTGTTTCTGAAGCCCCCGGCGCTGGTGCTGGCAAGGGAGGCGCTGGGAAGGGAGGCCGTGAGCCGGCCCCTCTGGAGGAGGCCGCGCGGATCCCCGCGACGGGATCCGCGGCACGGGGGCTGCGCTGGGAAGCGCTCGGCCGCTCGGTGCCGCCGGCGGGAGGGCAGGGCGGGAAGGGAGA
Organism: Nothoprocta perdicaria; assembly: GCF_003342845.1. Lineage (NCBI taxonomy): Eukaryota > Metazoa > Chordata > Aves > Tinamiformes > Tinamidae > Nothoprocta > Nothoprocta perdicaria. The sequence goes on along the minus strand of NW_020455294.1, from coordinate 754,576 downwards.
GTCTCCACAGGCTCCGGAGCGGCCGAGGCAGYCCCCAACCCGCGGCCTGGGGGGCAGCTCCGTTTATCCGCCCGCYTAAAACCCCGGGGCGCCGCCGGTCGCCGCTTCCCTGGAGACACGAGCAGCCCCTCCGGCAAGCGGGAGCGCGCGGCCGGTCCCCTTCAGCAGCACTGACACCGCAGGGCGAAGACCAGACACATAAATCGAGGCTCAAAATCCTCAACTTGAGCGTGTTTCCCCCGCAGAGACCTGCCCGCGGCCGCTCTCCGGCCTGACCCACGGCAGGATCTCGGCAAGCGGCTTTGGAAGCCGCTGCAGGCAGATCTGCAGGCACGACCGCTCCTCCTGCAGCCCCGTTTTTGGGAATACRCATTGCCCGGGAATTCATCCGGCAGCTCGCAATACTGCACACGAGCAGCCTAAGCCTTCGGGGTCTTCCACAAATGGCTAACATTCAGCAGGGGAATAAAAATTAAAATTAAGTCACGGGCTAGTTCCATGCATACTTACTTTCACAAGTAAGGCAACAAATTAACAGGGATGAAAATCAACAATAAAAATTAAAATTCGGCAATAAACGATTATTTTTAAATTAATACTGTTGCTTTTAAAGACACAAACTGTTCATATATATATTTGCCTCTCAAACTCGGARAGTTAAATGTAATCGAAATGAATTTCTTTCTTGGTAGTTTTTATTCAGTTATACTTAGTTGCATTTTCTCAAAACGTTATTTAATATGAATGTGTGCAGATCTTTAGCATTAAGTGGTGTTTCCTTTCCCCCTGTGGCTAGACGGAAATATTCATATACTGTAAAAACAGAGCTGGCACCGCAGCAAAATGCAAGCACACCAACAACCTCCCCAGCACCTTCTGACACCCGCACAGGGAACGCAGCCCTCATTTCGGATATCCCACTTCCACCTCCTCTCTGCACAAAGCCCAGGTTTGGGTTTCGCTCACCCAAAYCACTAACYCTACGCCTACARATTTCCACGCGCCCCGTACATATATTGATGTCTTCATTTAAATGACAACAGCGCCAAGGACTTCAGAATTAACCTGCGCAACCTGACTCTATTATTCCTGTGTCTGCATCACTCTCTCCATTTCAATGGTTGTGAGAGATCCMCTTAAGGGTCTGGAGCGCAGGCATACTGTGTGACACGACGTGGTCAGAGTTCACTTAAAGCTGGGGACGGGCAGGTCCCAAACGCCGCATGTGCTGCCGCGACGGGAGCAGCGGCTCTCGCTGCCTCCCTCCGCGTCCGGTCTGCTCCTTCTGCGGGGCAARAGAATTCCCTGAAGAGACCGGGAGCTCCTGGCGTGGAATTCCCATGTCAGGAAASTCACACGTCCTGCTAGGACCTAAACGCTAACGTGGGCATTCTTAAAAAAAGGTTAAAACTGTCCTATGTCCCTTGAAATCTAGCCTTGTGTTTAATGATATTTTCACGGCACTGTTCATGGCAGGAAATCAAGGCCCCCCTCCCGTGACCACCAACAGCATCTACTACTTACGTACATCCACGCACACACACACACAATCTTTTCCTCCTGCCACGGCAGTTGTGATACAAAAGCAAGGGAAGAGCTGAGTTTAGGCYGTGGATTTTTATCCAAAGGAAAATAATTCTTTTAAAGCCCCCGTCAAGYGCAAGCTGCTTCCCTAGGACTTTCCATGCTTGAAACACAAATGTAAAGGAGGCGCACGGGCGCCTGGACGTGCGGGAAGAGGCTGCCCAGCGGCACCGGGAAGCGCCAGGGTGGAATATGCCCCGGCAAGGCGGATCCACGCGTGTCTTACCGTGTCCCCGGGCTTCACAGAAACTGCCACCACCGTCCCGGGCATGGGGGATCGCAGGATGCTGGAGGTGTCCTCGGCCGCCTTCTCCGGCATGTACTTGCTCAGCTCCGCCGCAGCCTGGCTCAGGATTTGCAGCTTGTACTAAAGGGCAGGGAGAGGAACGGCACCTTGGTGAACGGCACTGGAAAACCTGCATTATTTTGCAGCACGCTTTTGTAGCACACATCTCCCGTCTGCTCTTTACAGGAGTGTCCAAAACGCCACTTGCTGGAATCCCTGTTCAGAGATTCGTTTTGCAGGGGACAGAAAGGGAAATTCACAACCTCAAACAGCACCAGCGGGTAAAAGGAAAGAACTGAATACAGKGAGAAATGTCAGGGTCATTTAAAAATTGTGACAGAGAGGGAGAGAAAAGATTTTAAAAATGAGTATTATTTTTAGTAGACAAGGAATATCTAAGMATTCATTTCTGTTGCTGTATCAAACCAAAATTTTCTCAGATATTTGGAGAAACTTGCCAGATTTTCAATGGCACGACTGCATAGTAAGTATGGATTTTAAATTCTTTTTTTTTTCATGATAATTTAGTGTTTGAAGCAAACGTCCCTTCATGTTTTGCAATTAAAACACGCTATCCCATTTAACTCCCATTTTTCCACGCACAAGCAGAAAGCCGGATCATTTGGGCCGGATCAAACACRCTGTCCTTGCAGTAAAAACCACTCAGCAGCGATTACCTGCCCTCGGAGAGAAACACAGTAAAACCACTTTTATTTGTTTATTTATTGCTGTTCTCCCTTGCGGCTCGCAGCTCCCGGGATGGGATGGGATGGGACGGGACGGGACGGGACGGGATGGGACCGGGCGGCGCGTCCCGCGTGGGCAGCGGCCGCAGGGGCAGCCCCGGCAGATGGCAGCAGGTGCCCGCGTGGGCCCCGCTCCCGCGGCGCTTCCCGGGGCCGCCCGCGTTCCCGACGGGAACACCGAGCTGGGCGCCTTGCTTCCCGCAGCACCATCCGCTGGTGCCGGTGTTGGGACGGGTCTGCTCCCGGTTTCCGCGCAGACRGGGACGATCAGGGGGGCTCCTGGGGGGCTCCTGCCGTGTGCCTCTCCCGGGCGGGCAGCAAGGGCTCGGGAATGCGCTGGGAAGGCCGCTCGCTCCGTGGGGAGAGCTGCAAAAAGCAGCTTCCAAAGCCACGTCAGGGCAGAGGGGCCGTCACCGTAGCTGGATGGTGCTCAGATGGAGACTGACCGCGTGCAGGGAACAGCACGGCCGCCGGGTTAGGAAGCACTCGGTTCTGGGCAGGAGCAAGGAGCCCCCTGCTCAGTACGGAAAGGGACAACAAGCCTGTTCCCTTGGGAGCTACGTAGCACCCCGAGGCTTTGGGACCCTGGCACCCCCATGTCAATGAAGGGCGATTTGCACTCGATTTGCGTGCGCGGAAGAGAAACACGGGCAGGTTTCGCTGCCCGTGGAACAGGCTGCCCAGGGAGSCTGTGGAGTCTCCTTCTCTGGAGGCCTTCCAAACCCGCCGGGATGCCGCCCTGTGCCCCGTGCTCTGGRTGTCCCTGCTGGAGCAGGAAGGTTGGACTGGGTGATCTCCAGAGGTCCCTTCCAACCTTGAATATTCCGTGACATTCTGTGATTCTGTGGTTTCGGCCCAAACAACGACGCTCGGCGAGGGGCACTTCTTTTTCRGAAGGGGTSTGTGTGTGTGTGTGTGTGTGTGCACGGGCGGCTTGGTGACACAGGTTGCAAACAGAAGTGCAGCAGGGTGACAGGCCGAATAATAGCGGCGTGCGCATGTCCCTCCACTCCCGAGCGCCTGTTTGGCCATCAAGACGGGCAAGTGCCTGCCAGCTTCTGAAGGATATGGGCCTTAAGTGAAATTACTGTGCAAATAAGAGCTTTTTACTCCTATTAAAATTCGTCTGAGTCATAAGTGGCAAGGAAAAAATGCTTGCAGAGGGTATTCTGCTGTCAATCTAATAAACATTCTGTGCGGAGGGACTATTTATCAAAGATAAATTGTACTTAAAAGTCCTTCATTAAATCTATGGGGGGGAATATAATTACACCAAATTGCACAGTTTCAGTGTCCATGGTTCGTGCCGTCTTTGTACTCTGAGTTTGAAAATAAAAAATAWAGAAAAAGCGCACACATACACACACACRCACGGAATAAGGCAGAAACAAGTTAGACTTGCCGATCGTGTTGCTGCCTCACTCGGGAGACTATTTTGATGCAGTTTTGGAAGAGGGAGCTTAGACGCCGTGTAGTTTTCTAAGCCACATGTATCTGTGCAGCTCAACCCTTCTGAGCTGCCCGGTTTGAAAACCTAAACATGAAGCAAACGCTGTAGCTTCTGCGTGCACGTTGGGGACAGCATTTCCCAGGGCACAAATACCTCAGTGCTCCCCGCACACAACTGAGAGCACAGGGGAAGAGACCACGTCCCTGAGCGCGCTGCCCTTTAAAGCTCCACTCTCCACGCCGAGCTAAAATATCCCTACCAAACATTGTTTTTACTATCTTTATAATTTTCATATCTTTTAGATTCCTTTCCCAGCAGGGCTCCTGCTTTCCTTGGAGTGAGATGTGAGAGCCAGTCCGCTCAAAGCTTTAAAATGCAGGTCTTTGTTATTGATGAGCCGTTCCTTTTCATTTGTATTTGTTTATTGTTCTTTAGTCTGTTTGGGGGATAAGCAAGTTATTCTAATCAAAAAAAAAAAGTAAAAAATAACAACAGTAAACTTCCCAGGAAAGGCCTTTTTTGGCACAGTGGCTTCACAAACGACCTTTCAGAGTATAAGAAGACAAAGCAGCAAAGAAAGGCTCCTTCTTCAGGGCTGCCTTTGATGTGTTTCTGCAGCCCCGTGGCCRCAGCCCTGGACGTGCAGGGGAGCTGCCCGCGGCCCCCTGCGTGCCGGGAGCTCCAAACCCCACTGGGCAGCACTCAGAAACCTCCCAGAACATCCCGGGGTGTCCTGGTGCTTTCTAGCCACATCAGGGCACTGCTGTTACGCCGCCGATTTAGTAAACGGGGACAAATCCTTGCAAACGAAGTAGCTGTTTTTGTACGTTACAAATGCAGTGTGGACAGGGCCTGGGCTTTCTATGTTCTTTTTTTTTTTCCTTTTCTGTTTTCCTGAGAAGGAGAAGGAAGAGGAAGAAAAGAGGAGCGGGGAAGGCTGTAAAGTCTGGCTTACCAACGGAGGCCAGAAGGWTTCCAGTGGCCTGAAACAGAAGCAACATCTGCTGGAGACGAAGAGAGCGCGGCAGCGCTCGGCAGCGAGGCCGGCTCGCCATCCCGGCCRGGCTGGGGGCAGCTGGTTGTCCCTGGCCCCTGCTCCCCTCGGAGCAGCACGGGAAAGATAACAGGGAAGCACCTGAAAGGAGCCAGGCGGGGTCTGACGGCGCAGAAAACAGGTGTTCCTTTCTCACAAGGCCGTCGGGGTGCACCGTCAGCTGACAAAAATAATAGCAGGGAGAGGGGATGTTGCTTAAGCGTCGCCCTGGTGTAACAGTATCCTGCCCTGCCTCTCCCAGGGAATGAATGTGGTGCTTATGTAATGCAAAACTACCTCTCACAACCAAATCCCCCTGACAAAAAGAAGATAAAATAAAAAAAGTGTAACGATAACAGCGCAAAGGGAAAAAGAGTAGGAGAAAGCAATATACTAAAAACTACATTTTGTTTCTCTGTTCGTTTTTTGTAGACATATAATGCACTAATCTTCCAAGCAAGGAGGGAGACAACCAGTCGCTATTGAGCTACCCGGTCCCCTCCTCGTGTACCCGACTTGCCTGCAGTGACACCCCCCAGAGCGACCAAAGCCTTGTCTGTGTTTCCACCACAACATCTGAACAGGAGAAAAAAATATGTATTTATTCCACATTACTTGAAGGTGGTGACACTACCRCCTTTTGGGGCCAAGGGCCTCCCGCTTGGCAAGGTGACATGTGGCATTTCCCGAGCTCCGGARCCGATTTCCTTTCCCGGGGCGGTGTGTGGGGAGGGCTGCTGTCCTGCCCACCTGCATCTCCCCAAAACCTGTTCGCCTCGTGGAGGGGCTGGCTCCAGCGAAACACCCCAAGCACTGCGAGGACAGCAAAAATAGCTGAGCACACAAATCACTAAAAAATTAAAATAAAAACATAAAATAAAATAAAATAAAATAAAATAAAATAAAATAAAATAAAATAAAATAAAATAAAATAA
>NW_020455294.1:680250-748308 GCF_003342845.1 Nothoprocta perdicaria | reverse complement strand
TAAAATAAAATAAAATAAAATAAAATAAAATAAAATAAAATAAAATAAAATAAAATAAAATAAAATAAAATAAAATAAAATAAACAAAACAGACAAAGTAGCGGCCCCCGCGTGCAGGGCCCGCGCGAGCGGGTGCGTGGCGCCGGGCACGGCCGCAGGGCGGGTGCCGGCGCGGCCGCCTCGCGCCGCGGCGTTCGGCCTCCTCCCAGCTCTGCTTTCCCCGGCATTCCCACGGCAACAGGCCGCGCAACAGGCAGCGAGCGACACCAGGCCGCTCCTTCCCCCTTTCTCCAGGCGGGCTCCATTTGCGGGCGCCGCTAATTGGATTGATGGCGCACACGGCCTTGCGGAGCGGGAGCAGGCCTCGCACCGCGCAGGAATACTGAGTGCAATTCCAGGCAGGGGCAGCGGCGGCAGGGCCGCTGAGCACAGCCTTTAGGGCGGAATGAGATGTTAATTGTGTACCATTACCTCTCAAGGGCTTGCCTGTTGTATAAATCACGGCGCTAATTGATGCCGGGATGGAAACATGCCACGGGCGAGAACGGCGCTGAACGAATGAGGAGCGCCGGGGATGGCGGGTGAGGGATTATGGAGCAAAACCATATGGAGATGGGGCTCCTTCAAAGCCGCGCCACACCGGGGCCTCGCAGGGAAAACGCGCTTTACCCCATGGCTTAGGAGCAGCATCCCAGTAAGGACGGGGCCCAAAGGGAACCGGGGACACACGTGTGTAGGGAAGCTGGGCACACGCTCCCCATGGGAGCCGTGGGGCGCCTTGGAAGTGCCACCGGTGCCGCCTCAAAGGGAGCTTCCCAAGGTCCCCTGGACACCCACAGCAGGAAACCAAGGAATCTTGGAGCACACAAATGGGTCTGTGCTCAGAATGAATACATAAATAAATAACATATATATATATACACACACACACACACATATATATATATATATATGAAGAAATTGAAAGGCTGATGATAACCTCAGTCTAACTAGCAGGAAAGAGGGAAGCAGCTTCATACTCCTCGGGTGACACCTCTGCTCCGCGCCCACACAGAGGCAGGGAAGTCGCTGCCGGCTCCACTCCATCCACTGCCCCAGTAACAGGGAGCCCTGGGAGCAGCAGGAGCAAGGAATCCTGCTTTCCCCCGCACGTGCCTCGTTGTTGCTTGTCAGCTCCAAATGAAATGAAATGAAATGAAATGAAATAAGGATCATTACCTTCGTAACTGCCCTGCCAGGGTAGAGCCTCTTGTCTCCAATAAGGGACACATTTGACCAAGCGCTGACCACACCGACAGGGTTGCAGCTTTCTCCTCTAGCTGCCCACCTTTCAGCCGCAAAATTATCCCGTGTCTGAGCGTTCAGCCCTCACTGCTCTGCAGAGCAGGATTTTCCCTTAGCCTAAGAGAGCGCATGGACCGGCTAGGTTCACTGGGAAGCGATACAGGATCCTCCAACACGGAATTCTCCTTTCTTTTGGAACTGCTGTCCTGCCTGCTTAAGCCAGGAAGTTGTTATTCCAGGGGTTTTAAAGCATTGTAATATTATTTATTGGCCCTGTTTCTGAAGGWACACACCTAATCCCACAGATTGCATACACACATATGCATATGTGTATGCACTACAAATAGGTCTGTGCATTTGTCTGAATACAGGGGAGAGCCCAGGGGTGGACACTTAGCAGTTACAAACAAGCAGTACTAATGCAAAAAWTACTGCTTGCTGCAAAACCGAGTGCATAACAGAGGAGAAGCATTTATTGCTTGACAAAGTGTTTCAATTACTTGGAGAGAAACCTTTAAATTATTTCTGATGCAATACACCAAGCAGGAGTAAATAGAGTGACGTGAACGGCAGGATTCTCTGTGAAAAAACGTCACTKGAATTCAGATTTTGGGCACGGGACATAGAAAGCCCGTGGATTATCTTCTCGCATCCRTGAAGCCTACATCTTTAAGGAGACATTAGCTAGAGCTGGGCAAGGAAAGGGACCTATGAAATAGAAACGAATGGCAGCAGAAAGGAAAAAAAAATCTGTTGACTGCTTTGAAATAACACCTCCCAAGCGTGCAGCCAGTTGACATAAATGGAAACGCATTGAGGAAAAGAGCTGTGAAGCTGTTGTGTTACAGTCCTGTTCCTAATCATTAATCACTTCTCTTTTTTTTTTTTTTTTTAGACCATTTAAACTAGCCCATTAGAGCCTGCAGCAAAATGCCAACACTCCCATCACTTGCATGTCAGCAGTGCTGGTGTTAACAGGGGAAAATATATGGTTTCTATGACTGTGCCCCAGTTATACAGCATTTGCTACCTTTAATTGAAAAAGGCAGTTAAACACAAGGTAAATCATTCAGTTAGCTGAGCTGTTTAATAACACATAATTGATAATGTCAATATGTTACAGTGCCATAATGCATCACTTTCAGCACTGTTATGTCGCCATTATAGTCAACTTATATTTAGAGCATTTACTTTATATCTGCTATTTAATGAAAAGAGGGGGGAAAAAAAAGTGAGAACTACCTCAAGCAGCACGTGTGGAACGTACATGGGATGCACAAATCCACCTCAGCTGCTCTGAGGTGGATTTCTTTGGCTGGAAACCAAATGCACGTCACAACATTTACAACACTGTGAAAATGCTTAGTTATGTCATTAACAACTTGCTTTTTGTCTCAAAGCAGCAGAAATTCCTTCTGGGAAAAAAAAAAACATAAATAAATAAGCAAAATACAATGTATTTCAATGTATTTTTCTGATAAAATCAGTTTAGAAAAAAAAGCATGCAAAATTCTGCACAAAAAAACCCACTGCTCATGTTCCAAACTGGGCCCCAGTTCTGCCAGCTTTTGCTTAACTTCTCGCTTGTGACCTGGCCCACAGTAGCCACCAGGACTAGTTACTAGTGCAAGACACAGCCTATGCCTAAGCGTAAGACAAAATCAAAAATCYCTGAATCTGGGATATGCCCTAGAGTAGGAAAAACTAAGTCATATATATACCTGATCAGCTGTACAGAGTAAACATGACGAACCCATTATGTGGTATCGTGGTTTATAACATGTATTACTTTAAAAAAAAAAGGACTCAATTCATTTTTTTACAAGTACTTTAAATGGGAAGAACATTTGCCCTTGTTTACACTATAACAATGAAATTTAACTATTGACAAGAGCCAGGCAATTCTTCCTTTTTCCTGTAACAGAGAACAGCAAATGGTTACAAAGTAGACTGTTCTTGCCAAAAAATCGTGTCCTTATTTTTTTATTAAAAAAAAAAAAAAAAGGAATCAACTTGGAATGACCACTATTACAGCGTGTGCCAAGTGTTTGCAGGAACGGACAAACAAACCTGAGCTGCGGAACAGGGGACGGAGCAGGAGCAGGGGGAGTGAGCACGGCCCAAAGCTTGCACCGCGTTCTTCTRTAATATTTGTGCACTCTGAGGTGTCTGATCTGTCACAGATGCCATGGCTGGAAAGGGTCAGTATTTTGCAAATCATCTGCTGACTCGCAGGGAACCTGTTGCCCTCTCCAGTTCTTGTAATGGTAGTTAAAAGGGCAATGATCACAGTTAGTGGTGAARAGCAAAAAAAGACAACGCTGTTCAAAACTGTATTTTCAATTACAGAGCAGCCCTGCACCTGTATTTTTCATCTTGGTTTGGGTTAATTCCAAAATGTATAAGTTGTTCTGTAAGCTCAGCAAGAAAGTACTTTTTGAAAAGTATCATCTGATTTAGGGCACATCACATCCCTCTCTAGAAAAAAATACCTAAGGGCAGAATTGCTTTACAGAAATGCCAAGTAAAGGCTATTTAATTCCTAAACACCAGGGCCTTTTCCCCTCTGGGAGGCCTTGGAATAATAAATGTTTAACTCCTTTCCCCTTCAGGCTGCTCAGCATTCACTTTAGTGGAAGTACAGGCTGATCCAGGCATCCTTCCCTGCCCTGTTACACTATGTATGTCCACACGGCACGTTCAGATGGGTCATGCACTAAASAGCCTGCAAAATCAGGTTGCAGTCAGTGCATTTTACAGACAGAAAACTACATTGATTTAGAGGTTTYAGTAGCATTGCTGTTCAGGTCCTTAAAGCCCGGACCTGCTTCTGCCAGTAGTCCCACGGATCTCAACAAGTCTGTGGGCCCATGCAAGAAACTTCTCCGAGAACTTTCAGCTCCATAGGTATTAAGCAAGTTGACGCATTGCACGTTAGTAGACACATATTTACCTGGAGAAAGTTACTTCACAAACAAAACCTTCATCCCCACAATCTTTTTTTCTGGATGGGGTTAGCAGAAACACTGCTAAATAACAAAGGGAAAGAATGCTCGACTTTTCCGCTCCTCTGTTTAAGGAAGCTTAGCTTTTGTTTCAGTAATAAAATTAACAAGCAATTAATAAAATTTCAGCAATAACTTTAACAAGAAAGACTGATGGTAAGACTAAGCAACTGCACAAAACCTCTGAAAAAGTTATGATATGCAATAAAACTGYCTTACGTATTCTGTGTACTAAATAATCACAACTTTGGTGAGAGGGCACCTACAGCAGCAATGTTATTCTTGCTGACTGCTGCTTCATTTCCAGGATCATTTCAGGTACTAGGACGGAGAGCTGCATTAGCAGCCTGAAGTTGTGATCTGTGATCATGAGCAGCACCACTCATGCAAGCCTTAAAATGCTCCTCTATCCGGATTATCCATCACTTATTGCTGACAACACTTAAATTCTAGTCTCCTTCCTCTTTTAGATCAAAATACAAGTTTCGAGTTTGGCTGCTGTACCTCTTCATAATCCTGCAATTCAGCCTCTTCCTTCCCCGAGCCCAGATGTGACCCGAAATCAGGAAAGCAGAGTCCACTTCTGCTCCAGGGACCATTCCTACTTCTGCTCCAGGGACCWTTCCTACTTTCGTCCTTAGCCTGCCATTGCATATGATACATAAAGCACAGTAAAACTAAGAGGAAGAAACAAAAACAGAAAATTTGAGGCCAAATAGATGGTAAAAATATACTAAAAACACTCTCTCTTGCTTTCAGTACTGATGTACTTAACAGGTCCCCTAAGCTTTCTATTGAATTGGGGCAGCTATTTCAAAAACAGTTTCTTTTTTTTTTTTTAATTCACATAACCACAAGGTTAATATCTGTYAAATATTCATTCAAGAATTTAGGATGGAGCTGTCCTAGCCCAAAGCCCTAATGCAGCCACCGAAGAGTGAATCCTGGGAGTCACTGAACAGTGAAAARCAACTTACCCAGTGGAGCTGGGACGCGAGGTGACACGATTACCAACCCAGCTACACTTGACAGGGCAGCAGAAGGTGATCACCCAAATGAGAACCTCACCTTGGTTAACAACTCTTGCTAAAAGCACTAAGGAACTGTTAGGTAAAGAGGTTTTAGAGCAAAAAAGGACAGATACGCAGCATTTTGTTCCCTCAAATCTCTTTCATGTTTTTGGAAATCTCCACCTTTCACTTCCCAGTGAACCACTCGCTCTTCTGGAGTGCACTCCCACATGYGCTTCCCCACTATTTGTAATGCACTTTAATGTATTTCACATTAAGCATTTCTGAGTGCTTCTGAACTCCAGTTATGACTGCTTACATTTGGGGAGATTAGGAAAAATTGCATGTGCAAATGTGTTGGTACAAGAGACTTTTCAATTCTTACTACCTGCTGAGCCAGCCTCTAAACTGCAACTCTTTCAGCCAAGCATTTCACATTAAATTAGGGAGTTTTCTCAAAGGCTAAATCCCCCCCAGCCCCGGTCCCCTCCTCCCCACGAGTTATTAAGCGTGTGAGCTTTGGTCATTATTGCACAATTGAGTTAACCCCTGTCCTCGGGGCAATATTTTGCAGCTGTTGGTTAAAGAGATTCAGTAGACCAAGTTTTTTGTGAGGAAGGAATTAAGAGCAAGCTGCCCACGGATCTCAGCCTGCACCGGGCTCGTGATTTGCCACACAACAGTTAAAGGATTGTCTGAAACTTTCCAGGATGATCAAAACAAGGAGGAAAAGAGTGGAGAAAGCAAGCTAGGAATATTTCTTTAAACACAAATTAAAAGCCAAAGATGATAAATAACTGACTGTGAATAAACATTTTAATCAGTCCTACTCCTTACTTCACTGAACAACGAATGTTTATGCTGTGGCAAAWGCACCTGTAATTGCTCTTGGAAGGTTTCTTTCAGACCCACGTTTGATACAAGTCCCCTCTTCTTCTATAGCAAGTTAGGCCAGCGTCTCACACGAGCGCTTCTGAGCCACCACTGCTGCAGAGACCTGGGGCACATCCCGACCGTCCCCCTGCTCGCTCCTCGCTGCCCGAGGCTGGGTTGAAAGGCAGAAGGCACCYGGTTCTGCACCTCTCCGCATCCCCAGAAAACCTGATCCTCTTCCTCTACCAGTGSTTTATCGCTTCCCAACCCAGAGGATGAGTGACAAGCAAGCTGAGCTCATTCTCAAACCTATTGCTACGCAGAGGGAATTCCTCTATCCCACCAGGAAAGCTCTTCTGTAGACTAGTCGGGATCCATATCCATAGTTTTACACCTCTTTTCAACATGCCAGTTAATTGTATTTGGGAYAAATACCTTAGCAATCAAAGTCTTGCCATCAATAATTACATAAATGTAGCTGGGGAATATGAAAAGTAGCAATAAAGGCAGCTGCTGAGAAACACCGATTGATGCGAATGGTTGTTGATGAGAGGTAGAAAAGAGGAGGAAGAGAGAGCTACAGGATGGCAAATAACTAGTACTGAATTTATCCATCACACTACTCTTGCTTCCCAGCATAGAGTCTGGAAGAAACCTGCAGGTTATCCTGTTGCTTCCCTGTTTTGCCTGCAGAACTTCAGATTTGTGAAGAAACTGAACTGGAAATGTTTCATGGTCAGCTAGGGATAAAATTGAACTGATCAGTCTTATAAACCCAGTTATAAATACAATTCTGATGTGAGGCAGACAAAAATTGCAAAACTTCTTWTTTTTTAAGCATAAATGTACCCAGCACGGCCGGACTGTGGCTGGCAAGGTCAATCTGCTGTGTGCTAGCAGAGGACTTTCACTAGAAGATAACAGAAACAGTCAAAAACAGTTAAAATTACTTCAAGACCAACTTAACAAACAGTTCAAAAAAAGTTTAAAAACAGTTAAAAGCAGTGTTAAAAAAAACTGTTAAAAACAGTTAAAAAGGCAGGTTAAAATCAGGTTTAAAAACAGCTTAAAAACAGTTAAAACACCAGTTTAAAAAAGTTTTTAAAAGTTAAAACCAGGTTAAAAATACTTCAAAAACTTTTTAAAAACAAGTTAAATGTTTTAAAACCGTTTTTAAAATAGGTTAAAAACAGTTAAAAAACAGTTTAAAAACAGTTTTAAACAACTTAAGAATGTGTTGGTGGGAGTTCAGCAGGGAGGCAGTGACAAGTGACGGRGGGGACAAGGAAGGAAAGCCCCATTTTGCGGATTAGGGCTCCGATAACCGAGCTGGGTTATCCGAAGCGACATCTGCCCTGTGGTCTCTGCTCCCGGGTGTCCTTGGCCAGACAGGGGAGCACGACGGAACCCGGCAGCAGAATCCCTTTTCCCAGCAAAAGCCCAAAGCCACCAGGTCCCGGCTCACGTGCCCCTCCGGGCTGGAAGGGACCGTGCCCTTTGGGGAGAAGCAGATTTGATCCCATCCTGCGGAAGTCGGCAGATAGCCCCTTATCTCTGTCTTCCCRGGAGCAGCAAAAGGAGAATCACCGGCTTCTGCCCCTGTGTTTTGGGATGCAGGTGACCACAGCTGTGGGACCTATTTCGTACAGGTGTCCTGAGGACAAACGGGAACTTACTGGATCTTATCCTTTCTGGATCACTTCCTTTGACTCAGAAACATGTGTTGCACTTGTATCCCAATGGAGGTGCCAAACGGGCACTTGAGCCCCTTTGGGACCTTCAAACCAAACACTTAAAGASATCTGAATATATGACAGTAGAACTTCTCCCTGCAAAAGAGCACGTGTGATCTCAAAGTTTAYGTCAATTTCTACAAAAAAATAATTGAGATAATTATTCATCTATATCTCCTTTGCCTATACATTACCTTCTATAGGCAAATTTCACTCAAGATCAAAGCTATGTCAACCAGGTAAAGTCCACGAGGTCCCATCCCGTGAATACAGACACCACTTTTATCCCTCCAGCCTTTCCAACCTCCTCTCCTATTTCCAAAACTGTTAAATTTCAGACAGTTTAGTGGTTCAAACCGCTAAAACTTGGCGGAAAGTTATTGGGTTTTAGGGATTTAAAATGAGCCAAGGGACACAGGCCGCTGGCAAGATTCTCGGTGTCTCCCGCTTGGTGACAATTCATAGCTCCTTGTTTGGTCACATAGTCAGCCTTCAAGACGAGCACACCATGAGAAAAGTCCACGTGGCCTACGGAGATGTTTGCTGTAAATGGGACACAACTAAACCTTGGTCTGGTGGTTGCCTTCAAGAGGTACCACAGGAAGGGGTTCGGGGCTTTAGGTGCTGCTCTCTAAGGTCCTTATTGGAATCTGATTCCCTATAACTAGAGGGGCATAAACRCCAGAGCCGCCACGAGGCGCTACCCCCCGGCAGTAGCTGTGCTCCTAGCGCTTGTCTCTCCTCRCTACTCTCCCACTGAGGAGATATGTGACAGATGGTCACACAAAAACAGGTGTCACCAACGCTATTCCCTTCTCCCATTCCCGATTAGTTGCTTCTTTTGCAAGGCATGGGCCAGAACAGCGCGTGAAGCCTCGGCCTTGTGCTCGCTGGCAACACGACCAAGGGCCTGTCGTGGCTGCAGCTCCCACTCCGCACACGGAGCGGCGGAGGATCTGGAACCAGTTGGGATACTGCTTTGGGATCGATGGCAGCCATTGGATTTCTCTTCCTCCTTTAATACAAAACAGAAACAAGATCTGTTTGCTGCCATTCCGGCGGGGTAACCTTGCTGGAGCCTGCAGCTGTAACTTGCCTCCCGGTATCACATTATTACGTGACCTTCACTGTTTAAATAGTCGATAGAACGTAATTAAATGGTTCTTCATAGAACCAAATTAATTTCTCCTATGCTGTATTCATTTTAAAATAGAATCGATATTATTTACCCTATCTGGCAGTGATGCCCCGTGCTTCACGTAACATTGATTCAGGACCAGCAGGTAGTTATCAATGAATGCACTTTGCTGCGGTAAATGAACACAATCAATACTCAGAAATGCGAGTTTTTTGGCACATGACTGAAATATAACTGAGTTTTCTTCAGATCTTTTTATTTATTTATTTATTTTTAGGATTTGCATAAGGAGAATCTGAATTTCACAGCTGAGCACAGCTCAGATGGTACTGTAACCATCTGAAAGATCACCAGGCAGTGCCACAACCCTTTAAACATCTTTATCCTCTGACACCTACGCTGCATAAGACATCACACATACAAAAACAGAAAACTCAATAAAGAAATACCATGGATTCCTTGAAAAAAATTATTGTTTGAACTCTAAGTGATCTCTGAATTAATCTTATGTGAAGTCAAACCAAAGCAAAAGTGATCTTAAAGAGTACCATGTGAAAGAGAACTTCATTGGGAAGGACACACCACCTAAATTTCAATTATTTGCTCTAGTCAGAACGGAATACAGAGGATCAGCTACAATTTTTCAAGGACAATTTTCTTTCTTTAAAAAAGAACCAAGATATACGGACTGAGGCAAGTCATTCTACTTTGGGCAATCTTAAAGTAAAGCACTTTTAATAGAAGACTTCAGAAGGCTTTAAAGCTATGGGTGTCCGTGGCAYTTGATGGGAGCCGGTATTCTTTCCCCATTAGAAAATGTGTCCCTGAATCCCTACAATCCTCCAGCCATCCAAGGCAGTCCTCATGTTTCCAAGAGCAACTTAATCCAGCCTAGTCAGATTTTCTGAGGTCACCTTGCACCAGGTTTTCGCAACTATGGAGGTATCTCTTCTTTCTGCCCCATTCAGCTTTTTTCAGCCATTGATTGCTTTTATTTTTACTTGTTATACACACACAAAGGGGAAGCTCACCAAACAAAAGCATTTCCATAGCATATTTGCTTTCACTTTTTACTACTGATTTATTACAACAATATTCTTTGAGTAAGAACTAGCAACAAAACCAGCATGCTTTGGAATAATACCGATACATCTTATAAATTTACTGATAAAGAGGTGAATGGATGTTTTAAATATTAACATTT
Source organism: Nothoprocta perdicaria (assembly GCF_003342845.1). NCBI lineage: Eukaryota > Metazoa > Chordata > Aves > Tinamiformes > Tinamidae > Nothoprocta > Nothoprocta perdicaria. The sequence goes on along the minus strand of NW_020455294.1, from coordinate 738,061 downwards.
TGCACATCTTTCAGAAATCAGCTACGACTTGACTTTTTTTTTTTTTTAATTCATGCATTTTAAGACTAAAGGTGGCTTTCTTTTCCTTTTTAACATCAAAGTGTAAGCATTAAACTAATATTTATATGCAATATATGCACATAAATCTGCCTTACTTTTGTATATGTCATCTATATAAATGTATGCATGRACATATTTACATAGCTACACTATATATAGATCATAGAATTTAGTTATGCTTTGAGGTTTTTAAAACCTCAGAGTTTATTTCTGTGCAAGCAAGTACTTAGGAGGTTTAAAGAGAAAAAAATATTCTDTATTGAGATCAGAAACAGTAGCCATGCACGAAAACCAGGATTTCTGTTGTACTCATGTATTTTAAAAGCGTCCTTAAGGAAGCAATGGTTCTTTGGTTAAGTTGGTAGAGAATATGATGGAAGTCAGAGAGAAAGTCTAAGGCTGGCAGTTAAGTGTAGCCTGTCCTAGGACCTTCCTTCTGCCCCATCTCCGCCACCTTCAGGGTTGGAGTTCAGGTACCTAGAGATGTTTCCAAGCAGCCCACCTAGGTTCTGGCTGCTGCTCCACAGAACTGCAGGAAACCTGCAGGCTCTSTATTAAAACTGGCCATCTCTCGTGGATACCTTGGGCACATCAGATAGATAAATGCAGGTTAGATACTCATGTCTGAACGTAGGAACCTGCACCCTCTTACAGTCAAAGCAGGGAAATTAATGGAAAAGAATCACCCACTGGAAGTACATAATTCTCGCTGCCGCCTGTCAAGGGAGCCTAAACTGAGCCATTTGGTGGCTAACTTCTGGTTGCTTCCCTTAGGACAGATGAAACTSAGTCTCTCTGGGTTTCTATCTACTGTCTCTAACAAATATGAACCACACACCCCAGCTTCCCAGGGGCAAGGGGATAAATGCGAGGTGGATATGGAGAACACCAGGGCACAGCACATATCACTTTCTGGAAGAGGCTGTCTAAGATTTGGGAAATGTTAGCAAAGGAGATGTAATTACCCTCTCCTTTAAAATGAAGCAGTTATACAGTTTTATCACAACTAAAGGGAATAACRTCTTCAAAAAAGGCCATTCTGTGAAAACGGGGCAAGTGACCCCTYAGCAAGTCATAGATTTGCTGATGCCTGCCTGGAAAGGAGGGTCTTGGGTTTCCTCCATGGCAGCCAAGATTGCTTAGGACAACCTGAACCAAAGGGCTCCTGAACTTTTCTCAGACAGTTTATCTAAACATAGACATCACGGAAGATGGAGATGTGGAAGGGAYCCTGGATTGTGGGGAGTGGCTGGGTTAGGGCTCCTCCACGATGGCCGTGCCAAGGACTTTCTCACAGGCTTTGTGTAAGGAAGAGCCTGAAGGATCGTGAGCATGTGCATCCATAAAGAAGGAGAGCACGCTTGACTGTGCCCAGGGCCAAAAATAAGGCAGAATTTTCCAGCTTCTTGCCAATCTTGGCAATCAGGTCGTCACTTTTGTGTCTTATCCCTTCCTGCTACTGCTCCAAGTGCACAGACTCTGCCCGAGTGGCACGGTAGCACGTACACACAGGAGAGCAGAAATGATTTCCAGTTTAAGCAATGCTGCTAAACATGGAGTATCAAATGAGACAGTCGGTTTGCTCATTTTAATTTAGAAGTTATTTTACTCAATTTCTTTATTATCTTCACGACAACCATTTGTTTGTAGTGATTACCCATTAGTTGCAAGCTGAAGAAAAGCTGATTAGAGGTAACCATTTCCTTGACACCTCCCAGGATTAAATATTTCATCAGACGACGACCCTGATGAAAGGCTTGGTCAGCACCACGGACTCAAAGAGTTGCTGGTGAGCTCAAGATTTTCCTCTGTATCATTTCTGCTTTTCTATATGTGGATCATTTGGTAAAAACAGCTTTTGTCTCACCAGAGTAACCAAGGATGCTACTGTAGATGATACACTGGAGAACAGACTTGGGAACAGCTCCGTATCAGAGCTAATGTACTTTACTAAGAGTTATCCTGTTTGGAAATACAGGCTATCTCTCTAGGGATAAGGTAAAATTGGTACTCAAAGGAGAGTCTCTGAAACATTCTTGGCATTGCCCTGATCCTTCCTAAATCCTTATTTACATGTTTAAATTTCTCTTGCCATTTTGGTGGGTGCTGCATTTTGGATCTCATCCCGAGCAGGCACCGATCAGGTCCCATCACTCTTCTTATCTACCATGGAATTGGAAAGCAAGCAGAGGATACAACAGGGAGACAGACGCTCTGGGAGACAGGATGCTGATTCCCATTCACAATAAACAGTAATGTGGTATGCATGTGACATTCCCTTCCCCACTTCGGAGCACTCATAGAAATTTTTGGCTTTGGATTTGATGCGGCCAAGGAAGCAGGCTGGGCAGCTCATCCCGATAAATCCCAACCACAGAAGGCTGTTCCAGCAGCTACATTCCAGACCTGATGGCAGGGAAATATGTTACATGGGAGGAGCGGGGCAACCTCCTGGTACAAAGAGTCAATGTTCTCATCATCTAGGAGTGCGGGTGAGCTGAAGACAGCTCCTTTTCTGCTCTGCTCTCTTCAAAGTCCTTTCACATTTGCCTTTGGGTGCACGGTCTACAAACACAGGCTGGACCTCCATGACTCCATCTCTTTGAAACATCATGGCCTTAGATAGGGAGCATTTTTGTTTCCACCTCCAACCTGTGGAAGACAGAAACTCCGAAGACAGAAACTCGCAGTAAGGAATAAACATGAGGCTTAGGAGGATGGCAGGAATGTAACAGAGCTCCCTGAACTGTTTTGAAATGATTAGGAACCAAAAGCAATGGAAAAAATGAAGCAGCAGCTCAGCTTGTATGTCCAAAACTACAAAAATGGAGATGTGATGATTTGGGGAACACCCAGGCCTTTTCCTTTTAGCGATTTCTCTACTCAGGGGTACACAGGCAGTGAGCACAACATGTACAAAAAAAAAAAGAAAAAAAAGGACAGAAAACAAGCACAGAACAGGCCAGAACAACTTCAAGCTGGAATGATTTTGACAGAGCTACCAATGACACTGCAGACAGACCAAACGGCCTCTCAAGGCTGCCTTAGACTCCATGAAACTTCAACAAAGCCTGAGAAAAGCACACACTGGGGGACGATGGAAGTGAGGAATCTCACTGCAGACCCCTTCCCTGGCAGCTTCTATTTCTGTGCCCTGCGATCGGCTGCCTTTGCTGGTCACCCCAAGCAAAGGGGGTCGAGCCGGTGCCGGGATCCACCACGAGTGCTGAGACACATTGTCCCCAATGTCCCTGGTCGTTTAGCTGCTCCTGCAGTGCCGGGCCCCCTTGTCCCTGGTGTCCCTGGTCATTTAGCTGCTCCTGCAGTGCCGGGCCCCCTTGTCCCTGGTGTCCCTGGTCATTCAGCGCTCCTGCAGCCACAGCTTGGGCTTTGCAAACAAAAGCAAACCACCTGAGACCACAGAGGACAGGATATGAGCTACTTATAGCAACACTGGACCACTGAACAAGAATAGCAGGAAAGCTGCTTATTTTTTTCTTTTTTTTTTTTCCCCCCAGCCTTTGAAGTAAGCTATTTATTAAACATTATAATACTCGAAACAGAAATCTTTGAAGGCAGGTTATCCTCCTCTGCACCACGTCCCGTTGCGAATGAATTGCTTCCTTTTCCTTCTCGGATTTTTTTCACTTGTGAAGCTGCCACTCGGGTTGTTCTCTGAAGCACCTTGGGGGAGCCCTCACCTTCAGCCACGGGAATAATCCGTCCATCAACGAAGGCATCAAAATATCCGTAACTCAGTGTCCCGACAGTGCCGCGTTGAATGTGCCAGGCTGCTTATCAGCTGTATAAATCCAATAAATAAGTTCCCCGAGCAGAGGAAAATGGGATCAATTAATAAGTAATGATGCAAGTGCATCATCTGAAACAAGAAGGTCTAGAGATGCGAGTTCATTTTTCACTTTTTAATTAGAAAAAAAAAAAAGGGACGTTCTTCCCCCCGCTTCTGTTGCTGATACACGTGGGTTTTCTTTGTTCTTGTGATTAAAACATTTGTCTCTCGCCCTCTCCGTTTGCTGAAAGAAGTATTTTTTTCCCGTTTGGTGTCAGCGAGATCACTGGGGAGTTTTAAGACGGGCCTTACAGAACTGTCTTTACAAATACAAGTGTTTGAGTAGCAAAGGCAGAGCGGTGCTTGCCTAATATTGCAGTGCCCAGAACGCATGCACTCCCTGTGCCACACTGACAGCCCCCCAGCTTGCACCCACACCACCACCACGCACAACAGCCTTGAGAGCCCGGCCCCCACGTGCAGCCAAGACAGGAACGGCTCTGCAGCTATCCCAAGGACCCTAAGGATCCCTAAGGACCATTTGATCCTGAGAATTTCTCTGTCCAAAGCCTGGGAAACAATCCCAAGCGAAGCGAAACTCGCCCGGGCCAACGTGTGTGCCCGCATCAGACCCGCATCAACAAAAAGTCTTAGCACTGAGGGACATAACTTACTCCAAGAGGGAGAAACGGTAGAGAAACCTAAACAATCAATGCCCTTTTATTTCTGAAAATCACAAAACCTTGCAACTTCCACTGACCAGCAGGGCGGTAGCAGCAGCCTGCCCCTCCGAAAATCCATTTACGGAAATGCGACTGCATTCCTCACTGTTTCTCAACTGAGGAGCAGACGCAGGCACGCGCGGTGGGACCAGCCCGGGGGGTGGGCCCCTCTTCTCCATATGGGCCACCTTCGGCTGCAGGTGCAACTAGCACTAGCCTTGTGCATCACTTCTTTCTCATCTCTGAAGGACTCGTCCATATGACTACTCCTCAAAATACCTCAACAAATGTACGCTATATATGGTGGGGGTTTTGCATTTCACCTTGCACTCATAAGGCAACACATATGTGCAATTTTTAAAACACATATAAGAACTTATTTTTTTTTTAAATCAAAGCAAAATAGTTCTCCCTACACAGYGGTGCTGACCGCTAACCAAACGCTCTCGCAGATAGGGAGATATTCTAGATGCCTCCTCCTTGAAGTGCGTGGTCACTAATTCACATTTCTGTATCTATTTGTGTTGTCTAAACCTAACAGAACATACCAGTGACCAAGTGACAACCCTGTATTCCCTGCAGTCCTTGGGGAATCTGGTGCAGTTCCTGGGTTGAAGGTGYTGACTGTTGAAGGGTAAGGTATCTACTCCTTAAGGCCTTCACTCCCCTTTGGAGGACACCAGAAATGCCAAGTTGTAGCCTCTACTTTAAGAACCAGCAACAAGGAGCTGGATGAATGACAGATGTTTGCAGAAGCTGTACCAGGGACAATCATGGAAATTCTGAGGGAACTTGGAGGTGGATTAGGTTTGGTGGGGAAAAGCAGCGTGAAGCACTCGTTTTGCTGGAGATTTTACAGGCTTTCTGTGGAACTGAGGTGCAGACACAGCACGGAGAATAAACTCCTACAAATGCTTTAGCAAAACAAGATTCCTTGGGCATTTATAATCTTGCTAATTGTTAATCAGTCACRTGTAATTTACTGGGAAAAGCAGCATGTAAGCTGGAGAATGTGTCCTGGTTCCCTCTGACTTTCTGAGGACACTCCACTAGGTTTTGAACAGGGAAGAAAAACTCCAAGATCAATAACTATAAGGTTTAAGCTATTCTGGTTATAGATCAAGATAAAAGCACCTATGCAGGTGTCAACTCTGAAAAGCACATCAACATTTTAAGCTCTTCTTAAGCTGTATTTCAAGTGGTGTCCAGGATAAGGACAGACTGAACCATATCCTTGAGCACTGTCCTGACTCAGGGCCTTCAGGCTGCCAGCAGCCTCTAGCCCTGCCTGCTCCTAAGGCGCAGCTGATAGTCCGGGATCTCTCAAGAACTAAGCACAACTTCAGTGCTTCCATTCCCAAAACTTTTAAAAAGGCCAGCGAAGCCATCTGGAGAAAGTGCTGATTTCTCCCGAGAGAACTTTTAAGGGAATATCCMCAAGAGTAAAACTCTTCAATTCCTCCACGGTTGCACTGCAAAATACAGTAAAGGAGTAAGTCAAAGGGAGACGTAGGTGGTTGCAGGCCCTTCCCCAGGACTCTTCCTCGCTGCAGTTTTGTTCAGCAGTTGCCTTCACACCTCCAGGCAGAACTGGATCGCATTGAGGACTTTGGCCATAAGGTCCCCCTTCTCTTCTATTCACATCTGGGCCCAAGTTTCACACCCCGATGTCAGCTGCCCCCCAGTACACACACACATGGAAGCAGGAACTTGCAGGGTAAAAGAAAGAAACTAATACAAGATTCCCTCAGTTTCTCCAAGACGATTTAATTATATTTCACAATCAATGAATGAAATACTGCATTCACATACTGCATTTCAGTATTTTTTAAATCTATAATGTTGAATTATTTTTTATTTATGTGTGTGTGCGTTTCCATTTATTTTATAGAGAAAATTAAAAYGTTTTGTGTATCCCTTTAAAGCCACCTTTTCAGGGCTGTGCTGAGCAGCCACGGGTCTCCAGAGCCGCAGTTTGCTTTGCTCTCACATTGAATTCCTCAGTTCAGCACACGCTCCCTGCAACTTGCATGTGGCAAATTGCTTAGTGCCAATTCAGGTGTCAAAATTTACCTCAATCCTTGGCCCTAATTCCAACTTCTCTGCAACTCTGTGAGCTGCACATCGTACTCCGGTGAGGAGCCGACAAGTCTGAACGACTGGCACTAATCCAAATCCAACTTGAATGGGAACATAAAGTACCTCTAAGTTTCACAGGCCTTGCATTTCAGTCTTTGCATCTTTCTAATGCTAAAGGCTGCCCTACAGGCCGCCAGTCTGTTGACATTGGTCCCCAAAGGGACCATCAGTGCTTCAAGAAGCCCATGAAAGATGACTTTGAAGATGAAACTTAATATCAACATCATTATACTACAGAAGGTTCAGTTTCTCTATTAGCTATTTTATTTTTCACACTACAAATCCACAAAATTTGCAAACTGGTGCTGAAAACACCAAACAAAACTATGGGAAAATCAGATGATTTATTTGCTAAGTGTTGGTGTCACATCTCTCACTGTAACACACTGTCCGAGCCCAACAACAAATTCAAGTACCTGAACATGAAAAAACAGAAAAGTGCTTTTCTTCCCCCCAGGAAGGAACGCCAGGTTGGAGAGGAGTTGAAATGCATGTCACCGCACAAAGAGCAAAGCACAGCTCTCCGCGCCGGGGTTATGACCCGCGTGCACAAAGCATCCAGCAGCTGAAGAGTTTGGAGGTGCTGATTCACTGACCTGACTGCAAAGGCAGCGCATGGTCAATACGGGGGGTCTGCAGCGGCCGTGGGGGGCAGATGCTCAGCGAGGAACATGGGGCAAACCAGGGGTAGGACACGGGCAACCRGTCAGGTAGCTACTGAACAGTTACTGGCAACCACTAAGGTAGCTGTTGAAAGGACATTTTCCTTTTAGCTTTGTTTGTTAGAATCATTAGAACTTCTCTCTTCATTATGTGAGCAGAATCCAGGTCTATATATAATATATGCTTATATACATATACACACATACATGCCTGTGCAAACACTTCCAAGTGCATGCAAAGATCCTTGACATAAAGGGAAAAAAATGCACAATTTAACCCTTTTCAGATATCATCTATAGTAGCTTCTACCACTTTCAAGATTCACAATAGCATGATTTTATTAATGCCCATAAAGCCTGATTTTGCATTCAGCCAGTCAACATGATTTTAAGTGCACATATCTCAACCTGAAAGTCAGCAAAATATGAAATAACGTCAGGAGAATATTAAAATCTCCCACTGAGATAAATGGAAGTACGAAGGTTCAGACAGAGCCAAATAGATTAGTGCTCACTTCTCACTCATTATATGTTTTTGGCTATCACAGTACAGTTTTATAATTTGATTGGGGGGGGGGGGGATTACATTTTTTGAAGGTATTTTCCACTCTGACTTTCTTAGGCTGCTCCTCGCTCTAATACTGCACAGGATTATTAGCCAGAAAATAAAATTGCAACTACATAATAAGCTCAGTTCAATGATCTCCATGTTGGGGATATATAGATTCTTTTCTACATACAACTTTTGGGAGGAGCACTAAAAACCAGGGGAAGAAAGAAAAAAAAAGGTGGGAGGCTGGCGGGGGCAATTGCTCTTTGACATCCYCCTTGCTTCAGAAATCAGCAGGAGTTTGGAAGGGAGTCAAATGTCCCATTGCTAAAGAAACTTGGACTCCCAGCAGGGCCATGCCAGTGCGGAGCGGGTCCCGGCGCTGCCCAGCCCTGCTCCGGGAACGTTGCGACCGGGCAGGAAACCCCTCTCCTGCTCCTTGAGTGGAACCCAAGTGCTGGCATAAAGAAAGCGGCCAAGGTACTAACAGCAACAAAAACTACAGGCTCAGAGGCAGGCTTCAAAGGCATCTAGGTGCCTAACTTGCATTAATTTTCACGGGACTAAGCTGCCTTTGAGTATCTGGGGCTCAGTCTTCACTTTGCTTAAGCTGCTCCAGATCCCGGTAGCTCTGCCGGGATGTAGGAGCAATTATATCTCACAGCTTTGAATCCGACAGTGAATTTTGGAAATCATTGCTAGCACAGTACCTTTTAACGTAAAATTTTCTGTCCAGAAAAACGCAAAGGAATTTTATATACTTGGTATTTGGAAGTCTCACCCCTTTAGATATAGAGCGAGGTCAAAAGTTAGCAGCATGCTGAAACCGCGGGCATCCAAATAAACTCTGCTTTCTTCCTTTAGTACAGAGAAGTGTTAGACCTTAGACCAAGCTTTACCCTTCCATATCTCATCCAGGTGCACCTGGGAAGACAAAAGAGCTCACGGGGCCTTTTTCTCGCCAGTGTCATCATCTAGTCCAAGAAAAAATACAGTTCCTCCCAGGGGAACTTGCCTCTCCAGTTCATGCCAGCCCATTTTGTTTTCCTTCAGCAAGTTGTGCTTTTCTTACCCGGTGATATTACATGAAGAAAACACACAGAAAACAAGTATGTTAGCTCTGGAAACACTCCTTTTTGTCCCCAGTGGCAAAAGCTCCATGGGCTTACACATTAACCTCATTCCTGGGCGACGCATGCTGCCTCTCGCAGGCATGCRCTTTCCTATAAATCACTCCTTGGGAGAATCACCCACCTCCCTGTTAAGCACCTGCTGGAGTAATTTCAGGAAATTTGTTCCCGACTTGGGCTAATCCTTCCTGGCTAGTCATCTTCCCTTTCCTTCTAAACTCTCTGTTATCCTTTAATTGTTGATTATATCCCTCCTGTCCCAAGCCTTCAAGGTTCCTTCCCCATCCCTGTGCCGAACTGGTTCAGCAGGAATTCCTACGACCACTTCTCAGCGTATGGGGCAACCTTCTAATTTCAAGTACAAACTGAAGGTGGTAGTTTTGGCTCACGAGAGACAAGGCTTTACTCCTCCTTTACTCAACTACAAAGAATTTACGGCTGGTAAGGAATATTTGGGAGTTTTACTCCCTTTGTTCTGCTTTAACCTTCTACACGAAACCCTGTTGGGGGATGAAATACTCAAAACCCCCAAAGAGGCTACATTTTATTTCACGTCTCTTCTGGAGCTGAAATAGAAATACCAGCTGACAAACGGCCATTTGTAACACAGATGTTAATGCAGTACTAAATGAGACAAAAAATCATCAGTGCCGTTTGCAAGGCTCCCTGCGACRTGCAGCCATCAGACAACGCTTACCCAGGCACTGCTGAAGCTGGCTTTGAACAGGCAACCAGTACATGGTTTATTATTAATTTCAGTGTTATAATAAGCAATTGGGTTAATTGAATGCGACAACGATTGTATTTCCCAAACTGTAGAATAATATAAATGCTCTTCAGAGCACGTATCAGCAAAGGAGACCTTCTAGATGCCCTCTCTGATAATGTCACCATCCATSCTGGCAAGGTGAAGTACCTGTTCCTGGCAAAAGGCACAAAGAAGCTGTTTGGCATGTTACAAAGCGCAGTTTAAGCCATCATTTGGCTTCGTTCTGCACACATTCCAGGAACCCTATAAACAAAGACAACATGTGCAATGTTAACTTTCTCTTTTATGCTGACAGCTTTTTTCTCCCGTATAATGACCTTCCTGCACAGAGTGCGTTACCATAAAAAGAAACAGAGCCCAGTAAAATTAGAGGAACTGCTCAATATCAAAACGTTTTATCTGAGGAAGACACCGCCGCCAGTGTAAATACAAAAGGCACAAGAATTAAAAAGTATTTGTTTTGCTGTCTCTTCTTTAAGTTTAGATTGTTCAAACAAACGTAGCTAGCGTTTTCAATTACTCTGCAACGGAGAGCCCCTCCAAAGCCTGAAATGGTACTCCAGAGAATGTGAACTTGGCTCGAATTGCAGGCAATTTTCATCTTCTTCTATTGACAAAGAGCAAACTATTCGAATGCACTGACTGCAGCCAAGAATTCGGGTAAGAAAGCTAAATCAGTAAACAAGTCACCAAATGGACCACCGCTAAGGAGCCTGCGATCTGAAAACATCTTAGTGCCAAAGCCCACTGCTCTGTTTTACAAGCAAAATGCTAATGGGCAGTTTTAGTTAGAGATTCTCTCTCTCTCTCTGCTCAGCGCAAAAGAAAAGCTACCTGTATTTTAGATAGATACAGCCTAAGTTTGCCATCTTGTTTGCACAGCAGAAAAGAAGAAAACCCAAGACGAACTTCACAGCTGCTCAGCTTGGAACACTGCAGAAAGCAGAATTACATTTTTAGAGTTTTATTTGAACTACTACAGACAGAAAACAGCCCTTATTCAGAACATTCGCCTTTTTACCATCATTCTCAGAAGAAGAAAACTAAAACTTCAAGAATGTCGTTGCTTTGTACCCACTGCACGTTGGCTTCTACTGTGGTAACCAGTCCCAGAGCTGAGTAAGGCTGATCCCTATCTCTAGGGTYGGGATCTTCCTGGATCATCCACAGGAGGGAAGCATTCAGGAGTCATGGCCGATATTAACACAGAGGAGCTTTCATTTTAGGCTAGTCCCACCCGTGGTGAAGCCACGCTCCTCAGGAGCAGGGAAGGAGCAGGGATGGTGAGCGCGCGCGACGCTCCATGAGGCGGCGCAGGCCTTAAGGGAGAGCGCCGCCATGGCGCAGGCCTCAAGGGCCGGCGGAGAGCCCCACCATGGCCGGGAGGGCTTGACGGGGCACCCCCGAGCTCGCCAGAAACCCAAGGGAAGGAGAGGAGAGTGATTATGTGCAGCTGAGCAAGCAGAGCGCCGGGGCTCCTCAAGCAGGGCTGCGGGGCTCGCCGCTGGTGTTCTGCGCCAGAAATGTTTGCCATCTGTGTTGCTCGCGCTTCGTTATGGACCCTAATGGAGCCTTCAGACATAAAAGCGTGGGGGTGGGGAACGAAAACAAGATGAAGCCCACGTATTTTCAAACCACTTTCGTCTGCATATTGCACAAGGGCACTCTGGCACTACAGGAAAAATGGAAGGAACCAGCACCGGGCAGCTTTGGGATGAGCTCTGGAGGCTGCGCGGAGTTGGGTTCCCTGCCCYGGGTGACTAATTCAGAGCTCTTGTGCACAGACGAACCCTATGGGCACGGGGAGGCAGCCCTAGCACAGGCACAAGAGAATCCGACAGGCTATAACCCTTTCTCAAGAGCCCTTACGCCTTTAAGCTCCCGCCGTATGCTGTGGATTTCCTGGGAAGCGGCTGCGTTTGTTCCAAGCGTTTCTGCAGGGAGCTCCTCTGCCGCCCGTCCCCGGCTGCGCGGAGGTCATCACAGCCTGGAGAGCATGAAGACCAAACTCCAACATGACACACCGCTGGTGCTCTTGCATAAATCCAAGGCTCGGCTTGCTCGAGCTGAACATCCCACACTGTGTCATACAGGAAAAGAGGCGGAAGTCACAACCTCAGGCCTGACTTCCATCTCAGGCTTTTTCAGTCTGTTCACCAAGACTTCTGCAGGAGAATGGTGCTCTAAGGATGTTTTGGTATCTCCCCAAGCGGTTGCCTGGCTAAGTCTTCTCACAGTCCCTCACTACCCAGTGTAGCAACGCAGGACAGCTGAGATGATGCAAATTCCTTCCGCTTCCTTCAAGCCCAAAGAATGGAGCCGATCCAAAGATTGGCTCCAGCTCCTCTACTTCCGTTCAAGCCAGCTCATTACTGGGACATCTATTCTGCAGCCCTCAGCATACCAAAAATCTTTGGCAGCRTCTTCTCCGTTTCAACAGAGCTGCCGGTAATTTGAGGCTCCCTGCTCAATTCGGCACGTGCACACAGCATGGCCTCAGGAGAACGCAAGATCATGTTAGGAGGAATAATGCTGTGTCGGATGAGTTATTAAACTTCATAATGATAAAGTTTGAGATAAAATGATATATCTGTGATGTTAATTCTAGCAGAGAAGGACTGGACTGAACAACAAACCACACCAGGAAAAAGAAATTCACAAGTGGAACAGCAGTTTGTTTTGATCTACAGCTGGTGCAGCCCCCAACAGTTTCTCGGTGCTGGAAGTGGTTTTGGACCTCCATTCATGCCAYCTGCAAGGTGACCCATATTGGAAACACCACAGGAGTTTCAAAAACGCTTTCAGATTTGGAAGCACGTCCGAGGAGCTTCCCCAGAGCAGGCAGACTSCTGAGAAGAACATAACCAAAAGCAGACTCGCCCCAAATTTGCCAGCATTAGCATACAGACTCTCAGCAGGTGAACCATCGAGGCTGGATCCTCCAGTGATGTGCTTGTGAATACTCTTCCGTAACTTCCAGGGACCTCTGTGACGTGGTTCCGGACACCTCTCAGTGAGCTCTCTAGGAMTGGAGTGACACCAAAGGGGAGAGGCAGCAGACACCGTCTGCCAAAAGCAGAGCCTCTATGGGRGCGCAGTAGGTAGCAGTGCAGGGAAACCTACCCAAGAATGACCCAACCATTAGCCTGGTAAAAAAGAAAAACTCCACTCCATAACTGAAAGAGCAAAGAACCACCCCTTTGTTCTCAGGATCATACAGGGGAACTAATCAGACACCTTTGCTATTATTTTTCTTCTCCTTACGTTCTCCTTACGAACTCGTGTGTTATGGAGGCATGCACCTACGACTTCAGAAGTCATGCAGTTTTTCTCCCTCTATTAATTTGTCCATCATTTCCAGAAGAATAGTGGGGAACTTGGACACACCTACAGAAGACACATGGTGATAAGGAGTTCAGTGGAAAAGAAAATCCATTTTGAATATAGAGACCATTTGCCTGCCACCATGCCTCTGGTGTCTTCACAGATTCCCGTGTACCCTACAGATGTTTCCATTAAAACTTCTACTCCTTCAGTGCACTAATGATAGTTTACCTTAGAGTTCAGTTCATCTCTGGTGGCAATCTCTTCTTAACCTTGTCTATATCCTCCATCATTGCTTTCTAACTGGATTTTGASAGTTTAAAAGGCATCAATCTATCAGAGCTCTCTTGATTTTCAAAATCTTACAAAATTACCAGTTGATTCTGCTGCATGGCTATGTTTCTACCCCAAGTGTTCAGCCTTTTTGGTATGAGAAGTGGAGCTTTTAATCTCTCCTGAACCTGGATCTTTTTGAGTGCAGTCATATGAGCTCTTGTAAAGAGTGATTATTCCTTTTTAAACTCACCATTACCTCAGCCCTAGAAGTGCTTGTCCTGGTTTTCTCTGCCCTGTAATGCCTCTAAGTATACCTGGAAATTCATAAAATCACTGAACACATTGTGGAGAGGTAGAGTTGGGGGGTCTTCATCCTTGGAAATGGACATAGTTCAGGTGACCTGTTCTCATTGACCCTGCTTAGGTCGGAGGGATTGGACTAGAGGATCTGCAGAGGTCCCTGCCAACTTCAAGGGATCTGTGATTCTATGAGATTCCCCTCTGGCCTCTCCAAGAGTGTGACTGCATTTGTACAGCTCTTTCACAAGTAACATATTACCTTTCAATTTGGCCATTTAAGATAAATTAGGAAACAGTAAACTTCTGTGTTCTAACCTTGCCATCATTTCAGCATTGGAAAATCTCAGCACTCTCCAGCATCTTGAGATACTTTTCAAGTTCTCAAAGGTACATTCTGCTTTACAAGTAACACCAGTATAATGCGTGCCTCATAAAAGCCATCACTGGTGTCAATAACAAGGCTATTTCCATCTTTACTTCACATATGCCTTTTCTGAGTAAGTCTGTCAAAAATAGGCTGCGGAGCAGATGCCTTTCAGGATATGTCTCTGATCTCCTTGAAGCTCTGTCCAGGTTTGGCTTTGGTACAGAGACCACGTTGGATTGTTCTGCTCACTGAGTATTTGTTAAATGCTACCACAGGGCTTGGGACTTGCAAAATTAAGGGAGTGCTTCCCTGGGGCTCTTCTATAGCTAAAAGATATTAAAAGGCAGACCTAGGGAGAAAGAAACAAAATAACAGGGAAAAAAAAAAAAAAAGAAAAAAAGAAATGAAATGAAAACAAGGAACACCCAAAGACTTGCAGCAGAAGGCTAATGTAAGTATTTTAAAACTCAAATGCCTTTGTTTTTCCTCTTCTATAAAGACTGACATGAAAGAAGGCAGTGCGAGCTGCTGGGAGGGCCTGTCAGGAGAAATCACTGCGATGCTGGGACGGGACAGGACAGCAGTGGCCACAGAGGCCACCACCACGGCCCTGCTGCCAACAGGGCCACACAGCCTCGATGGAATATTCCTGTGCTCCGCTCGGCCCTGCTCTGTCATCGGCACTGAAGCTCTTTGGCACCGGGGCAGTTTGTTTTCACTGCTCTTACAATAGCGYGGGCTTTTCCCTTTCATCTGCACCGCCCTGACCTCCCTCTTCTCCCTTCGGTCAAACAATTATCATCGGATGCAGGAAGAACCTTGTTGAGGTTCTGCTGCTCCTAACACACTTTGCTGTGCTAATACTTCCTGCGCACCCTGCCAACGTGGCACCTCTCCAAGACGTGACCCTGGGGCTGGGAGATGGTCACACAGGCACGATGCTGCCTGCTGCAGCTGCCCKGCCCCGCGCTCGCTGTGGGCACAGCTTCAGCATCAAACGGCTCGAATGAAATGAAGGGGGGCTGCTCACAGCAGTGTGCGCTCCTGCTCCTCAGATTACATTCCCAATGTAATTTGCAGGGTACCTGGCAGCTGCCAGTGCACACAGAAGAGAATATAAGTTTCCTGAGAAGTGAAATTAACTGCCTGTTCCTTCTTGGAAAATTAATTTCCCGTATTACTCACCTATATTCCGTAAACAACACGGCGAATATATGCAGAGCTTCAAAACATCTACTGAACATCTACCTAATATTAGGTTCCAGGAGCAATGTGTAAACTGGACCCTGGACACTGACAGATCCACAAGTAGAGGGAAACAACAGGTCTGTCTTAGAGGAAGGTCCCTGGTGTTCCCTGTCTGCAGTGCTTCAAAATTAGCTCCACGAGCTGTCACGCTTTGCTGATGCACAGTAATATTTTTTAGTTTATTCTTATCCTCATGCTTCTCCTAAATGCTGCTTACAGCATTTGTTTAATATCAGATTCACACTCTCTCTCCTCCTAACCCATATATCTCTCTAGCAAAACAAAACAACAAAAAAAGTGTTCTTAAAAAGCTTGATAAAGGAGAGCGTAACTGGTGCAAATAGGAGCAGTTTGAGAACTAATGGGAAAGATAAATACAGCAGGAAAAACATGAAAAAAGTGAAAAGAAATGGACTGACATGGAGCAGAACAAAATAATATAAGGCTTTGGTGGTGAAGACAGAAAGACTAAATTTGATGTAATAAGGCCTATCAAAGAAGAGATAACACAGAAAAGCAGAGGCAAACTGCCAAACACATGCACTAGATCCCATGAAAGTCATCCAGAAAGAGGAACTGGGACCAGTTTTAGTGGAGATGAGAGACAAATACCCAGGCTTATAATATATAAAGGTTTCAGCTGTGGGAACAAAAAAAGAATGATCTGCAAACCAAAGACGACTGAGCACCTCCTGACAGAGGCCTGCAYTGGCCTCCTACCTGCTTCAAAGCACAGTGTGTTGTGTTAAGCCTGACCTCTGCCATGGTCTCAGAGCTGGCCTTTTCCCTTGGTGATGGCCCTAGCCGTGGAGGGATTTTAGCTCATCAACAACCAAAGCGCAATGAAATGGGGAAGTGCAAAAATTCAGGTTGTTCAGTCTGTTTGTGAGCTGAATTTGATATTCTACTTGTCCTTTATTTTTCCCTCCRTAGACTAGTGGTTAAGCAACGGGAAAAAAATCACTATGGTGATTTACAGAAATCTCTTTACTTGAATTTAGGATGCAACTCACAATAAGCATGAACAGTGTACAGCAATATTTTAATTATTTAGCACAGGAAGTGAAAAGTACCCAATACAGCTAAAATTGCAGTGGGGATTTATGTAGACAGAAGGTAATTACACAAAGTGGACTTTGGCCAAAGCTCTCGGAACATGAAGTGATCTCAGAGCCTTGTGGAAATTACCATGGGATMTTTAATGACAAGTAGGCTAAATCTTTGTTTAAATTGTCCTAAAAGAGACACCTACTGTAAGAGAACCTTTTCCCTTTGCTATATAGATTGAGAGCACCACTGGCCTCCCAAATGAGATGGCATCTCCAACACAATTAAAAAATGAAATAATGTAAAAAATGAAACAATGTAAAAACTGAAATAATGTAAAAAATGAAATGAAATGAAATGAAATGAAATGAAATGAAATAAAATGAAATAAAATGAAATAAAATAAAATAAAATAAAATAAAATAAAATAAAATAAAATAAAATAAAATAAAATAAAAAATATAAAATAAGTAAAATAAAAATAAAATGTACAGGTGTTAAAAAATTAAAATAGACTAAGAGCAGTGATCTCAAGTGTTTTACATACATAGACTCACTTGCTTCCCACTCTAATTTATTTTAGATTAATAAGACAGCCTTTATTTTAAGTCACTGTGATGACAATGGAATTATGCCAATGTAACCTTCATTTTCTTAATTAGCATTTACCAAGAAGTTTGTCCTCCTCTAGAAACATTTCCTTCCATAAGGAAGAATAACCTTGAACAGAAGACAAAACTAAGCCAAGAGGAGGAGGAAAAAAACAAGCTGAAGCTCCAATGTTTTTATATACCTTTATATAGATATATTTATTTACATACATTCAAAATTTAAGGAAAATGGGCTTGAATGGGCAATGGCTTCGCTTCGCAGAAGCAAGCCCAGCCCAGGCCTGCATGTGGAAGTCCTCTGGGGAAGAGCAGCCCCAAAGCCGCCCTCTTTTACACGCGCCTCCTCCGCGGGACCATGTGGCCGGGCAGCTCCTTGTTTATCCAGCCGGGAAACAAAAATGCCACTAAAAAGCAATCAGCAGGCAGATGGCCAGTTTCACTAATCTGACCCTATTTCTTCCAAGTAGATCTAGTCAACTGGTACAATACCGATGCCCCAAATAATCCACAATTCCTATAATACTTAGATTTGCATATTTAGGTTAGAAATGCCAGGCCTATCTGGATTAAGACTTCCCCCCTCCACCAGTGRAACGATGCTTGGCTGTAAACTCTGCACGAGGGGCTGCTCCCTTTGCAACCCCGCACCCACCGAGAGCCCAAGCCCAAAATCCCAACGCGGGAATTCGAGTTCCCCGCGAGCGGGAGCGCGTTTGGGACGCGGCCCTTCCCGGGAACGGCGGGCGCCGCCAACGCGGAGGCTCCGCCGGAGCCGCCCCCGCCACAACAGATGACAAGACGCGGCCCAAGCTTCATCTCTTGCTAATTAAACGAATCAATTAAGAGACTATTGTTGCAACTGTGTAACTGCTGTTCTATAGTGGCAATAACAACCCCACGGGGAGGTCTTTTCCTGCATTAAAATGCTGTCCTCCACAACTCCATTGGATATTATTAGAAACAGTTATTTGCGCCTTGCTGTCATATCAGGAGCAAAGGCAAATTATGGAAATACGCAGACCAGAATGGTCCCAGTATGAGATCAGGTTGGGTTTTCAGCCTCCAAGGGAACAATTGCTGAAATTCCAAAGTTCCCTCAAGTTCTTTAATGGAACTGATAAATCTATCAGCACAGCAGCCATTTAGAGCCTAGGTAAGGGTCACACATTTGCATGCTTTCCTGCTAAGCTGATACAATTCCACTAGATAAATTATCATATTAAGTTTACCCTCCTGAGTTAAACTGATGGAGTTCAAAATTGTTTTCGATGGTTGTCATTAATCGCTGTTACAGCCTAAATGCTCACTTTGAAATCTAATTGTGCTGGGGTACCAAGGGTCATATTAATAGCATTTTTAATGTTAAATCTTTGTAAAACATGTTTATTTTACTGATAATACCACTGAAGCTTAGAAGACTAATGGGAAGCAAAGCAAATTTATTATCAATAAAAAGTTAATTTAAAATTTTCATTCATTYGGAGATTTAAATTAGCTTTACTAACTTCGTCGTGCCTTTGTTTCATTAGGATCCCTGGTTAAGCTTCAAAGCCACATAAATTAATACCTCCTAAACGGTTCTTGGGTATCCACCAAAGCAGCAGCCATCAAAAAGCTGTTTAAAAACACAGGCTACACATATGCTTATTATTTGGCAACAGCCATCATCTTCAGGAACAAAATTCTAGATCCTTATTATGATGTAACAGTCTTGATATGGTTTTAAAAGAAATCCACACTCCATTTTTTTGGCAAAAGCAAATTTTGCAAAACAAAGAATTTAATGTGAACACAGCAATTTTTGGTCTACCAAATAAAATCATTTGAGCTACACTCCACTGTCAACTAGTGTCYCCAAAAGTGACAGGAGAATCAACCATGGTCAACCCTTGCTGTGTTAGGGAATATTAGCAAGAGGAGTAAGAACCTATCGAATGAAGTATGGAAAATCAGAAGACCTTTCTTTTTTCCCATTTGTTTCTCTTCAGAAAGAGAAAGGGGAAAAAAATAAATTAACATTTATTATATGTTAATACCATTATGCTACAGAGTGTCTACATTACAGAATCCAGAGATATTAAGGGCGTTCTAGGGAATTCTGAGCTGGTTATGATGCCATTACATATTTTCTCTATAAATTACAGCAACTTAATGCAGAAGCAAAGGCCACTTCTAGCCTGGCTTTGTAAGAAAGCGAGGTTYGCAATCGTGATTTCTGCCTGCCTGTCAATCCCCGCTCATTCCTTCCCATTACCCCCTCTGCCCCAAATTAATCTGCTGATTAATCTGGCCCAAATTTGCAGAAAGAGCAGGGAGGTCCAGCTCTCTCGGAGTGCATGGGGCACGCGTGGCCAGCCCGTGTGKGCCCGGGGGCCGGCGCAGGGGCAGGCTCTCACCTCCACACCGGTGCCTCTCACCTGAGCAGCCCCCAGCCACGGATGSTCAGGAGTTCTCCTGCGGGGCCTGCAGGTCTGTGTCCTCCCTCTGAGATCTCTCCCTTCCCTCCCCTGCTGATCCAGCTTCGGCATCCAGCATTTTAAGAACTGCTCTTTTTCACCTTGGAGATAACGTTAGCTCCATCCCGCAAAGGGATGTCCTTCTCCACCTTAGCCCAAGTTTGAACAACCCAGTGGCACTCATACTAGGCACACAGGATTCACCTGTCAGAAATATGCACAAGTCTTGCTTTAAGTCAACGTGGCAAAATGCAGAAGGAATGCCAAGCGCTTCCTTTCGCCTCCTTCTGAAAAGGATCCTCAACAACATTTCCAAAATATTCTAAGGGATTTCATGATGTGGCTTTCAGTATCGCTGGTATTCCTAAATCTCTCAAGCTCTTTTGACAGCTTTAATATCTCCATCATACTTTATGCTTAAAAATGTGCAAACATGTAAGGGCATTGAAAGAGAAGTGGGCAGATGTGTGGCACAGGATCATCCAGAGCACGGGAGCTAAAACGATTACGGTGGGCCTAAGCCTCCCTCCTTGCCAAGCTAAATCCATGCTGTAGGACCTGTTCTCTGCTTATGAGATCTTAACTGAGAATCCAAGACCTGCTTCTGCAGAAGCTTGCAGCCACTTGCAGGATTCCTGCAGTCCATGCTCGGAAGCTACACGCAGAAGTTAATGCTGCCTTAACCGAATGCCTGCTTTCCCCGGGAGCACTTTCTGCACTGCTGTAATTCCTCTGACAGCTGCTCTGCGACTGGAAGGTAGAGCACGTAGGTGCTTCTGGCGCCTCTGACGCCGGGTGGAACGGGAAAAAAACCCTCTGCAACAGTAGAACTCCCTTTAGATCAGCAGGGACCCTGATCTTAAGGGCTGTGAGGAAAGAGAGGAATAACAACAACAAAAAAAGACAGTACTTTGCAAAATAAACACTTCTTAGACCACAGACCATACTTATTTTCTTGTTAATACTCTACATATTCCAATAGCTGTAACCTTTGTATCCTTTGCATCCTTTGCAGGTTTTTAACTGATGTTTGAAAGTCTCCATAAACCTTCAGTATCTAAAGTCTCAGAAGTGTCACACATAGAAAGGAATGCAGAAAGAAGGAAAACCTGTTAACTGCAATGATTTGTAAGGGTGAAAGAAGCACATTGTTAAACATTCATCATTGTAAGCTAAATCACAGGCTCATACAGTCAAAGCTTCCCACCTTTATTGCAATTTAATTGGACTTTGCCGGAATGGAGGAAGGAGGAAAAAAGAAGGAAACCGTCTGGAAGCTGATGAGATTATAAGGAGATGGAAAAGTTTCTGGACAATTTGCAAGCCTCAGTAATAGGACAGGAAAGTTGAAAGTTTGCTGTTGAAGCAAAAGCAGACAAATCATGGCAGGGGGGAGTGAGAAGAGGAGCCAGCAGAGAGAAGTAGAGCAAATACCTTGACCTGTGATCCAGCTCTTAGGCCTACCCTGCATACAAGAAACCCCAAAAGTAGAGGTGAAAATATGGAGGAATGCCTCTATATAATAACTGTCCATTTCCAACCAGCTTCATAAACAATACAGATAATTAATGAACCTTGACTGTGTAGGATAGGTAAGAAAGTATAAAAAATTATTGATAGTGAATGGTGACAGTTGTACTAGAATGTGTGCTAAGTAAGTAAAAAGCATACTAGAATGTATGCTAAGTAAGAATGTAAGCTAGGCTTGACAGAGACTAGTTCTCTTAAGCCAACTGCTTTCAGTGTGGGTCTGCAGATGCAGAGGCAACGGGAGGAAGGATCTCTGCATGACATTAAAGAAGTGTCAAAAAATAKAGAGGGAAGCTCAGCATTAGCTATTTATGAGCAACCATGCAAGGGCCCACACCTCTCCAGCCGAACTGCAGATGTTTTGTAAAGCAGAGGTGGCAAAGAGCCCTCCATCGAGGATGGGACTGACAGAGGATGGTGATTACACCCTCGTATTTGTTTTAATAGGACTTTTGTTTGTTACCAACCCACTTAGATCAGCTGTGTATTCCACAGCAGAGAGGGCCCAGGAAGTGCCATCTTCTTGTTCCAGGCAATATTGCCTTGGGACGTGGTTCTGGCCATTCACCTGAAGCACAGATTGTCTTCCTTCCCTTTTCTTTTAGAACATACAACACAATAAGATTATTCTGTGTTATAGTAAGGATATTACCAAATAAACTAATTCTCACTGAAAGTGCCAGAAYAGCTACTCAGTGACCACATGATATCTAGTAATGCCCACCACAGCAAAGCAATAAGGCTGCAAACAGCCTTGCAGCGCCTCGGTACTATAAGCAGGATTCCTTCTGAAATAATTTAATTAGTACTCAAAATGTTATCATCAGCTCAAAAAAATTAAAACAAATCAGTGTAGTTTCCTATTCATCATCCAATTCTTACAGCTAAAAGACTACAACAGTTGCTTGCTCTTTGGGCAGAAATATCTTTTCATGTTCTCCAGTAGCATATGGGAGTCCTTCCTATACCATCCGTGCCCCTCTTAACACTCTGCTGAAAACCATTCTGCAGCAAACACGCTCTCTAGCTGCCACTAGAATCTGAAGAGAGGAGCAAGGCTCAAGGGACAAAGAATTCCTAGTCATGACCWGAAAGGAATGAAAACACTATTAAATAGTCACGCAGCCCCCCTGAACGATGCTAGCAGCAGACATTCAAAGCTGTGATTTCACTGGGAGGAGCAGTGTGATTTTCCCCACTCTCCTTTGAAACAACAGAAATATGCCTCTTTGCTGCCACATTAACAGAACTACTCGTGCTACTGTCCACATGCTTGTCATATGTTATGCAGCTGGATTCATATTAAACTGCTGTCTTTCCGCTGGAATGTAGTTTTCCCTGTCCTTCAACTAGCTAWATGGGATACAAAGGAGATGTGCAGCAGAGGAACAAACCTTTCAGTTCTCCTCAGCGTGTCAACCGGCTTCCTGAAGCACAGCCTTGGGTCTTGGCAACATCCAGCAGCAGAACTGCTTCCCCTCTCTCATGTCACAAAATCAAGGGAAGCTGTTTACCTAAGCTGCTGCCCTTCTGGTTAAGCGAGGKATCAGCTGGTTCTAAAAACACGTTTTGAGGGACAGGGCAGCGGTGTGTGCACCGCAGCACCGTGCTGCTCGCCACCACTCAAGCACCATCCAAATCTGCCCCTGTCACAAGCAGCGCAGCTCAAAGCTCACAGCTACACGTAGGTTCTTCTAAGATAAAAACAAAAAAGAGCAGAATGCTAGTTTTCTAATTTTACAACCTGATTACATTCATAATAATACAATATAATAGCAATGAGAAACCCGAGTTTCTTACTGCTAAATATTCCTTTCACACGTCTAGATTGTCTTGATGGCGCTTCTGTGTTAGTAAAGGCTTAGTAAGATGTACACAATGGTGAGCAAACAACCTGAGRGCCTTCCCTGGAGACGCCAATCTTTTCTGACTGATCATTTACACTTTCTGCATACATGTACACATATACACTCAGGTACACACGTGTTAGACTACACAGGTCTGTATGCATAGACAAGATGTGGAGGATCTTATTGCAGAGAAAAGCTATTCCTCCCCCATCACGTGTCTAAATTAAGGGCAGTATGTTGAAGTCCTAAGAAAGCAAGAAGCAAATTAAGATAAAGAAGTAAATCCCTTTCAAGGAAAAAGGAGGACGAGCCCAGCAGGCTAGAACTGTGGGAAATATGGACACAAACTCTGGACTGGGGTTTGTGGGAAAAGAGGAGCCAGACCAAACCCTCTGTGCAAGGATTTCTGGAGCCCTCTGCCTTCAACCTGGCCAAGCATTGGTGCTGCCCACTGCTCTGGAGGACCCCAGCCATTATTTCTGCTTCTGAACACGAAGAGCCTGGGAAGTGGATTTATTACTGCTTCTCTACGCTGCTCACGGAAGTTCTCTCTCTGGATTTAACCAGCAAGATATATGTGTAACTTGACTTGAATCACAGCCTGTGAATAAAGTACTAAAGGCTTTTCCTTTGAGCTCCCTTGAGAACTTCAGTGTTAATCACTTAGCCCAAATAACTAGGATCCAAGAAACATCATATAAGCCCATCAGTAAGATTTGATATATATCCACTAGCTCTCATATCTGTCAGTCTATCTACGTTTTAACTGTTTTATCGCTAATATCCCAATAGTGAAAGTAAATCAAAACCGTGGCCTCTTTTGCCTTGCTTTCCTTTTGTGCATGATTCAGTACAAGAGTTTTAATCTTTAAGGGGGTGTCTGTGGCACTTCTAATGTATGAACACGCAATGGTTTTATATGTCMCTTTAAAAAAGTTATTTTCAATGTCACTAAATAATTAGAATTTTCACAGCACTGCAGCACCTATCCACAGAGTGTTGATTAATAAGATATTTTCAATATTACTTTACCAAGCTGCATTGGAGTTTATATCTTATCTACTTGGAATAATTACTTTCTAATCACAGAAGGCCATCGGATCAGATAGCAGCAACCTTGCCCATGTTGGAGGAAGCAACATCACAAATCACAGAATCCCAGAATGGTTGAGGTTGGAAGGAATCTCTAGAGATSATCCAGTCCAACCCCCTGCTCCAGCAGGGACACCCAGAGCACGGGGCACAGGGCGGCATCCAGGCGGCTTGGGAAGATCTCCAGAGAAGGAGACTCCACAGCCTCCCTGGGCAGCCTGTGCCAGGGCTCTGGCACCCTCCCTGTCAAGAAATGTTTTCTCAAGTTCCTGTGGAACTTTTGGTGCCTCAGCTTGTGGCCGTTTCCTCCAGTCCTATCGCTGTCCACCACTGAAAAGAGGCCGCCCCCTCCTCCTCACTGCCTCCCTTGAGGTATTTATAGACACTGATCAGGTCCCCCCTCAGCCTTCTCTTCTCCAGGCTGAACAGGCCCAGCTCTCTCAGCCTTTGCTCATAGGGCAGATGTTCCAGGCCCCTGATCATCCTCGTAGCCCTGTGCTGGACTCTCTCCAGCAGCTCCACATCCCTCTTGTACTGGGGAGCCCAGAACTGGACACAGTACTCCAGATGTGGCCTCACCAGGGCTGAGTAGAGGGGGATGATCACTTCCCTCGACCTGCTGGAGACGCTCTTCTTCATGCACCCCAGGATCCCGTTGGCCTTCCTGGCCACCAGGGCACACTGCTGCCTCCAAACTTACTTTTCTTTTTTATTTATAACTACCACTCTGTTTGAACAGGACACACACACATTCATATGTATGTAAATGTATTTAAAGAAAAAAATACTATGGCACTTTTCATCCCCAGAAAAGAACGTGCAAGTCCACATGTATTCTTAGCAAGTTCACTCCTAACTCATTACACCTCCTCCAAATGGCTTCATAGGACTTGTGGAAGAAACTAATCACAAGCAAATAAAATGAAGGCATTGTCACATGCAATCTTCATCTGTTTTTGTCCAGAATACCTAGGGCATGGAGATGTCAGGACCAMGTTCTATAGAGAACTTACATTCAAAGGCTTTTCTCTGTTAATATCACTACGAAACCTGTTAGCAACGATCAAGACTGCTTAAAGGATACCTAAATTTTATTTAATTTTCAAAACTATTCTTAAGTGCATGAGGAAAAATCCAGTGACAGCACTTTAAAACCATTTGAATCATGCAACTCACGGAATTAAGGTCTTGCTTCAATCACACATGTTTCTAAGCATCCAGCAAATAAAACAAAACTCTGGCTTCTACGTTACAACTCATTGCTCAGGATAATAGCAGGCGAAAATCTATTTTATTGAATAAGTTCTGTCAAATGGCCCAAGATCTGAACAGAATTTTAAATCTACTTCTCCATAGCAAGTAAATCTGGGTGAGCTACAGAGCTATCACACTTGGCTAGAGAGGAAGGGACAGAACATGCTGCATCACTAAACAGGTATTTTTTTTATATGATGGTTACCAACAGACCTTTGGGATGTGAGGGTTCACAGCATGGTGAAGCAAGAAAGAGCAGGAAGTTGGGGTGCTGGGAAAGAGCACTGGAAGTGCACCAAAACCTGAGAACCTGGCAATAAAATTACATGTCTGTGCCCTATTCCTCTCAACTCCTGCGAATGAAGCAGGGACAGTCTCAATGATGAGGGACATCTCCAATCAGTGGAGATGCAGGAGGCAGGTACTGTGCACCATTCATTGAAAGTCAGCTTCAGAGATTTGCCTTTAAGCTCTGAACATTTCTGTGTAATACCCATACTCACAAACACAGGCTTAAACATGCTGCCAGTGTCCTTTATCTATCTACTGTTTGCATYGCAGGCTTCTATCAGCATAATTCTTGGTGGTGCTGCTCTGTACTTACCACTGTGCCAAGAAACTGAATGCTTAGGTTTCCAGATGCATCCCGAGAAAGGCGCTGAAAGAAACAGATGTAGAAACTAATTAGAGGCTTCTCAGCAACCTGAAATTTCGCTTTCTGTGTGTCCACTGCCCTCAAACTAATCCAAACTAATCTAGTACACAAAATGACATGTAATCAAACRTAACAATTTCCTCCACGAGTGTAAAAAACGAGTTCAAACTCAGGTTTTGTTTTAGCTTCAGTCAATTCTATAAAATTTGCTTTGAAGAACAAGGAAAACAAATGTGACCATGTATCACACAGAACAATCTTGGGCTTGCAGAATGATCGGTGTTTTGAATAACGAGGCTTTTGTCATCCATAAATGTCTGTGATCCTGCGTTCTTATTACTCACATTTAGTATCATCTTCATTCTGCTGTAATGAGAGAGCCAGTTTAATCTCTTTTTAAAATGCAAACCTCCAACGAGGCCTCTTTGAGCAAAAGAGAAAATAATAACCTTATAAAATGTTTGGTTACCCACTGTGCAAGTTGAAGTTTCTAAACATCCTTCAGATATTATATTGCCAGTAAGCCACAAGACAATGCGAAAGAAAATACGCTATTGATATAATAGTATCTATCATCTAAACACGGGAAACACAGCGAGGTGCACTTCCCTTTTGTGAGTCTTCTCCTCTTTCCATTGGAAAAGCTTTTTCTCCCTTCTGCTGAGTGCTGTTAAGGCACCAGGCTCAGGTCCCGGGCAAGGAGCGCAGTCCTGACGCGCGCACGCTGACCCAGGCAAACCCAGAGGCCCGGGCTGGACAAGGTGGGGACAAAATGCAAACTGCTGTACTCAGAGAGCAGACTAAAGCAGCGTTTTACACACAGTTAGTCCTAGGAATGGGGCTGCAAATCTTCTCGAGAGACCTTTTCTCTAGTCTGACATCCCAGGCAGGATCAAACAAACCTAAGTCGCTCCCAAATAGTGCGTGTCTGACCTGCTCCTGAAATCCTCCAGGTGCAGAGATTTCAGAGCCCCCATGAGCAACTTAGCCCAGCAGTCAGCATCCTCACCATTAGACAGTTTCTTCTAAATATGTGATAAAAATATCCCTTACTGCACCCAAACTCCCTCCATTCTCCCCTTACTCCTCACAGACACAGAACACGGATAATTCCCTTTCTCCTTACCATCACACTTCAGGTATCTGAGGACTACAGGCTTGTCTTTAGTGTTGTCTTCTCTAGACCGAGTGAGAAAATGGCAAGTAACAATAGCTAGAAAACCCTACAAACAATTTAAATGTCAGTAAATTAAATCCCAGTCCCCTTTTAATCATGGTGCTCGTTCCTTGGCTACACTTTATGAAGTAATAATTACTACAGCCCAAACATGCTTATTTTTTGACTTAACGGGTCACACACTGACACCACAATCTGTACAATCATATGAAAACAAAGGGTGATGTGCCAAAGCCTGACATATTTCAACAATAATGATTAGTGGGATGGAAAATATGGGAAATAAAATTTCATACAAAACCTGACGTTTACTTTTATAAAGGAAACAGGAATATACACTTTTCCCACAGCCTAGGATAAACACAATCAGGTTTTGGAAACCACAAAGAAGAACAAAGTCCCGGCTGCCCACAATGAACGAGCCGAACGCCAAAACAAACAAGTCCCAAGCACTTGATAAGCTGTCAGAAAATGGCAAGCCGAAAAAAAATTAAAGGATTTAATTTCTTTTTTTCCTGGAATGCCCTCCACCCTCGTTAGAGCTCTGTCACTTATTGTGCTACCCTTTTGTCCACTTTCAAGGGTCACTAGAGACCTTTTCATGTCCTAATAAAAATTCCACTTTTTTTTTTGGCTAATCTCCGCCGTCGCACAGAAAAACACAACTCTAAAAAACAAAACAAGAAAAAACAAAAATAAAGCCCTTTTGTCACTCGTTTTAAAGGCTCGCGGGGCAAAGCCAGGTATCTTGACAGCTTGGCCTTGTTTTTCCACAGCTAAGGAGGGGATCGTGAAAGCGCCTCCCCCTCACGCAGGCGGCCCTCGCTCACAGGGCAGGACACRGGCAGAGCAGTAACTGAGGCCTCTCAAAAACAGCCACGGATTTATCTTCCAGGTTGCTAAATCTACCTCAAAAAGGCTCCTAAAAGCAGAGCCACCGAAGAAGGCAGGGATATACCCACCCTCTCCGCCAGCTCCCGCTGCTGAGGAGTGGGGGAAGAGGGAAGAGCCCCTGTGGGCGCCGCTCGCCCTGTGTCCAAAGCACCAAATTCCTCCTGCAAATAGATCCCGAGTCAGTGCGAGCCCTCGCACACGGCCCCGAACTGACAACCAGGAGGGAAGGGAAAAAACAAACGGGGACAGCAAGGAAAAGCATCAGCACACACAGAAGGGGGAAAGACGTCTTCCTTCTGGAAAGGAAATTTCCACAAAGCCCAAAGGAGAACGAAAGGCAGCGAAATTCTCCAAGCTGCAAAGCATGTTTTACAGCAGGACCAAAAGGGGCACCGCCGGGCTCCTGAGCAGCCTGTTACAAAAGAAGTCAGCGCATTATCATAATTAATGTTTCCAATTACAGCCGTAAATACATCTGAGCTGTTAAACGTGGCTGGAGGTTTGGAGGCGCGTTGAAAGGAGCCACTTGGGTGCCACCGGTGGGCTTGTGTTTCGGAGGCTTGCAAACGCAGTCGCTGCTTGCGAGGAAATGAAAGGCCGTGGCTAACAATTATTCCTTTATTTGCCGCCTCTTTAGAAAGAGGAACAGTCCCCTGGTCTCCACGTATTGTTCCTAAGTTCGATATTTACATATTCTGTAACCTCCTAATAGACGGTTTCGTGTTACACATGATAGCAGGAAAATAATCAAATGGAGGCGCCAAACGAGAAGAGGTAATTGCATACATTGCCACTGGTTGCCTAATAATTTGCAAAATATTTACCAGAGGTTTAGGCTGCAAAGCAAGGCAAGGCTACCACTGTAAGAGAGTCAAAGCTGGTCTGTACCATTACCTGCAAATACAGTAAAATCACAATGTTGGCATTAATTCCGAGTTCTTAGATGCGACTGATGTTCTCCTGGYTCACTCAACTGATAAAGCTTCAGACACACTTAATTAACATCATAGGAGTTAAAAGCACGAAGCTTTTTTCTTCTACTAGCAGGAAGGAGCAAGCTAAATCAAAAGGAAAGGAAAGTTKTATTTCCAGCTAAATCAAAAGTAAAGGGAAGTTTTATTTCACTTTGAGAAAAGTGAAACAAGAAGTTCAAAACCTCCCATCTGCAGTGGCAAGACTGTCAAATGTGTAAGTGTTGCATAAACATTACATGTATTTTAATGTACCTCAGTTATATGCTGCATATGCTATGTATATACAAACATAAAATGTTATGCATGCGTGTAAGGAGGAACAAGTGCATACAAACCTGCAAAAAACCACRTTGGATTTGCCCACTCCATCTAAAGTGCGTGCTACAGGGCAATCATTTCACAAATAACCAATTTAATCGGTAAATGCCAGGAAATCACCGGCCGTTAGGGTGATGTGGCTTTAAATTCTTCCGCATTGCCATAGAAAATTATTTCCACTTAGCTGGGTATCAATGATCTATTCATTGTCAGATGCAGTGGGGTTACAGGCAGCTTTGTACTCGGGCTGCAGCGGACGAGTACTTGGAGATAAAACTGATAATAACCTCCATGTGAAGTGGGATAAAGCAGCTCACCCAAATACACGATATTCACCATCAAAAGGGATTCTGAACTGGCACAGATGTCATTAGACAACAACAAAATCGCGGTTATTTTCCACAGATCTCCTGATATTGTGGGCTCTCCCAGCCAGGCCACGTGAGCCGCTGCAAGGAAGGAAGGAGACCAAAACAAAGGGGCTGCAACCACCAAAAGCAGTTTGTCCCTTCGCTTCCACGTGGAAAAGTGAACACGTGAAATCAAAAGGAGGATTTGCTGACAGGAAATAATGTACCCAAGCCTCCCARGCACATTTGTCTTTAGCTATTGTACACGGCCTTCATTTACTGAAACTAAAGCCGGGGACCACGTTTTTACTGAAAATGTAAGGACTGCAAGACAGCCACTTGGCCAGCTCCAGTTTTTGCAAGCTCTGGCAYAAATGCATTAACACTTGGGCAAAATGTACCGGTCTTTAAAAAAGAAAGAAAGGAAGAAAACAGAAATATAGATAAATTTTGAGTGAAATTCTGTTTGGTTTGCCGCTATAGTTTCATTTTGTTGGAGTGCAGAAGTCCTTGTAGTCTCTATGGCTTCATCTGAAACGCCAGTATTTTGGAAAATTTTATGCCACAGTTTTTAAGTGGAGAATGATGAGAATTTTGCAAAGCTTCACGTGGGCATTGCCCCAGTCTCCATGCGGCAGCAGCAGCCATTACTTTGCAGCCCCTCCATGTGGATCATCCCCAGCTCGTGGAAGAAGCTTGACGGAGATGCCGGACTGCCTCCGATGGCACCAAGCTCTCCCGTACATTAAGGACTGCTCTTCTTTGCACTGCTCAGATTCGGGCAGCCCTGCAAACCTTCCCATTTGGCCAATAACTCGACTTTGGTCACAATCTAGTGCTTGCTCCTGGTGGGGCCATCATTTCTTCTCTTTAGTGCCCTAAGCTGAAAACCCAGCTCGACATTGCGGGCTGCTCCTGACCCAGCCAGTRGCAGCTCTAGACCCACGCTAAAAGTAAAGGAGGCGCCGGCTGGCTGCTCTTCCCCCGGCACGTCCGCGTGCTCCGGCTTCCTGTCAGGCCAGCGGGCACCCCGTGGGCATGAGACGATCGAGTCCTGCGGCGTATGAAACWTTTCCACGTGTCAAGCATTTCTTCTGGCTTAAATGGCACAAAGGGGAAATATCCTTTCCAGTAAAACGAACCCTGCTAGGATGCTAAGACATGGACCTAGCCCTAGCACCTCTTGCAAGGTATTTGAAACCTTCTTCTAGGAACTGAGTGGGACCTATTCCCAAACTCAGAATGAACAGGGATCTAAAATACGACAAATAGGGATCTTAAATTAATAGGGTGTAAACACAACAGCTTACAGAGCAACCATCCCCACAGAGAAATGGTGCCTGAGACACCACATCACTTCTTTTTAAAAAAGGACTTCTTCCTTAAAGCCTGGCTTTAATTACAGGAGGTGTTTGGGAGCTTCTGTCCTCCAATAACCAGAACAAAAAGGGAAACACAGACCCTGCAAAGCATTGCTTTATGTGAGATGCAATGTTAGTGTCACTTGCTGCTTCTCTTTGCCACCTTGCAGATGTTTAATATTAATAATACTGCTGTACTGCTTGTATACACAGCATCTACAGTCTAAGAATGCCCACATGCTCATTTAGTCCTGAGGTTATCATAAAGCAGTGAAAGAGAAGGTTTACAAAAATAAGGAAAAAAGAGTCACAGGAAGGCTGTTTATTTGGTGTTGGTAGGCAATAAATACTAAGACATTTACCCATTATTTACAATTACAGTATCTGCAGAGAGTTTAGTTCTCCTTAAATTAAGTCCTTAAGTCCATTACATTTTTGCTGCTGTTGTGTTAAGTCTCAAAAAGTGGAATGGAGTGAAACAGTTGGGCACTTTACCCCTAGTTTGACACGCTGGGGTACGTTGTGCTCTTCTAGGTGGGCACGGCAGATAAGCCACCCTTGAGTCTGCATCTTATGTTTATCACTGCTCTGAGACACATTCTTTGCAGGATCCACAGCCCCTTGGCCTCTTTGATGACCCTCTTTTTCCTTCCTTTTTGCCCTTCAAAGGCATTATAGAGAACCACTCCTTGTCTTTGAAGCCTTAGGTGTTAGGAAATCATGATGCTTGTCACTAACTGAATATGGTGCTTTCCTCTCTGGATATGTACAGATGCATTGTAGCTATTCAACCTGAWTATTGTCAGTCAATAAAATTCAGGGAAAAAAAAGGGGCATAAGGTATAGTGATAACTAACATTATTTGCTCAAGCCCTTGAGCAGCACAGGATATTGCTAATCCATAGGTTAAAGCAAGTGAGAAGTATGTTATCYGTAGGTACAGCTTTATTGGGGGAGACCTCTCTCGGAAAAGTGGACGATCAATTCCAGAGGGACTGGGTGGGCACAGCAGGGGATGGCTCATTTCCTTCCAGGAAGAGGAAGATTCCTTTTCATGAGCAGGGGTAGGTGCTTTCTGCTTCAGCTGCTCAATTAAAAAGATAATAAATCTGTACCTTTATCATCATCTGCTTCTCTGCATTCTCCCCTTCTTTTGACAAATTCTGTGTTCATTCAGGAACATGGGTGCTGAGTCAGGCTGGAGTTAAACCGATTTCACACGAATTGGGGACCTCTCAGGAGCTTTTGGAACTTGCTGTTGAAGTACTGTAGACAAACAGCCTTTTGTGACAGTAAGGGAAATCTGCTGTTTTTAAAAGCTCTCTCCCTTAAGCTGGGATAGTGTTGTCCTACAGGCTTCATATAGATTTTGGGCTGATTTTGCTCAGTRTATTCTTGTTCAAATACACATTATTGGCTATTACAGCAAGAATCATCAAAAAGGGTCAGCATATATTTATACATTATCTTTTTTTTTACAACTCCTAGTAATACAAGAGATTTCTTTTAAGACAATCTGCGACAAAACAGCAAGACCAAGTGATACAATTATTGRTCTTCTTACACAGAAAACTTCCACAAACCCAGCTAGATGAAGGCTTTAAATACGAAAGCAGAAATCCTAGGTCTTCCCAAGTGCCCCTATGAGATAAGCACTAAATCACACGTAGATAATCTAAGGCACCCTGATTAGGACTTGTTCCATGCCCATGTGCTTCTGCGCTCCCTCGCCTCCTCAGTCCTTACCCCCAAAAGTGACATCCTGGGATTTTAATAGATAATTCAACACAAACATCATCTCCATTCCTGGTTTTGGTAAAAAGAAAAAAAAATCCAATGAAATTGGAATGAAACAAGTCCAAGGAATTATTAATGAGAACTGATAACAAATCAAGGAAAATCATTATGTTATGGAGGCAGGCTATGCTTTTCCCATGGTTTTAATACTGGCCACAACTCAAAAATGTAAAACAAATGGAAAATTTTAAGAGAGCAACGCAACTCACTGAAGATGCTTCTCCACAACAAACTACAGTACTGGGAAGTGTCACGAAGCAACATGTACTACAGTAAAACCAACTGGACACCAAGGGCTTTGGTATGTCCTTTACCTGGGAAATGAGGGACCTTGACTGTACTTGCCCCAAATGACAGACTCACACTAAGGTTGGAAGGGACCCCTGGAGATGATCCAGTCCAGCCCCCTGCTCCAGCAGGGACACCCAGAGCACGGGGCACAGGGCGGCATCCAGGCAGGTTGGGAAGATCTCCAGAGAAGGAGACTCCACAGCCTCCCTGGGCAGCCTGTGCCAGGGCTCTGGCACCCTCACAGGRAAGAAGTTCTTCCTCACATGCAGGTGGAACTGCCTGGGTTTCAACTTATACCCATAGGGAATCCCATGGGTGGCTGGGAAGAGAGTGTCAAGGAGGGCAAAAAAATTCCATTTCTCTGTATTCAATCCACTGATCAGTCTGGGATTTTCATGGCTGGGCTCTGCTTTCTCCCACAACTGGGGCTGGAGGAGCACCAGGAAAGCACGGGCAGCCTGTGGGGCGACTTCTACACTGCAGAATACGGGAGGACACGGAGCAACTCCTGGCCCCAAAGCACAGTGGCAATGACTGTCTACAGGTCTCCAAAACRTGCCCTGAGTCTGTACCAGATGTGTCCAAGATGCCCATAACTGGCAGAGGCCAAAAACAGGCCAGGGAGCGAGCCCACAATTAGGCAGGGCTAAACCCACCAGGAATCCAGTGCGGGGGCTCCTGCTTACTTAGCACTGCAGGCAGCCCCTGCRGCTTCCCACGGAGCAGATTTTGGTTGCATTTATAAAACCTTTTCTATGAACCTGTTCTGGACACGACCTAGGAAAAATAATTAGGAAATCATGGATAGGTGACAACACCAGGACATGTGCAGAGTGCTGTGGAGCTACCTTCATATATCCAGCTCCCTAGGTTTTTTCCCAAAGTCGTGGCCAGGATTTAAAAGAAAATGAGGAATGGTACCCTTGGACCAGGAACCTATATGATTTGTTATTATTACAGTGTGTGTCTAAGGTTTCGAGGCAGTATAAATAAATAAATAAAAGTAGGTAGGTTTTGTTAAATTAGACGTATGATTGAAAAAAATCTCCATGAGGTCAAAAGAAACAAATATTTGGGCTAACTAAATATYTGATAGGCATTTCCCAAGAGCAAAGGTTTTAAAATGTACAGCATTTTTTCCATTATTATAAACCAAAATAATAATAAAAAAACATATCTGAGAAGTACATACATTTGCCATATCCTGAGTTGCAGAACATGCCTCTCCTACTGCACTTCTTGATGTAATAAATAAATTAAAAAATAGTAAGTGGTACCATCAGTGACTTTCTCACATTGCTGTAAGTGGACRAAACTCTTTTCTCTGTTCCAGTCAAGAAAATATTTGAAGCCTGGGATTCATGATTTTGGCTTTTCAAGATTTTTTTGCATGATCTCTTCAAATCTAAATCTTCATGGAGACATAACAATATGCCTACAGGTAGTTCCCTAACTTTCACCAAAATTAGAATTTGAGTTCATAGTAACTCGGGTTTCAGAGCCACTGAAATCTTTGGAAACTGGTGAAGAAAACCATTTTGGAAAAGTTCCTGCACACACAAATTGTAGTTTGCTTGGTAACGTGGTGCTTCAAAAACAAAATTGTGCACGTCCCACCGTGTAAAATCCAGACTCCTCAGATGGGAAACAGGGTCTAGTCCAAGTGGAGAAAACGCTGAGCAATTGAGASCAAATGAAGAACTACAACCCCCACCGGAGTGCTGGGATCTGTGTCCTCCCAGGAACACTGCGAGGTCTGCTCCCACCGGCAGCCCCAGCAGGCTCGACCTTGGGCATCTTTTGCTCATTAGAGCCCAAGTTGTCTCCATGTCGTAACCTCCCAGGAGATCYGCAGGATGTCACAGCGACGTTGGCGCAAGGATGCGGAGCCCGCAGGGCCCCGCGCTCTCCGGCAGGGAGCTCGTGGCCCACGGCCTGGCCGGGCGCSCCGTGGGGACAGGGCTGCCCCATGGCCAAGCTCTGTCCTACAGTGGCTGTGACCAGGACACCCGCCTCCACCTCAGGAGGTCGCTCGGGGACCTTTCCCTGGTTCCTCTCTCTAGAGGAATCTCAGCGGTGGCCAGTGACAGGACAAGGGGCAATGGGTACAAGGTGAAACCCAGGCAGTTCCATCTCCATGTGAGGAGGAACTTCTTCCCTGTGAGGGTGCCAGAGCCCTGGCACAGGCTGCCCAGGGAGSCTGTGGAGTCTCCTTCTCTGGAGATCTTCCCAAGCCGCCTGGATGCCGCCCTGTGCCCCGTGCTCTGGGTGTCCCTGYTGGAGCAGGGGGTTGGACTAGATGATCTCTAGGGGTCCCTTCCAACCTCARCCAACTCAGAGGGAGCCTGAGGAGGCCTCGAGGTCTTGCGATCCTCAAGCTGGTGCTCTGCTTTGCGCCGATCCACAGCGATCCTCGAGCAGACGAGCACGCCTGGCTACTTATTTGTATCTGTGCTGCAGATATGCAACAATCTGAATGTCTAGACTGTAATTTACATAAATACATTTTAAACCAAAACATTTTGAAATTATTTAGTTCCTGCTTCTGTGCTTAAGTGCTTCGCTGGATTGGGGCCAGACGGCAGGATCAAACCAAGGATGCACACATCAAACCTACAGAGAAATGCACTGTTTGCAAAGACTGCATTTGGTTGAGCAAATTCAGAAGAATGAAACCAACTATGAAGAGAAATTAGGCTGGCTGAAAATTAATAAAGCGCAGCAGGAATTATTCGATACATCCATATTTGTTGCTTAAATGGCTCTAGGGCTAAGTCTTGCTGAAAGAAGATACTTCAAGACCCAGGGGTCAATTGCTTTTGGAGACAAATTGACCTGCAGGAATACACTTGTCTAATTTGGTTCTTGCAGTGGGGCAAGTCTAGGGAAACACATAACCGAAAACCCCATGTAGATTCCAGTGAGTGGATATCAGAGGTCAAGCTTAAGGTTACCATAATTTTACATACATACACTAAAAGATTAATAACTTTCCAAGCTACTGGGCTACCTTGTTAAACACAAAGACCTACAGATAATATCTCAGAAAGCAACATTTTATGGGCTTATTCCAAGTTCTGCTGGATGAATAGCATCCATCCAGCTCACTGCTTGTGGCTGTGGTTAGTCGGGTTGTATTTCACTCCATTTGGTCACGTTCCAGCAGTGCAAGCAACACTATTGCTGGCCCAGATTCCAGCAAAAAGCACCTCCAGAGCTGATCAGCATTAATTTTGAAACTGAATTTTTGTGCCAGTTCAAATATTACATTTTTGGTTAACTGGTCTTACTATTATTAGTTATACTCGGAGACTTGCATAATGCTAGGTAATTATTGTGCCTTGAAACAGGGCCCTCAAGATACCACCACTCATACCAAACATTACACTTTTCTCCTAAAGAGATTTTGTATGTTCACACATTAGTATTCTTTCCTGTTCAGCATTAGGGATTATTGTATTTTATAAAACGACAGCAAGATGGATCAGGATTAGAACACAAAACTATGCTTTAGAGTGCAAAATTATTTTAGACAGACAACCTCAAGATGCCATTAACCTTCCAAGAAATCTACAGAAATTAAGTCCAGCATTTATCTGGATAAGTAGTGAAAATTTCACTCTCGGGTCACCCTTGAAAAATAAAATATTTATTTCATAAAATTGCAGTCTTTTAAATTCAGTCATAGGAAAAGCTACATTTTCATTTGGGAAATTTACTGGAGTGAAAATACAAAAAAAAAAAGCACATATTGTGAACTAACAACAAAAATCCGATTATGATATCAGCGATAAATATAATATTGTGTGTAGAAAAATACTTGAAATCATTCCAAAGTTCTGAAATTTTCTTTCAYTCATTTCCCAGCTCAGTAGATAGATATTAATAAAAGGTCTCTTAACACATATGTAAATCCTGACAGCATTACCTTCAGAAAATTGACAAGACAGAGAGATCATTTTGTGCCCAGCTGTTTTCAAACACACCATTGATCAGAAGGAAAGACTCTACCCCTACGTTATTCTGTTTAGCCATCCAAGTTTGGGATATTTTCTACTTGCTCCTTTTCGAATGGTGAAGCTAATAATATTTTATTAAAGGAACAGCATGGGAAATATGCCGGCCTGTGGTTTTCCACCTGCATAGGCACAGAAGTGGCAAACAATCAAAAAGTCTGATGATGAWTCAAACATTATGAAGACAGTAACTTCACTTTCTGTAACGGCAATTCTTTACTATTTAAA
Organism: Nothoprocta perdicaria; assembly: GCF_003342845.1. Taxonomy (NCBI): domain Eukaryota; kingdom Metazoa; phylum Chordata; class Aves; order Tinamiformes; family Tinamidae; genus Nothoprocta; species Nothoprocta perdicaria. Next base: position 700,823 of record NW_020455294.1, on the reverse strand, counting down.
ATTTTTTCTCAAGAAACCATATCTCCTCACAGCCACTAGGTGAAGAAATATTGGGAAAGGGGTAAATTTCTGACTAAAATAAGTGACTTCTCTTCAAACGAATGACATTTGAAAAATATTAAGCCGTCCAAGCGACTCTGGAGGAGCTCACCTCACTGCTGTGCTGGATGCATCAAAACAGAGGGGCAAGAYCAGGGGAGCAGAACATCATTTTAACAACATAGCTTAGAGCCCACGCATCCATTTGTGCCTCCAAAAGCACGTAGCTACTGCAGCTCTATAACATCAAGCGCTGTTGCATTTACCTGTATGGTCCTCTGAGTGCCATCAACGGTGACAGACAGCAAGGGTGAAGCCAGGTTCCACTCGCCGGTCACGTTCAGTTTCATCCCATCAACTTCCACCTGTTGTGACACCAAACAAGGCTGTTACTCCGCAGACAGACAGAAAGCCGGGCTCAAGTTCATTGCTGCATACAAAGCAGCAACCATCTCAAAACAGATGGCTCCCAAACAACCTGTCATGTTTACTGCTTCTGCCATAAAAGACAGGGTCCAACAACAGGGGCCTGCAGCTCTCTCTGGGGAGAGGTGAAGGACCCGGGAACAGCTGCCTCCGAGCAGCAAGGTTTCAAGTGATTTCTAGCAAGTAACAAACAGCCATCCAACTTTTAAACCTATCTGGACATGCTACATTTACTGCAATTAGACAAGTAATGCATATAAATTCCAGTGACACCTTGCAACCCACACAACAGGCCTTGCATATAATATGCTCTCCAAGGACCAAGGAAGAACTTTTCCGAGGCTTCTAATGAAGGGCTTTGCATTGTTATCTTAATTAATAGGAGGCAGTAATTAATTCTTCGGTGTTTTATCTCAAAGTCTAGAAAAACTTTGCAAATTCTGTCATWTTTTTTTTTTTGTCTCATTCTACACCTGATCAGAGGAATGCAATTTCTGACTTGAATGTCAACATGGTTATCTGAAAGATTTTATTTTTTTAATAAATCATCCCATAATCTTTATATAAAATATTTTTATATGAAGAGCAAAATATCTGAATTCTGAAAAACGGCAGGCACATTTGTCTCTCACAAAGAAGGTGCAATGACACTTCTGGTATCCTTCCACTGTACAATACTGCCTGTTAAAAAGTACTCACAAACACACTTGGTGCCTCAGAAAAGAGCCAGATTAAGAACAAAATTATTACGAAGCATAGAATGACACGGTTATGGATTAATGTTCACAGAGTGCTTTTAATATTCACCATGATATCTAAAGGTAGGCAAATATGATTTCAATCATACATTTTACTACAAACAGAAGAAAAAGACTGGCTGGCAGATTTCCTCAAATCTCCAAAATATTTTCCATCAATAAACTGCAGACATTATTGATAATATCACCAATATTGCACAAATCCTCAGGAAACCAGGAGGAAAGCACTGTACTTAGAGTAAGAGCCGAACCTACTTTGAGCAATATGAAATGGATAGAGGTTGCTTCTTTAGGTCACAAAGACTAACAATTGTTTCATTTAGCAGTAAGGACTTGCAACAGTAACCTTAATAATCATAGAAGTCTGTAATAGACGAGTGCTGAGGAGCAATATATAATTTGATAGCTTAATTTCAGTCAAGGGGAAAAAAAATCCCTGACTTAGAAAAGCTCAAATTTTATAGACAGTTCACTTCAGAGCATAAAATCTGCCTTTAAGTGATCCAGTCTACTCCATCCCCATAGATTCCGCTGTAAATGAAGCTACACGTGCCGACCACGAGGCAGAGCAAGCCCTTCACACTGGGTCACCATCCACCAGCAGCTCCAGCCTGACATGGGCCAAGCTCAGTCAGGAAGGATCCTCTTTATTTAGACCAGTAGAAACACCTGGGAAAGACTTTCCCTAAAACCAAGTGCATGAAGGGGGAATGTTGGGAGGAAGGGGCCAAGCTCTTCTCAGTGGTGGCCAGTGACAGGACAAGGGCAAATGGGTATAAGTAGAAACCCAGGCAGTTCCATCTTCCTGTGAGGAAGAGCTTCTTCCTTGTGAGGGTGCCAGAGCCGTGGCACAGGCTGCCCAGGGAGCCTGTGGAGTCTCCTTCGCTGGAGATCTTCCCAACCCGCCTGGATGCCGCCCTGTGCCCCGTGCTCTGGGTGTCCCTGCTGGAGCAGGGGGTTGGACTAGATGATCTCGAGAGGTCCCTTCCTACCTTAAGGATCCTGTGATTCTATGATTCACCATGGCATACACAGCTTGGGAAGACTTGGTTATGAAGCCACGAGGGGATCGCAGGGAGGGCGGCTGAGGCTGCTCCAACGGGTAGGACGGTAAAGCGAGGAGCCCACCAGAGAAAAGGAAGCAGGGACTGGAGACAGGATATTTATTCACTCGGGGCACACGTTACTTTCATTGAGAACAAGGAACTCTAAGAGGGAGAGCGGGGAACAAAAAGAAACAGGGGGGGAAGGGGCAGAAGCAGAAATCACAGCCAATACTGACAGCCTGATGGACCACGAGGAGAGAGAGAAAGCAACGCTTCCCTCCACGGAGCAGCTCAGCAGCCAAGAGCCGAGCAAAGCAGCTCATGGGGACAGGAAAGGATGCTGGACATTCACAGAACTTCTGTGTTTGTTTTCAGTTCTTCTCCAGCAATGCACGTCCCAACAAAACTCGGTTGTCTTTGGATTAGACTTTTTTTTYCATCTATTTCCCGTTCAGTTCRTTTCTGTGATCACGAGACACCCATSAAGCAACTCACCACTCAAAGGATGCTGGCACTTGAGTTGTATGGAAAATATCCCATGGGAATCCCTCACGCAGCGGCCCACCCCATGCTCCACCTCACTGCTGAGGAGCCCCAGTAAAGCCCCAGCTCCTCATTTCCAGCACGTGCTCGTGCTGTGTGTTTGAACTGCCAGCGTTGGTGAGGCTGGGTTTTATTGCCTTAAAGAAAAAAATAAAGATTTGTTCCTGTTTTGTTGAATTGGTTTGTTCCTGCGTAAGGACACAAAGAAGCCACGTTTCTCCTTCCCCATTATTTCCGATTCAAAGGCCGTTGTAAGCAAGCGAGGCCTCACATGGAGGAATGACAGGTCGAGGCCGGGGCGTGAGCTCAGCAGCCGTCCCTCCCGTCCCATCCCGTCCCATCCCGTCGGAGCGGAGCGGAGCGGGGCTGGCAGGCGCCCGCGCGGCGCCTCCGGCAGCCCCTCCGCCTCTCGYGGAGCCGCAGGACAGGCCCGGCCGGCTCGCGCTGCCAAGGGATGTACAGCGTAATCTGTATTCCGTCTCCTTTGGAGAACATCATTTGGCATTTCATAGACRTGGCAGGCAATTACAGGAGGCAGCGCAAGGCTGAGTGTTAGAGCCCTGCTAATTTACTAACGCAGAGCCTCGGCTACATCTGGCGCGTGTCATTCCTCCTCTSCTGAAGAGGAAGGTGGCTTTGCAGGAGACGGGAGGGCAGATAGAGCAGTTGCTTCCTGCCTGATGCCTCCGAGCAGCCCCGTGCCTGCACTTCCCAATGCCTTGGGCTGCTCGGCTTCACACTGCTGGCTCCATTCCCCAGTTCCAGCTTTGTCTCCCCACCCAGGGGGTAACTCCATGGTTTCAGGCCCCTGGTTCAGCTCCTGGTGCAGAGCTCTGGCCCTGCTACTGGGTTACACCACCACAGCCCTCACCCCTTACACCCCTGGATTCTGCTATTTAAAAGCACTGGCTTTTAAATAGGGAACTGCCTGATGAGCTGAACCGAATGAGAAGTCACCCTGTGCAGACCTGCCCTGCTGAAAGCTCTTACCAAGGCAGCTGGGTACGAAGACATGAAACACCTCCAGCACTCAAGCAGGGAAACAAACCTCTCTGCTGCGAGGAGGCTTGGCTGAATACCCAGTGTCATGGAGAATTCAAAGAACAAACCCTCCCACTGGTGTTACCTTAGCCCCACTGCAAAGCTAGGGCCCAACTTGTGGGCAGCAAGGATGCTACAAACAGCAACCTCTAAGCCATGCTGTGGGCAAGGGACCTGGCATCACTGTGTGCTCCGCAGGCAGCACAGACGTTTGGATACTCTCCTCWAGGCTACCCAAAGAAGCCCCCTTGGAGCAGCAATTGCTCCGGATAAAAACCTGCTCATCTACAAYACTGTTAATGATCTATTGTACCAAAGCAAGCAAGCAGATTCCCTCCACTTTCTGAATCTGGTAAGGGGGAAGTACTGCTTCCTGCACAGAAAGGGAAGCACAGAAAGAGAAGGTAGAGTAGCTTTAGTAAGAAGTAATAGTCTGGAGTGATCTCGGACTAATCCAAATAAAGTTGGGCAACGCGGTGTTTAGTTCTTGCTCAGTTTTCACCAAAATCTCAGAATTTCATCTGAACTCCTGCCCAGCTAATGGAGCAGCACACGGTTCAGAAGAGAGGAATGGCAACCCTGTTCTTTTGCCAGCGTTGTTGTCCCCTGCCCTTCCCAGCCCCCCGTGCCCCAAGGAGCGGGACGGAAGTCTGCACATGGTCGGCCTTTCTCAGGCTTCCTTTAGAACAATGACACATAAAACTCCAGGCATATTACGGCAAAAAGGACTTTGCTAATCCTTGTTTTAAAGGGCTCTTTCCCAACCAGCAGGTGAGCTCAAACGCTGTCTTTCATCTCCGAATATTTCTGAGGCTAATAAATACAACAGGCTCCATGGTCAGGGAAAGGAGCAGCCACCTGGGCCCGCAGTATTCCCGGTCTGCAGGGCTCTCCTGCATCGTCGGCGCTCCCTGGGCAATTTTCTTCACCTCATCTGCACTGTCTGGAAGTACCTTGAAGAAAAATAAGGAATCGCATCCTCTACACGAGGAAATGGTATCAACCAAATACCACCTCACACGTAGCCACATGAAGATTCCCCACACGGGGGGGATCTTACTGTTTAGGCTCCTTCTCCCGATCTTGAACGGGACTCGCTGGCGACCTGGGCTCTGCTTTCCCATAAAATGCTGGGCATTTCCCAGGATCCCAAAGTGAAACAGGTGATGTGACACATTTGCAGCTGACACAAAATAAATAAATACACCTCAGTATAGTCCTGCTGCCCATGGGGACCTAGACAGGCTGCAGTAACGGGACAACATACAGTGTGTGACATTACCAGCCTGTTAGGTGCTCTACTTGAGAAGGAAGAATCCCTGTCTGGGAACAAAGAAGGGCAGCAGCCCCCTGGGCTGTATTAGCAGGAGCACCCATCTCGTCCTATCTGCACGTGTTAGCATCCAGGCACTGCGTCCACTTTCCAGACTCCCCAACACAGGCAAGCTATCGGCAAAGGGCAGTGGGTCTGTGGGGAGGCCACCAAGGTGGCCAAGGGGGCTGGAGAAGTTGCTGTAGGAGGGGAGCCTGATGGAACCAGGGCTTCCTCAGCGTTGCAAAAGCTTTGGGGGGACCTCCTCGCAGCCCGCCACTGCCAACGAGGCGTTAACCAGCAGATGGAATCAGGCTCCTGGACTGGAATGTGGCAGGAGAAGAGACAACGGGCACAAACTGAAAAGCGAGCGGGTCAGGCAGGATAGAAGGAGAAACTTTTCCACAACGAGGACAGYCGAGCAGTGGAGTGTGTTGTTGTGCACCCTCCATCCTTGGAAGCTTTCAAGGTCAGTTGTACAAAGCCCTGAATAACCTGCTCTGCCCATCATGCTCTTTACCTTCCCAGAAATGTTCTCCAGGAGAACCACACCAGGCTAACTAAAATAACTGTAACGGATGGAGGCAGTGGTCTTCATCTTCCCAAGCTCACAAGTCACACAGGCAGGTTTAGTGGAATCCCCGCTGACACAACTTGAAAGATGATGAGCCTCATCTCACTGAAAGACTTAAAGCTGAAAATGCCATAAAAAGGGAAGCCTCTTCCTTCTGTTGCTGCAGATATGTGTTTCTTAAGCCTTTGTTCCAGAATGACACATGAAGAAACTTGATAAACAAATGCTTCCTTCATTCCCCTAAAACGTAGTAAGAAGTCCAGCTTATCACAATTAGCAGCGGTCTAGAAACCTGTAAGATCAGCTGCCAATAAAAGTGCATCAGAGATCAAACAGGACAGAGAGGTCCTGTGGCAGCCAGTGCCATGTAGCAGCAAACGCATGAAAATGGAACAGAGATGTCACGCTCACACTGCACACACCAGCTTAGGGACACAGCTGAAGGCACTTCAAGCTTGTGTGACAGCAGCATCTTTCATTCAGATGAAATCCTTTGTGGCTGCGGCTTGTGTTTGCAGCGCRTAGCTGTTTACAAATTATATTCACACCAGATTAACAGGCACTGACCTTTTCTTCTTCTTCTTCAACCGACTTGCGAGAGTAGCTTTTCAGACTTTTGAAGTGGTTGTGCAGGTAGTTTTCAAAAGGAAGTTAAAATATCTGAGTTTCAATCTCATTAAAAGGGCCTCTCTTTTTCATATAAACTTTCCCTTTTGTTCATATTATCACTTACTTTTAAAGAAGACCCCAAGAGAGTGTTCCAGTCTATAGATCACTTGGTCCTGACAAAAGCCCTGTTAACTATTTATAGATCGTGGCCTTTTGTACCAAACTAGATCAAGCAATTCATTCAGTGCAAGACTGCAGGAGAGAAATTCATTTGCTCCAAGTGTCATCAAGGCAGCCTTTTACCTGCTAGGAACAAGCCCAGAGGCTCTGAATTGCCAGGTTTCACTTCAAATGCACGTGTGGACGTTGCACGGGGTGCCTGTGCAATCACTTCTCGCCGATTTTCAAAGTATTGAGCACGTTCTTAGACCTGGCAGCCCGTAAGCACAAGAACAGCAAATAACCATTGGAACAGAGCAAATAGGCACAGATTCAAACTAGCTTTTTTTGCCCCTTTAAGGTAGTATGTGCTGATGTAAATCACCATTAGCTACTTTGGTATATCTAAAGTATCGCGGATACTTTAGAAATGTGAGCATGTCAACTTAGAGATGGAGAGTAGAGGTCTGGAAAAGCAGCAGCTCCAAAAGYAGCAGACCCAAACAAAACGAGGCAAGAGGAGGAAGAGGGGCCTTCCTCGCTCCTAACCAGCAAGGCCTTTCCTCCTTTCACTGCTGTTCGTAAGGAACCAAACGTGGTCCACATTTGTAACCTGTCTAAAGCCAGAGAGGCTTAAAAACACGTCAGGAGAGAAATCAGCTCTAAGGAAATAGCTCAAGTTTATTAGCAGAGGCTGGAGGTACCGAAAGAGCAGCTGCTTCGGGGATTAGGTCTATTGTTTTGGACCCCATGCGCAATAGAAAAAAAGAGGGAGAGAGAGAACAAGGCTTTCTTTGGCTTCCTTTGCTATTCCAGGTGCTCCAGGGGCAGGAACTCCCTGGCCCTGCCTGGCTCCATATGCTCCAGCTCGGGTACATGCAGTGCTCCAAGCAGCTGGGAAACAGGCGAGTTTGCCATGAAGAGCGGGCACTTCCAAAGGCTGCATCACATTCCACGTTTCCTTGGCTGGTAGGCAATGTGTTGGTATATTCCCCAATTTTTAATTTTTTTTTGTCTTCAAGAGAAGTCTTATATAGGGAGCAATGGCAGAATCTGGRTCATCATGCTGGGAGTTAAAACTGCTTTGGTGAAAAGAAATTTCTATGATACGCTCATGCCTATATATCGAATGCACGAAGCAACTCTGACTCCTGTCTTTCAGCTACAGAGTTTTCATTCCTTCCCTTCAGGGCACACAGTGATGCCCAGTCTTACTTCATTTAACTGTAAACCCTGTAATGACGTTAAAATATCATAATGCCACTGTGAAATGAGACACATTAAAGTTACCATTTTAGGCAAAAGTGAAAAATCACATTTTGGAATATGCTTTTAAAGCATTCCTCTAATATATATATTGACTGAGTGAAAGTTATGCAATAAGGATGCACAAGCTGCAAAAAGATTTAACTAGAGAGGCAGTATCACCAAAAGCTGGAGCTCAAGCTCAGAGACACAATTTCATGAACTGCTGCCCTGAATGACACATCAGACACAACGTCTCTAAAAGTCTCTGATTTTTCTTTTCTTAATTCAGGGAGAGGAGTGGGAATTAATACTGGCTACTGAGGAAGTCCCAGTACCACTGCCTGGATACCTATTTGGAAAGACACCATCATGCAATGTAAACATTTTTGTTACAGAAAAGAGACAGACAGACACACAATCCAGCAGAAAGGAAAAGTTCTGTAGTTCCTAGTGGACTCATCTCTGTCACCTTTCTAAACAGAGTCATGCCTTAGGTTATGCATTAGACTTCTGGGTGTGATCTGAACTAAGCACCATGCCACAGCAAGGTGAAGGGCATTTGCAATCACAAGGACCATGTCCATCAGCTGAGCAGAAGTGTTTTATTTCACACCTTATCTACGACTTGCTTCAGAGAGTCAACAAAATCAGCAGGCTCCAAAGCAGGTAATGAGAAAGAAAAGCATTCCTTGATTATCCTTGGAAGTATCCTTGGAAGTACTGCACCTTGGCTTAGTTACTTTGGGTGGATGACCACACTGGACACAGCTAGCTACGGTTTTCTATTCATTTCCCTATTGCACTATAGGACAGCAAGGCTAACTTCTCCTTAAAGTAGAAAACAGGTAGAATACGCAACATTAAGAAGTGTCTTTGACTTGACGTCGTGCAGTGGGGAACTGGGTATGGATTTGATCCAGCAGCTCCAACCGGCTGCTCTCAGCTGCCACAACAGGCTCTAGGTCAGCAGTGGTCCTTAGGTTATTCACCAGTCACACTAAAAGCTTTATATACCAAATACCTGCTGCTGCACATCCTCCCCGAGCTGCCCCTAGATCCTGCAGGGAATGCGGAGCATACCATGGGACTAGAACTGCTTCTTCTTAAAGACCAGGTTATTTTAACACCCTCTGCTTCAGATGCAATGTATGCCCGCCAACCACACAGCCAGGAGAGCAGCAGAGCCCCCAGCCATCTACAGGAAAGAGGAAATACTTAAAAAATCCAAAGAGTTTCCATAAGCAGAACAAATCCGGTCATGTAGCAATGTGAAAAAGATGTTTTACATCTAATGCTCTTTATCTTACCAGTTAATGGGATTGCACTGTTTATGTTAACAAACCCAGAACCACGGATTCACTCAAAAGGCAGAAAAGTGCTGTGGTAAATAGACGCCCGTAGGAATTGGGCACTGCCTCGTGGCTCCAACTACCCACATTTCACTGGGTGACAGCAGCTTGCTACTGACTTCTACCAGGGTAAGCTCCARTTCACCATGAAAACAGAATCAATTAAACATGAAACAATATTTCCTCAAAAAAAAAAAACCCACATTAATTAAATCTAGCTTTTATGTTTGCGGTTAAACAATCTTAATTGCATTTTTAGCACATAAAAGTTGATATGGAAACTGCTCCACCAGTTGTTTGGAACACTCAGTTTTCCAATCTACGTAAGCGTAGGGGAAAAAGTGAAGTGCACACCCTGACATAATTTGGCATTAGAGACAGATTACCTACATCCTTTAGCATTAAACAAAGATAATTTCCTCAACAGAGGCGCCTCATAAAGCGATTATGACACTGTAACTACAAATTGCAGTCAGCACCTGCTAAACAACCTCTTTATTTTAATCACCTATAAATATTCAGTCTTTTAGCAAATCGAAAATACACATCTCTCTAACAGTTGTCAACAAGGATGGAGTAAATTTTACACTGGCCTAAATAAAACATGTATATCCCCCATACATTAAGTGAGRAACATATATTTACTACAAAAATGAGAAATGCTGGAGATAATTTAGAAGGAAATGAGGATACAATGAGTACTATACAATACTGTTAGGCAGTACCTGCCTCTCAGGCAGCAAAACCTAAAGAAAAGACAGGGCATCCCAACATCACCRTCTCTATCACCTTTGCCTGCTTAAATACCAAGAGAAATGTGTCAACACTTGTTTTTAAAGCCTCATCTCACATTGAATCCCACTGTCGAGCTATCCCTAAATGTGTTTGGGACCTCTCAGAAACTCTATTCCAATGACCTGTACGTGTGAGATCAGTATCAGCTTGATTCTTCTGCTATGATCTTTTTCTGAAAACTTTTCTGAAAACACAAAGACTCCTTTTAGCCTAAAAGCCATCACTCTGTATTTTCCAATGAAGCCACAAAATACCATTAAAATTCCAGTGATGGAAAATGCGAGGAATGTCTAAGTCCACAACAATCCTTCTATATGTAAAGCTCTAGCAGTCCTCAGAGACACCGGTGTTTTCCTACCTTCCCCGACCCTTTCTGCAAAGACCCAATTCCCGAGCGGGGGGCCCAGCCTGGCCTCCATCTAGGAGACGCTGAAGAAACAGAGCAGACGGGGACCCTCCTACTGTCATCATGCAAAAATTCCCCTAGTTCATTCATTTAACACAGTCCTCACACTCCAACCAGGGATTAAAAAATAAAAAATGTCCTTAAGAGAATTTCCTTCTTAAGAGATGAGCTCAAGGCAAGGATTACAGTGCTCTTGAACCCCCTTTACAATAAACTCCGCTGGGACATCTCTGCTCTTAAAATGCCCTGCCAAACTCATTTCCCAGACGTGACAGGTCAGTATATATATATATATATATATATATACACATACTGTGCCCAGGCAACTGGAGTTGACCTCTAACGACTTGTCATAGGGGAACACTCGGCCCATCATCTTAGTTTGGTCTCACAGAGGGGAAATTTGTTCCACGAGGAGAGATTTAATTCTGACATCCCAGCACAAAGGAGCAGTAGTAGGAAGTGTCCTGAAGACTGGAAGGTACCAGGCCAAAGACTGACATTAGGGACTTTGCTCTGTACTATACACAAAGCCTGTTTTCAGAAAAAGTGAAAAAAACAGCCTGCATCTACAATTCAAAGCAGCTTGCAGCTCGCAATGGGAAATTTAAGAAAGAACGAAAAAGGCAAAACAAATAAAAGCTTTCCCCAGTATTTTAATAAAGCCTGAGAGGCAGTTCTGTGCAGGTGTAACTACAGGAAATGTAGCACAGTACGAGCAAGAAAGTAGGGAAAGTTAAAAATGAAGAGGCAGCCACGGTGCCTATGAAGCAGCACAGCATTTTCAATAAAATTCCAGAAACATATCAGAAACACTGGGAAAAACAGGCCAGTAAAGTTAAAACAATAATAAATTAGAGTTTTAATTTGAGTTGGGGATTTGATAAAAAGCCAAAATAGGCAGTATAATCTTAGACTGAGAAGACAGAAGACAACGTCTCATCTATACAAATACCCTCCCACAGAAAACCACATTAACAAAGCCGCGCTCACACGTTAAAAATCAAACACCTCCTAGGTGCTTAAGGACGTGTTCTGTTTTTCACTTGGGCAGTGTCACTCCATAGTGAAATGCCCGTTAAGAAAAGCCTAGAGCAATTTTGCCTACCTAGTTCAGGGTGACATTATCAAAAAGCAGATGCCAATTGGAGGACAACACGGAGAGAGGAACAAGGGCCGGGTCGGAGAGGGCCCTGAGTTTACACAGAGCCGCARGATGGCTGAGGTTGGAAGGGACCTTCAGAGATCACCCAGTCCAACCCCTGCTCAAGCAGGGACACCCAGAGCACYGGGTCACGTCCAGGTGGGTTTTATCTGTGGAAAACCACCAGACCCTCAAAGGGGTCAGCACTCAGGTTACCAGCAACGGGCCTACACACCCCCACTGCTGCTTCCTGTTCAAAACGGAAGATGAAGAAGGAATTACAACGACGGGAAAGTCTCTAGAGGTTTCAGAACTGTTGCTCTTGAACRGTATGAGCAATGGCCTAAAATTAAGGAGAAAATCTAGGAGGAGTAAGGAAAAATCTCTTGAGCCAGCAGACAAGGAGTTTCCCYCATGAACAACCGCGTCTTCCCCCTCCCTGCCTGAGCCAGGCCTCAGCTGGGTAACCGAGGGATAAAGGGCCCAAGGCGAAGGCAGCGTCCCCGAACACTAAGGCGTTATTAACAGCACTTACTATGCTTTAAAACATACCTTTTTTCCTCCCCTACCAATAGTTTCAGTGTATCCTGTATTTTCGGCTCTTCCCGCCCCAGGAAGCGGAGGGGCACAGTGAGCTCCCCGCCGGCAAAGGCCCCTTTCAGCACGTTATTGACCCCSGTGTCGCCCGGCGAGGGCCAGCGGGCACCAGCGGAAGAAGCGGCCGGCCTCAAGCACTCGAAAGCCAACAGTTAYTCGGAGCCAAACACTCGGGAGCGATGCCACCAAGGCCGTTCACCTTGGAAAGGGAGCCGATAAGCTCCTGTGACTGCCGTTGTTCGCAGAGGACATGATGCTCCAAGGGCGCTTAGGAATACTCCTCGGAAGCGAGCGATAGCCCAAATCACGGGCGAGCCGGGGCTTTCCCAGGCCCATCAAACACATGGCATTTTCTACTTGCCACTACTTGCACCTCCCGCCACAATTATTCTCAATTTCTTTTCATCTGTCCCATAAAAAATGATTGCTTCTGCTTTCCTTAATCCTCCACTTACATCAAGTCTATTGTTCGCCTCCTTCCCTTTCATCTTCTGCACATTAATTCCCCACATCGCTTTTGATCTGGCTTTTTGTTTCCTTCTTCCCCCTACAGATTCTTCCTGATGAAGAACTTAGAGCCATAATGTTGCATTTGATGTGCACGGTGGTATTTCATTGATTCGCCACTCTGTGTCTATTAGTTCTGTGTAATGAATAACATTATACAAAACACWAAACAGGTTGCCTGCGCCTGCATCAAGGAGCTTAAAAATCATTTTAACTAAACTCTAAAAAGTGCTCATTTTATGGGTAAATATTCACATTTAATTATAATTGGAGCAGCGTACGTAAAGAGCAGTCAGAGAAAACAAACGTTTCCTCCTCACAGTCCAAAGGATTTTCTTTGCTTTACTGACGAGCCAAGTTAATAGAATAATTGCAATTTTCACTGCTGCTAAATAAGAAATAGAAAACCTCTGCAGGAACTGTTCTGTGTGGCTGTAATAAATGCCCAGAGAAACAAACTAACCTGCATTATTCATCACCTCTGCAGAAAGGGTGGCGGTGTTAGAGCCAGAGAGACCGCAGGAAGTACAGCAGCTGATCTTAGTTCATATAATCAATAAATTATACTTTTAAATACAATTTCTATTTAGTTTTCAGAATGTACTTTAGCCTCTTAATTCAGGCAAGTCTTAAATCTTATGCTCAACAAGCAATTCTAMATAGCTGGTGGAAGCGTGCAGGTTTTGTGTTATTAAACACAGCGATGCCCAAATTTACCAACTTTTCAGAAAATGACTTCCTGACTATAAGATCATACAATATGGGCTAAGCTGTGTGTGTATTCAGTCGTGTCAACACCAGCCACTGCATAAAATGAAGGAGAGGTCCTCGAAGTCCCAACCCAGGCTTGGGCTGCTCCTCCTCGAGCCCAGCAAGCTCRTGGCCAGCTGGGAACCTCGCTCCTCCTCGGGCCCTCCGTCGCCAGCCTCGCGAGTCCCTCAGAGCAGGAGCGGGCAGAAAGAGGCAATTTATTTATCCCAGTTGCTCAATTCTAGTTGCTCAAGGCCACGCAGAGCAGCAGCATCTCTGGGCACTCACACCGGCTCTCCATACCCTCCCAGGAAACTTTGGGGAAGGAGGAAGGGGTGACTTTGTGCTGGAGAGATGCCTGCTGGCTTCCTAGGCAATAGACGCTAGAATAGAAAACTTGACTATCCTTGGACTTACTATTCTTATTTAAGAACATATAAAAAGTAGAAATCCTTCACTGTATATAACTGAAGTCGACTCAAGGTGCCTCGTCCTGTCTACACAGCTACAGCAAATTTCAGAGCAGTCCTACCCACTGATGCCAGCTGTGAAAAGTGACACCCATCCATTTGACAGTTCCCAGGTAAAGTTTCTGGGATGGGTCAGAACTTSCTAAAAATCCCCCGGACTGGTTGTCAGTTTATGCCTAATGTTCATGGCTTTGTGACGACTGCTACAATTCTGACGCTGAATCTTTCACAACTACAAAACGATGACACAATATAAAAAACACATTTTCTGGACTAATTTTCCAATCAATTAGTCTTCAAAAATCTTTGGCAGGTTCCTGCACAAGAACTCGGCAAAAGCAGAATTCAGACATGCTCATASTGTGACAGCAGATCGCATGACACAGAAGACAAATTATTTGGGATACTCTTGTTGTTTAAAGAAAACAATCCCTAGTTTCTCATACAGATAGTTTAAAATCTGAGACTTTTTTTTAAAGAATTGAGAAAGCTCCCAATTTTGCATTCTAGCTTCTACCAACCAGAAACATAACTGAGGCTGCACTCGCCTTGTTAACAGACATATAAAACGTCATTATGCGACTGTGCATTGATCTTCACCGTGGGGATTTTCCTTGTTAGAACAACAACAAAGATAGAGCTTAATCACAGTAGTAGCAAGTAGGACTGGTTAAAAAAAAAAAAAAAGAAAAAAAGAAAAAAAAAGAAACAAAAACAGGAATATTCAGAATTATGTGATTAATGAAAAGAAATTCTAGGGTCCCTGGAGTTTGACAAACTTTCAATCCAAGAAGCTGCCAGTTACTGCATTAAGTTTACAGGTCTTCTGTTTGTTAGTAATTGCAACTTTTGATCWTTTTTTTTTGGCAGATGCCTTTATAGGAACACAAGATCTTTCTGCCCATGAAGTGGGGATTGTTCGRGCAGAATTAGCTTTGATGCCCTTAAGAGAGAGTCCCTTGGCATTGATATTTTCTGATACAAAGAATTTCAGCCACTTCACAATGGAAACTTTTGATACATTTTACTCTGCACAGCCAGATGATGTAAAACAAAGAGGGTCACAGCTTTTCAAATTCTCTGATTCTTTCAAGGCATCACACCACTACATTACTTGTCACTTTTAAAAAATCACAATATAGATACTTTAATATTACATTTTATATCAAATACGTCTTTTTTCTTCTTCATACATTTTGTTTCCAGACAAAAGAAGATAAAACTGTGTCTTATAAGTGATTAAAAAAAACGAATACACTCTTGGTATGGAAGCATATTCTGTATCTCTACTATTGCTGGAGACACTGTTTTTATTGATAAAGCTCCAAGTTTCAAAATCCTCCTCCTTGCTAACATAAATGTTACATAAAACATAAATYGATGTTTTTAAAAGTAGAGAAATGCTCAATGAAGAAGCTCAAAGAGACAGAAAACAGARGTTTGAAGTCCCTTACTTACATTTAATCTGTTAATCTAGGTGTGAATCAGGACACCATCAAGATCGGACCATATCAATAATAACCCTGGCTTAATTGTGTTCAATTCATCTGTCACTGTGACTTGGACATTTAGGAAAATGCAGATTGCTTGGAATTAATCAATTCTTTTATACAAATCCACACTCTGTGTCAAGCCACACACCACTGGAAGTCCTACCTACTGGTGTATTTTCCTTGAGGGACATGGCACAATACGGTAGCACTACCAAAGAAACTTAGGTTACCTCTGTTCTCAAAGAGCCTATTTTTACTCAATTTCACAAATTTCCTACAAGGCATAAGTAGTCTATTATTGTTATTGTTATTGTTATTGTTATTGTTATTGTTATTGTTATTGTTATTGTTATTGTTATTATTATATACCTTCACATTTTGATTTTCACCCGTGCTGGGCATTTGCAATACCACTGGAAGCAGAAGAGTCCACCGGCCCTTGACATTTCTGGAATTAGGGCTCTATAGCTCCTGTGAAGTCTGTAAAGACTCATGATTTTCCTGAATGTGCTCCCAGGAAGGTTACAATCCCCTTAATCCATCTTCTTGGTGTAGAATCCGTGTACCCGGGAGATGTGCTTGCTTCTGGCATGAATGTGTCAGAAACAAGGAGGAGGCTCTCCAAAAGAAGGCACCATTTGTGCTTTCTTGAAGCAAGACCTTCCCTCAGCAGCTACAAGGATGATGATGATGATGTGGTGTTCCACAAGAATATCTTTCCTCAGGAAAAGTGGAGGGGGAAGAGAAGGGCTTTTGCAATTTACCTCTGCTTTGAAAACCTCTTTCTTCTTCTTGTTCCCCTGGACTCGAGGCAGACAAGACTGGGGCTGTGATCTGCCTCTACTCTTCTCAAGGTCTCGGCTTTTATGTGGCTGGGAGATGCAGTGACACTCGGCAGACAGATGCAGGCACCAAACAAGTTGTGCCTGTGGCTGAGGACACAGCACCTCCTTGGCACGGAGATAGGAAAGTGTGCAGTTCAGACAGGCAATTTCTAATATTCTCCTCAAATTTCTTTTTACTGTGTCATTGAAAATATTAGGAATCTGGGGAGAGCTGAAGACGACAGTGACTCAAGCAGCATTCATCTATGACATGCCTTKTAAATGCCTCTCAGTATGGAATTACCCCGCTTTTACAAGACCTCGCATGTTCACTTTTGCTTCACAGTATCGTTATGGTTGGAAAAGACCTTCAAGATCACGGAGTCCAACCGTAAAAGCTAAACCGCCCATAAACCGCCCAYAAAATCTAAACTGCCCATAGCCCACATCTCTGAAAGTCCAAGTTCCTGTCATACAACATAATGCAGAATGATTTAACAGTATCCTTAAATTTACAGAAACAGAACAAAAACACAGGCCCAGGAAAATAAAACATGCTTATGTTTTATCCCAAGACCCGCAGAAATCGTTTCTTCGAAAATAAAACATATTGCAACCATTATTATTGGCCCAATAGCTATGTCTTAACTTTGGAAGCAAGCAAGCAAAGCCAAGATTGTCACTGCTATTTTGAAAGCAGTTGTTTTAGACTGGAACAAGTGGAAAAAAACCCAGGGTAGCTCTCACTAGGGATATGGCTTACATGCTAGGTACAGGGCAGCGTGCAACTCAAGGCAGAGTTGCCACAGCACTAAAGCTCAAGGTTATCTAAACCCAAGAGACTGTGAACACAAAACATGTTTCCTTAGAAAGGCCAAAAGGGGCAAGCAGGGAAAGGGAAAGCAGAGAGTGCTAAATCACAGTTCTTCCTGAGTGACAGACTTAAGATACTATGAAAGCAGTGATAATGCTAGGCTCAATTATGTACTAAAATATGATTAAATAGGATGTATAAATTTAAAGTGCCCATATACACTCATATGCAATACTTAAAGATAAAAACACTTGTGCAAATATTCATATAAAACCCACAAGAAGCATCCACATAGCTGAACAGCACAACAGAGCAATCCTTCCCATTATCTAATGGATTCACCCAGGGGAAGTCATGTTTGATGAACCTGATAGCCTTCCACGATGGGATGATGGGCTGGATGCACTTTGGGAGAGCTGTTGATGCTGTCTACCTTGATTCAGCAAGGCTTTCAACACTGTCTCCCATAATATCCTCATACAGAAGCTCCGGGAGAGTGGACTACACGAGTGCACGGTGCGGTGGATCGAGGGCTGGCTGGATGGCAGAGCTCAGAGGGTGGTCATAAATGGGGCCGAGTCCAGTTGGAGGCCTGTGGCCAGTGGTGTCCCCCAGGGGTCAGTACTGGGCCCAGTGCTGTTCAACTCATTTATCAATGACCTGGACGAGGGCACGGAATGCACCCTGAGCAAGTTTGCAGATGACACCAAGCTGGGTGGAGTGGCCGACACTCCGGAGGGCTGTGCTGCCGTCCAGAGGGACCTGGACAGGCTGGAGAGTTGGGCAGAGAGGAACCTCATGAGGTTCAAGAAGGATAAGTGCAGGGTCCTGCACCTGGGGAGGAATAACCCCAGGCACCAGGACAGATTAGGGCTTGACCTGCTGGAGAGCAGCTCCACGGAGAGGGACCTGGGAGTCCTGGTTGACACCAAGTTAMCCATGAGTCAGCAGTGTGCCCTCGTGGCCAAGAAGGCCAATGGGRTCCTGGCTGCATGAGGAGCAGTGTTGGCAGCAGGTGGAGGGAGGKGATYCTGCCCCTCTMCTCAGCTCTGGTGAGGCCGCACCTGGAGTATTGGGGGCAGTTCTGGGCTCCCCAGTATAAGAGGGACGTGGAGCTCCTAGTGAGGGTCCAGTGGAGAGAAACAAAGATGATTAAGGGACTGGAGCATCCATCTTATGAGGAAAGACTATGCAAGTTGGGMCTGTTTWSYCTGGAGAAGAGAAGATGGAGAGGGGATCTGATCAGTATGTATCAGTACCTGAGGGGAGAATGTAGGAAGGAAGGAGCCAAGTTCTTCTCAGTGGTGGCCAGTGACAGGACAAGGGGTAATGGGTACAAGCTGCAACACAGGCAGTTCCATCTCCATGTGAGGAGGAACTTCTTTCCCATGAGAGTGACAGAGCCCTGGCACAGGCCTATGGTTAAGCTAAGCAAATATTTAAATCCTTTGACGGGAGARGATAACAGATTTTTACAGGGTATTGGTATTATGGGAGTCATTCAAAGTACAAAAGGGCACTGTGCAGGAAAACATCAAGACACTTGTTGG
Source organism: Nothoprocta perdicaria (assembly GCF_003342845.1). Classification (NCBI taxonomy): domain Eukaryota; kingdom Metazoa; phylum Chordata; class Aves; order Tinamiformes; family Tinamidae; genus Nothoprocta; species Nothoprocta perdicaria. The sequence continues at coordinate 682,369 of NW_020455294.1, read as the reverse complement.
GGAAGATGACAAAYAGCATTAAAGGCTGGCAAACTCAGCTGGAGATAAAGGGTAACTTACAGGTGAAAGGCTCAGACAACTCCTTTCTTCCCAGTGTTAATTAATCTTCTGCATGCTTTGCACAGATTAGTTTTTAACGCCATTACTTACCAAGGAAAAGATTCAACAKAGCAAGATATATTCAGAGATTAATCCAATTTATGAAGCTGTACCTAAACACCTTAACGTTCAAAATGTTTCCAACACTGCCATTTGCTCTTCAGTTTTTTCCTTAGGAATGAAGCCAAATTGCAAAATTGCATTGAGCTTCCTTGAGTATCAGTGGCGATGAGAGACACTGCTGACACGGGTTCAGAACTAACATGCAACCTCCAACGGCAATCGTGATGAGCTGGCTGACCAGAAAAACCCAAGCTATATCTGTCATGTGGTTTCAAGTAATTCTTGAATTAATATTTTAAAGAGATAATTAGGCCTAAATGAGAGAAAATAGAATATACTTTATTAGATACTGAAGAAATAATAGAACATGACAGCCCATGTTATTTTTAATTCTTATCTAGAGATGATGGTTAATATATGCTTTAAAATTGCAGTTTTAAATACAGAAATATGGTGGTAATTAGGAAAGCATACAACAGAGATGAAACAGAACTGAGAAGACCAAATGGGAATTTAAGCTCTGAAGCTATTTCATCTGCTAATCACTGCAGCTAATGACACCAGAGTTAAACTCGCTAAAATGCTAAACTAATGGACATCATTAGAAATTACAGATTAAGAAAAAAAATAGTATATATCCAAAGAAAGTAGCTATGGAAATTCAGTAAAGTAGGCTTAATAGTTCTGCCTGACTGAGAAATGCCAGAGTTAGGTGCATCTTAACATGTACTTCTGACTGCTTCCAAACAATCAACTTCTCACCTCTTCTGCAAAGCATTACTAATGCTAAACTTTCTCCCCTAGCTTTGGAAGCAGCTTCTGYTGGGAATTTGAATTGCACAATAGATTCAAATGATCATACTCAGTAATGCTTCTAAAAACGTTTATGCTTAAGGTGACCTAGCACTTCACTAGTCATTTCAAGAATGTTTTTAGAAACCAAAGCCACTTACTGAGAATYGGGATTTATGAAATAAATTACAGTAAAATAAGTGATGATTAGCTGTATCCCATGGGAACRGCCAAAGCAATTGGAGTATCCCGCTCAGTTCAGTTTAGTTTCCAGATGCATCCCACACAAGGGATCAATATGATTTGACCTCATCCATGAACTTGGCTTGGTCACTTGGCAGATGATGGGCAGTCACCATCCCTGGGTCCTTCCATCTCTTGTCCTATCATCTCATTCTTCTCTCTTGTGAGAGAAAATCCACAATTTCTCTTTGTCATACCTAGAAGTTGCTGATCTTTCGTCCGCAGGCATCATATTGTATCTGCTTTTGCTCTTGGCTTGTTTAACTGTCCAAAAATGAGGCTCATGCTCTCAGTATCCTACGATTTACATGTCTTATTTATCTGTATCTATTTATTAATTGCTGTTATTTTTAAAACCACAAAATTGCCTTTCAGCCTTGCTTATTGCTTATTATGCAGATTGTCCATCAAGGCAGCTTTCCAGCAATGTGAGAATTTAGATGATAAAACATAAAAGGGACTAAATTACTCAAAAAAGCGTCCATTAAAAACTGACAACTTGCAAAGCCCACCGGTGTCTAAATAAAGATGCCAGCGTGACCATCGACATTCCTCCCTACACGGGCTCCCTCCTCCCTTACCAGCAAGGAGAAGACATCAAACTAACATGGGAGAAACTTCACACGTAGCACCAGGCCGCTGCCGGGGAACTGCTGGGCCGCGGCGGCAGCGACAGAGGGGTCGCTGCACGAAAATACAGAGCGATCAGAGCAGTAAGGGAACCGGCGGCAGGTGGGAACAGGAGGGTAAGGTCAGCGGGAAGGCAATGCTGGAAGGAAGGTACGCGGAGCGCAGGCGGAGGAGCCGGAGGTGGCCCAAGGACGGGGCTGTCGCGTGGAGCCAGGCCGAGATGGAGACACCAGCATGCGTGGTGTCCTACGCCTTGTGTTTGTGCTGAGGTGCTGCTGTGTGCTGAGGTACT
>NW_020455294.1:678431-679443 GCF_003342845.1 Nothoprocta perdicaria | reverse complement strand
CTGCTGTGTGCTGAGGTACTGCTCTGTGCTGAGGTACTGCTGTGTGCTGAGGTACTGCCGTGTGCTGAGGTGCTGCTGTCTGCTGAGGTGCTGCTGTGTGCTGAGGTACTGCCGTGTGCTGAGGTACTGCTGTGTGCTGAGGTACGGCTGTGTTCTGAGGTGCTGCTGTGTGCTGAGGTGCTGCTGTGTGCTGAGGTACTGCTCTGTGCTGAGGTATCTCTGTGTCCTGAGGTACTGCTGTGTGCTGAGGTACTGCTGTGTGCTGAGGTACTGCTGTGTGCTGAGGTACTGCTCTTTGCTGAGATGTTGCTGTGTGCTGAGGTATCTCTGTGTCCTGAGGTACCGCTGTGTGCTGAGGTGCTGCTGTGTGCTGAGGTGCTGCTCTGTGCTGAGGTACTGCTGTGTGCTGAGGTGCTGCTTTCTGCTGAGGTATCGCTGTGTGCTGAGGTACTGCTGTGTGCTGAGGTACTGCCGTGTGCTGAGGTATCTCTGTGTGCTGAGGTGCTGCCGTGTGCTGAGGTATCTCTGTGTGCTGAGGTATCTCTGTGTGCTGAGGTGCTGCTGTGTGCTGAGATGTTGCTCTGTGCTGAGGTACTGCTGTGTGCTGAGGTACTGCTGTGTGCTGAGGTATCTCTGTGTGCTGAGGTACCGCTGTGTGCTGAGGTGCTGCTGTGTGCTGAGGTACTGCTGTGTGCTGAGGTACKGCTGTGTGCTGAGGTGCTGCCGTGTGCTGAGGTACCGCTGTGTGCTCAGGTGCTGCTGTGTGCTGAGGTACTGCTGTGTGCTGAGGTGCTGCCGTGTGCTGAGGTACTGCTGTGTGCTGAGGTGCTGCTGTCTGCTGAGGTATCTCTGTGTGCTGAGGTACTGCTGTGTGCTGAGGTACTGCTGTGTGCTGAGGTGCTGCTGTGTGCTGAGGTACTGCTGTGTGCTGAGGTACTGCTGTGTGCTGAGGTATCGCTGTGTGCTTTGGTACTGCTCTGTGCTGAGGTACTGCTCCGTGCTGAGGTACTGC